>NC_071284.1:6483750-6790000 GCF_001660625.3 Ictalurus punctatus
AAAAGAGAACAATAAAACAAATATGCACATAAGCTATGAGCACATTAAATATGGGCCATATATTGTATGAATATCCACAGGGCCGTTTCTAGGCATAGTCGAACTAGGGCACCAGTGAGCGTCCCAACACCCCCACCCCTGCCCGACTCACCCTAAGAAAGATAGTACATTATTATTATTATTATTATTATTATTATTATTATTATTATTATTATTATTATTAATTAGTAAGTTATTTAGGTTTTTTTCTATTTTTAATCAGGTAACACTTTATGATTGAATGCGATTATTTATCTCGTATCCCTGCAGATAGTGGGTCCACTGTTATGAAGAGAGATAGAGATGTACATGGTGGTGAGTGTCCGTAATATACTGGTCTTCCATCATGAAAAGGTCAAAGCCATCAGGGGCTCAGTATCGCAAAAAGAAAAAAGAGGATGAGAAAAAGAAAGAGTAATATAAAGGTATGCAACTAGTAACCACTTTTTAGCACCTGTTAGCGCTCCATCATGACGAGCACAACACATTCACAAATGGCACACTGGCCTAGCAAGAATTCCACATGTGTTAAAACACATTTATGCAGCTGAATATTAGCATAATAAAGATGGATTTTTAAAAATGCCATCAGAAAGACCGTGATCAGAAATTCATGTTTAGTGTGTATTGAAGGTAGCGTTGTTACTATGACAACCAGTGTAGACCTGCCAAACAACTGCAGTCTGAAAAGAAAAAAAGGTAAAAAAGTTATTGTACATGAATAATTTCAGTATGCACTATATGTTTTCATTCTGTGCTTTAAAATGCTAATAATGTTATTTCTAAAAATAAAAAAAAGGTTTCCCCACATATTTTTTGGAGGGGGATTACCAATAGTAATCTCGCCCAGGGCGCCACAAGACTTCATCCATTACACAAAACAATCTGCTTGACATATTTTGCCTGGAGCCACTAAGCAATTGCTTGTTTTACTTACGTTCTAGTACTATTATATCTGTGCATGAATTAGTCATGAAATCAGTGTATCGTTTGGTGCTTCCGTATGGGATTTGTTGTTTATTTATTTATGTTTATTTATGTTTATCATTAGTATGCATTCTGCAATTTGGAAAACAGGAAATTGTATCACTCCATCTTCATACTTCACACTTCACACTAAGCGTGATTATTGAGAAATGTACCGCAAATTCATTTTCAGCTTTTGCATCAATAAGAACTCTTCAATTAGCTCGAACTAATTACAGCGAATCAACACTTAAGTCCAGTACTTCATGTACAGTACTTCTTCATCGAAAAACAACTGCCTTACAAAACCTTCAGAATTCATTAAGATATAAACACAATGTTTTGTTGCGTTCACTGGAAAAGGTCACATGGGTTCAGGAACAAATGACAGCCACATATGTAAAACTGTCAGGGTGTCAGCAGTAACCTTTGGAGGAAAAATATTAAATTAGAAAAGCAAGTGAATATTTCAGAGTGCGTCGGAGTGTGCCATCATTCTTCATTAAGTGAGGCCCAAAGAAATATCCAGCATTTTTCATTTGCAAAAGCCAGATAGGAGATAAGTGGGGTATTTGTGGGTGGCAAATTGATATTCACATACACACATGCACTGAAAAAATTGTTTGCAAGATGTTATGGAGTTTGAAAAGGTCAGTGTCTGAGAATATATTCCTCAACACGCAGTGTGAGGCATTGATGAATTCCTCATGTAGGACCTGAGAGAACCAGACCACAAAGAACTTAGCATAAAGCGCTTAAAACCATTTTCCACAGTTTAAAATCACACTCCATGCAAACATCCTATTAGACATTCAAACAATAAGTCACAGACTCACTCACAGGAGGGGGCCCTGCTAATGTGGTTTCAGATAAGTTCCGTCTTAAAAGTAACCCTAACGGCCCTTTGTTAAAGAGGCCATCTGGTAGGATGTTCCCTCTTGGTAATCTATCTAGAATCCAAAAATGTAATCCTTATGTTTGTTAATATATATATTTACTAGTATCCCTAGCAAACTAACTGGGGAGCATTGTGAACTATATTAACCCTGTATGTAACCTAAATGTAGCTATTAGGCTTTAGGAGTTAACGTGAAATTGCCTGTGATTCATTTGCTCATGATCTGAGTCCCTAAACTTGCTACCCTGCTCAGAAATATTGCATCATCACTATAAGGTATTACTATCAAACGCCACGAGAGTAATAACGTCAAGAATCAGTGCACATCCTCACCAAAAGTTTTGGTGGACGAATAAATTGGTTTGCTGCTGTTATTTGATTCTAGCAATATTTCCATTAAAAAAATTAAATTAAGATTCCTTGGGAGCTAAAGCTTCCCGATATGTATTGGTGGAGAATAACTAAATTTAACCATCTAAATTTTCCTTAAATACAATGGTGGAGAATTCAACAGGGCCAGAAGAAAATCTTTTTCATGGATGGACATCCATCTAACCATTCGTATTTACCATATGTAATAGGAGTGAAGCGACGAATAAATTCCAAGTGTTGGTGTGGGTCTTCCTCGTGATAAAATTCTTTGCTTTTCAATAAATGATCTCCTTTAAAAAACAGATTTAAACGTAATGACTCTATCTTTTCAGGTTCATCCATTGTTATAACGCTAGGAAAACAGTTATTCTATCAAGCAAAAACCGCCAAATACCACTTAAACGTCGTTACATTATGATACGTAACGTAGCCTGCTACATCAAGCATGTTGCCAAATAACATGTACCTTAATCATGCTTTGTCTATGCCAAGAAAATGGAAGAAGATATGTTTCAGTTAACTTTCAACATTTGCTTTGCTTGAGAAAACATGAAAATATAGAGTTCCAACTTTTGTTCATTTGACATAGCCGAGTTAGAAAGGTTTCAACTACATCGTGATTTTCGGTAATTGAGATCTGGCAGCAGCACGTTGTTTTTCCTCTTGGACGAGTGAATTGGGGACAGCTTTTCTTGCACATGAAATCACCCATATGCCAACAAACCAATCAGAAAGCGGAACAATGAGAACGATTCATAGCAATAGAGCTTAGGTGCGGATTGAGCTGTTGTAGATCTGCTCGCCTGAATCCCTCCATAACTGAAACAGATGGCAGAAAATGACAGTCGTTTGGCAAATAAATAATGTATGGACAGTTAAATTATTTCCAACATTGACAAAGAAAGTTATAGTAATGTTAATATTAATAATTAGCCAATCACCATGCTCATTCTCTCAAATGACTTGTGTATGTAGAGCATTGACAGCTCATACGGACTGCACGCCACTGCTGCTCACTGTAATATGTCAGGCATTTAAGCTTGCAAACTTCCAGGTTTTTTCCTGCCCTTGAATGGTATCTATAAGTTTAAAGCAGCTCTTGATGTGTTCTCTTCTTCAAGGCAGAATAAATTCAGGCCTTAAGAACGAGAAATGAGAAAAGGTCTCAAAAGCCTTGCAAATATTTGAGCTTAGTATCAGCATATCCGTGATTCATTATTTTCCACATGAAGGAATTTCAAAACTAAAGAAAAAGTGATTTTCAGCAGAGAGTTTGTAAAGGATTCATTTCTTGCTTAATAAACCATTTCTAGTTTTCTACAGCAAAGGGCCAAAGCATGTGATCCTCGGTGGGAGGCAATTCAAACACAGCAGATTCATAGCATTGTGGTAAACATAAGACAGTCACAAAATCAGCATGCTGGAGGACACACTTACAATAACAACACAAGACAGTGCAACACAATACATTTTAGAATAAACTAATGCATTAAATAATTTATTATAATAGTATTTAGCAGAGAACTGCTTTAATATCATTATATGTCACATCCACCAAGGACATCAACACCTCTACGCCAGCAGAGCCAAGCTTCGGAACCCCTTCTTCATCACCCATTAAACACTTCCTGTTTATAGACTATATAAAACCAGTTCAAACATTCAGTCAGTGCAAAGTCTTGCCGACTGTAATGTTCTGAGCCTTGTGTTCTGTGTTAGCTATTTCTATATTTTGACCCTTGCCTTGTTGATCAACTATTCTATAGATTTGCCCTTTGTCTTTTCTATTTGTGAATTTCTGTGCTTGACCATTGCCCTGTATTTGACACTGTATTTGATTTTGGAGTCTGTCTTTTATTTATATTTTATTTCTCTCACAGCTCCTGAGTCCTTTCCATTACATGCCCTTTCATATCTGATTATTTTCTATCAAATGTTTAGAGCAGAAAATCTTTTCTCTTTTTGTTTTGCATTAAGGATGCTTGAAACTCCAAATATAAATTCACTGTTCACTATCTTTTGAATAATTTCTGTGCTATGGACTCGTCATTTGGCAATGTGCGTTGTATGCTACATTTGAAATGTTGTAAGAAGAGAAACTCCTATAGTTAGCATCATATCTTTATGCTAGGCTAAACAGTTTTGCCAACTATTGTATGTTCAGGGAAAAGTAGCTAAATTACCATATTCACTGAATCATCATGACCATTTGCATATCAAAACATGTTAAATTAAGAAGGAAGATTTTTGGACACTTGAAATAGAAAAGAATTGTAAAATGAAGAATAGAAAATAAATAGACATAATTTATTTTGTGTAGAAGTTTAGAACTAACCTTTTATGTATTTAGAGTATACTGTAATTTCTACCAAGAACACAGACAAAAAAATATTTAAGCCCATGTATGAGTATGTATATAAATGAAATTTGCATATTTTGTGGAAATACATGTTTATCTATAAGTGCAGATATGAAAAGCAGACAAAATGACACACTGATACTACGCAATCGAGAAATATATGCAAATAACATGGATGAAACAATTCACTTTTATTACTGGAAATATAGCTGAGAAGAGAGTTTAAAATTAAGAATTAAGAACTGCGTGGGTCGAGCGAACAATCGTGATGAGTGATTGGTCACTGGGAATGATGTTGATCAGTTATTGGTTGTAAAAACTGGTAATAGGTGACTGGTCATTAGGAACAATGGTGGTCAGTGTTCGGTCATTGGGTGGGATGGGGATCAATGATTAATCATTTTGAAAAATGCTGAACAGTGATTGCTCAATGGGAACAATGGTGGTCAGTGATTGGCCATTGGGAACAATGATGTTCATTGATTGGTCATTGAGAAGAGGGTGATCAGTGATTGGCCATTGGGAACAATGGTGGGCTGTGATTGGTTTATACATGTGCAACTCAGAAAGGTTTTACAGACTTGTTTTGAGTCAAACCTGCTCTCTCAACTCATATAAACAGCAGCTCTGATGTGAGCTGGAGAGCCATATTGATAATGTCTGCTCAAAAATTCATTACGTGTGTTGTTATGTTCTTGTTTGAAATAACAGGGCATAAGTCACCAAAGTTTAGCAGCAAAGTCGCCAAGTTGGCAACACTGGTTAATTTGAGCAAGAACCAGAAATTACAAGCAATAACTCCTTCCCATTAACCTACTTTTTAGTGTTTCTTACAAACCAGAAGCCTGTGTGCGAATGAAAGTGTCTTCATGTTCTTACCTATTCTTTCTCTAGATGTGTACAAACGTGATATGAAACAGAGACGGGACAGATTTACAGACTACCATTGGCAAACAAGCAACTGTTTAACAAATCACAGTCAAAAGGACAAGTGCATGGATTGCTGTTTTACTCTGGATTTATTTTCAACTCTGAATAATTCACTGGAATGTAGTAATCATTAGTAAGCATGTTGCAATCTGTAAAACAGGGGAATCTCATCACACTTGCTTCACTGTTTACAGAAGACATTAATCTTGTTTGTTGAGTACTACACTGCATTTGCATCCACAGCAATTGCATCTATAAATTTCCCTTATTTTGCTAAAGTGCACCAATGTTAGGAGAGAAAAATCTCATAATCTTCAATTGCAAACTTGTAGTGCACAGTTATCAAGCCATCTTTTATCTAAACACGAAACCCAGAAATGTGCTTAAGATCAATTTCTGCGGAAGAAACTCAAAATCATCACTTGGTGATTTGTCAAAGGATTGTATTTATCCATGAGCAGAATTCTGTACAGCGTCTGGATTTGCAGCACATCTTGGGTTATTCATTTTTAGCAAGCATATTCACACTCTCGGATCTGCCTGTGTGGTGACACCACGAAGAGTGTTATCTTCACAGAGATAACATGTTTCCAGACCACCCTCTCACGTCACCAGGAATACGGGGAAGTAAAATCAATCCATATTATGCAAGTTAATTATTTCTACAGCAGTGGCTTGTAGGATATATTGAGCTGTATACAGTGCCCTCCACTAATATTGGCACCTTTGGTAAATATGAGCAAAGAAGACTGTGAAAAATTGTCTTTATTGTTTAACCATCTTTTGTTTAAAAAAAATTCACAACAATTCTCTGCTCTCATGGATATCAAATAATTGCAAACAAAATACAGGTTTATCCAAAAAGTATCTTTGTTAAATATCGGTGTGCAACAATTATTGCCACCATTTTAGTTTAAAACCTGTACTTTGTACTACCACCCTTTGCCAAGATAACAGCTCTGAGTCTTCTATAATGTCCGATGAGGTTGGAGAATACATGGCAAGGGATCTGAGACCATTCCTCCATACAGAATCTCTCCAGATCCTTCAAATTTCAAGGTCATAGAATTATAAGGTCCATGACATTTTAAGTCTAGACCTCAATGCTGTTCAGCTATCAATTCTGATTGGTCAGAATGTGTTGATTAATTTTCAGCAGTAATTCAAATCACAGATTTATATTAATGTACTCATTCAAATGTGTTATTGTTTCTACAGAAAACCTATCAAACCAGGTGAAGCATGGGAAGGTATTTTGGGGGGTTGTGGTCATAAATACTGTTTATATTTGTCAGCGATTTCCCCCTTCACCCAAATGCGGAAGCGTGCCGCGTGCATAGTGCTCACTTAGCTCACGCTTCTGCATTGTTTAGACTTTATTTACGTTTTCATGTGTTTTGTTCTGGTTTGCATTCTGTCTCTGCTCTTTTCTTGTGATTGGTCGTTTCCCTTATGTATCATCATTGTAATCAGCTGTTTCTGTTTCCCCTTTTTGATTAGTTTGCATATTTAAACCCCCATGAGTCTTTGTTCCGGGCGAAGTATTGTGTTTCTGTGTGCTGCCGCCAGTACCGTCCTGAGCCTTTTGTTCATTGTTCTTGATACATGGTTTTTGATCATGCTTTTGGCCTCGTGTTTCGTATTTTTTCTGGTTTTGCCTAGTTTTGCCCATTGGTTGATCGCCTGACCCATGCCTGTTTCGGATTTTGATGTTGCTCTTCGATTTGGATTTGTCTGCCTGCCTTTTAATAAATCCTTTAACTGCATTTGCATCTGTCTGCACGCCCCATTACTTGTCAATATTGCTAAGAAATTCTATGAACAGAAGATAAATATAGTGTTTCCAAATTAACGTTAGAATTGCACAAATTGTAAAGTGATGGCCTGGATCAATGAAAAATCCATACTTTAAAAATCTATATATCAGAGTGTGATTGGTCTGTGTCCAAAATGGTGCCCTACTCGTTATCCTTCACAAACAACAAAATGGCTTATTCTATACTTTCTGGGCTGCATTATTTGGCTCTATCCATCAAGCAATTCGGTTTGGATTTCATGAGCAAGCTGGACATTTTCCACTGTCCCTTTGACTGCAACAAGCTCTCAAAATAGTACACTATGTAGTGATTAAGTTGTACTTATGGACATACTATGGGTCTTCCATTTCCTGCAGAACTTTTGACGAGCCTGTGAGAGACAGTGTTATTAAAATCCCATCCTGCGCTCGTCCCTGTCATGTCAAATCAGGGGTTTTTTTTCCTCAAAGAAAATCATAAAAATGTTTAGATGCTATTATTATTCCAAAATCCACAATGATGTGAAACCCAGCTATATAAACATCCTTCCCTCTCTGTACGCCGTTACAGTTATTCCACTCAATCTAATAATAATTCCCAGGAGAATGTACTGCTTGTACTGCTGAGCTGGACTCTACCATCTCCTCATTATACAATAACATCCTGCCTGAATTTATATTACCTCTCTATTTGCTGATTAAGAAGTGTTTAATTGGGGCAGCACCACTCTGCAGTGTGCATGCTACAGGAGTAAATTGATCCGATTAAGCTATTTGGACTAAGAATTGTAAATGTCTAGAATTCTTGAGATGAGGAGACTTTCATTTTTGACCTCTGCAACAGCTGTCATCAGTCTAACATACCAAAAATGTAATACAGACAATTCACAATTTTTAGCCAAGGCTCTGGTTTTGTTTACTTTAAAATAACCAGCCAAATGCAGAAACAATATACCATCAAAGTGAAAAGCTTTGGAAAGATTCAGAGCTAAAATGACAGTTATAATGACAATTATTCATCATTATTAATCAGTGACGTACAGGAAATTATGAACTGTGGGTTTATAGTGAATAGTTCATTTGGCTCAAAGAAATGGGTTTATCAATTTAAATTTTCAGGTGATTAGTTTCCTCAAATTTTTTGTGTTAAATGAACATATCAGGTTTTACAGTGTAACACAAAACAAAATCCCCATGACATAAAACAAAATCTGACAGCACACAACAAAATCACCACAATACAAAACAAAAATTGATCACAAACATAAAACAAAATTCCACAACACAAAAAACAAAATTACCACCGCACAAAACAAAATTCACAAAACACCAAACGAAATAGCCAAAACACACACAAAAAAAATTGCAAAGCACATAATAAATGACCACAAACACAAAACGGAACCTAAATTCTCACGAAACAAAATTCAACAATGCAAAACATGTAATTATGACACAAAACAAAATTCCAACAACACAAAACAAAATTATCACAACAAATAACAAAATTACAGTCTTTCCAGATTGCAAAGACACGCTTAATGAAACAGCTGTTCATCATCATCAAGTCTTTTCTTGCAAATGTGTGACAGTTTTTCCTTGGTTTCAAACATTTTTCACACCCTTTTTAGAAACAGATAACACATCTCATCCAAAGACCAAAAGCTCTACTGGATTAATTGTGTGAAACAAAAGGAAAGCCTTTATTGAAATCTAATAACAATTACTTTCATTATTATGATTCTCCAATGCACTTGTTTGAAACCCCTTTGCACAATAATTCCATCAGCAATCAGTTCATATCCATGTATCAAAGATGCCACCTTTGAGTTGCTATTTGCAAGCATGGATCAAAGAGTTCAAAGACACATATTTGTAAGGAGAGGCCATTTCAGAGGGGCCAAAGCCCCTTTCAGAGCACCTCATCATATTTCTGCATGCACTGAATGAAAGACTGGTTCCATCTGAAGAGAGAGGGCTGACATGACTCTGTATGTATTATTTGGGACAATGTTACCTTCCACCACACTCACCCTGTGAATGAATGGTTTGCAGCACACCCCCATATGACGATGCAGTTCCTCCCAGCATGCTCTCCTTTTCTGAACCTGACTGAGGAGTTCTCCTCTGCTTGGAGATGGAAGATGAATGATAACCGAACATATGACCAGATGTCCCTTCTGGAGTCAATGAATGCTGGTTGCCTGGCAATAGATGCAGGGGACAGCCAGGGATGGATACACCATGCAAGGAGGTCTTTCCCTCAATGTATTGCATCAACATCAAAACATCAAATGTGATGTAGAACTTGTGGCCTAATCATCAGGAATGATCAGAATAAATGTGATTATTTCTAATTTTTTTTAGTTATTTGGTTATATAATGCAGTAAAAAATTCAAAAACAAGAACTATACAATAATGAATGTCTGAATTTGTCTTAGGTCTTGCATGTAAACAATAGTTCATGGGCATGGTAAGACCTGCACACAAGAATATAATGAATAAAAAAATAAAACTTCTTGGAAAATGTCTCTTTTGTGCAGTATTTTATCAGGGCACCTAAAAAAATAAGTATGAAAATTGCAGAGTGCATTAGGGTTTGTTATCGCTGGTAAAATCACCTTTGTAGAAAAGAATACTGTTCCTGCTGTGATATGCTTGCTTGTCTATTTTGGCACACACTATGATTATGTACAATTCAACAAATGTCACAGGCATACATCACAAACGAAGGTTGAAGAGTTTCATACTGATAGCTGTATTTTGTATTTTGTTGTCCATTGTGTAATGAGTGATTGATGGAATGTATCCATTTGTGCACAGTTTGTGGTGTTTGATGGAAAAATTTGCTTTTGTTGCATGTTTTTAATGTTTTGCAAACAAGATGTGTCAATTTCTTCAGTGACTTTCGGTTTAGGCCTGTGTGTGAACTGTTTGGAACTTGTGAATGGACAGATGTGTTCAAGCAAAGCAACACAAAGCAAAATCCGACAACACAAAAAAATGACCTTAACCATAACCCAAAACAAATATGATTGGGGGATGTAAACTTTTGAACAGGATGTTCGGTGTAAATTGGTATTATTTTGTTCAAAAGTTTATGTTCCCCTGGATCTTAATGTATTGTGTTGCCTTCTTGAGCATCAGTGAATGTCTTCACCTCTTGTAATAGTCGTGTATTACTATACCATGTTACTATACTATAATAATTAGATCATTATTAATATGTAATAAATATTATGGCATTCTGACCTAGCGGTAAATATTCATAATGTGCTCAAATGTTCTTTTGTGTTTAGAAGAAGAAGCCATTATTTGTCACATGTACAGCACAGTGAAATTCTTTTTCTTCACATATCCCAGCTTGTTAGGAAGTTGGGGTCAGAGCGCAGGGTCAGCCATGACACAGTGTCCCTGGAGCAGAGAGCGTTGAGGGCCTTGCTCAGAAACCCAACAGTGGAAGCTTGGCAGTGCTGGGACTTGATCCCCTAACCTTCTGATCAGTAACCTAGAGCCTTGACTGTTGAGCTACCACTGCCCTCTTTGGCCAGAAAACGTTTGGTGTTGGTGACATTTTTTTTTTCTAAATTAACTCAAAGAGACAGCGCCAAAACCACAGAGAGAGATGAGCCCAAAGCAAGAAAAGAAGAAAAGTACAGATGGTTGGACCATAACGAGCTCAAGGCCGAGGCTACAGGCGAGGTCTGTTCCTCTCCTGCTCTTGGACAGTTTTTGAGCTTCATGAGGGATTTCGTTGCAAGGTTGTTTGAGGTTGTTTGAGGAAAACAAGCACCCAAAGCAAGCCAGACGTGACTTGTGCAGTCTGTTCACACATGCAGCTCTGTGCCAGAGTCAGCATTACAACTCGGCCCAAAAGGGAACAGCAGTGATGAGTCTGGAAGTTATAGTAGTACCACTACCCTGTGGCATCACATGAGTGCATCTCCATTTCTCTTCTCTGCAGTTTCACACTCTGTAAGCATCAGTAGACTTGCACTTGCCATTTGACTGCAAATAGCCAGGACTGGCTACTAGTTTGGGATCAACAGCCATGTTCCTGCAGGCATGATTTATGAGGGTCTTATCACTGCTTGCATTATTCGATTTGCTTACATGATAGTGCTGTCAAATAAAAGTGTGATGAAGTGCCCATGGTGTGTTGGGCATATCTGCTGGGACTTTGTCATTTTCACAGGGCTCTCCTCTTTCTCACTGAATGCTCATATCTGTTTCCATTTTGTGAATGTTGTTGGTGCGATGTGATCTGCGGTGCAGATTCAAACAATGGCATCTCATATATGCTTATAAACTTGGTTGTATACAAAAAGCTGAGCATGTCACGAATTCTTTCTGTTTGGCTTTCTGTTGCTTCTGCTTCACTTCTACCTCAAGCTCCAGCTTGTCTTTATCACAGTGATCATTCGAGAGCATTGATGTTTTTCATTGATGACTTTTCAAAATGGCCAAAGCAACCCAAAGCATATTAGGAGCAAAAGGTCTACCTTGTGAAGACCCCTGTGGTGTTTTTTAGTTACGCATAATGATTAGCAATAAAGCTACAGTATGCATTTGAACACAATAGTCAACTATCCATCCATTTTCTATACCACTTATCCTGCACAGGGTTGCAGGGAGTCTGGAACTTATCCCAGGGGAATCGGGGCACACCCTGGACAGGGTGCCAGTCCATTGCAGGGCACACTCACACACACACAACCATTTACACACTATGGACAATTTGTAAATCAGCCTACTATGCATGCATTTGGACTGGGGGAGGAAACTGGAGAACCCAGAGGAAACCCCCAAAGCACAGGGAGAACATGCAAGCTCTCCACACAAAGGGCAGAGGCAGGAGTTGAACCCCCAACCCTGGAGGTGCAAGACAACCATGCTAGCCACTAAGCTACTGTGCCCCCAAATAGCCAAGTATATAGCGTATATTTCAAAACTTATCTAAGTCTAAGGGCGACTTACATTAACTTTTAAATTTATGTCAATATTTACACGTGGAAAGTTATGGGTATTCAGAGATGGGTTATGCACCACCTAAGTTTCCAGGTGCACTATTCAGATTATGTCTGTCACCTGAGTCTAGTTCAAACCTCTGAGGTTGCCAGATTTTCCTTGCTTAGAGGTGTCCAAGACCAGGGTATTTATTAGTGTCTCGAATGCCACCTTTGAACACAACAATTTGCCTTCAAGCCTGACAGACATCTGGGGATAGAAAATACAGACTGAAGATGCAAAATTTTAGCCTTTACATTTTTGCTTTTTCTCTTCTACACTTGTAGAAGATGTAATGATTTAATCCTGCTATCAGCTGTCAGTCAGAAGTACATGGGCTCCCTTTTGAATCTGGTTCTTCTTCCTCATTTCCTCCTCCTGTCATCTCAGGGAATTTTTCCTTGGAGTGTCACCTCTGGCCTCCTCATTAGGGATCTAAATCTACATCCAGATTTCTACACCGTTCACAAAGTTGCTTTGTGAGAATGTATAATGTTAATAGTGCATTAAGCACATAATATTTAATGAAGTGGTTTCAAAAAGATATCTTTATGCACATGTTAGAGGAAATGTGTTAGAATTCACCCAGCCAGTTTCTGTTTGTGGATGGGAATTAGCACTGGCTCAATTAGTATAAAATGGGTTCGAATTAATTAAATCCACTGGCCTCAACCTTCGATGTGCTACAATTTGTTTAATATTTCAAGCTCTGCTCCTATGGTGCAATGTAACAAATGGTATCTTTAATTATGAATTTTTGAAGCACTTTTTGTGCAACCTCAAAAATGCCTTATTAAATGTGTTTAATATTTCATGCTTCTGCTCTCCCGCCATTGTGCAATGCTTCTAGGCAGCCATGTTATTTCCTTACTGCTATGTTCAAATTTACTTTGTGGCAGAGCATCAAGAAGAGCACGGAGCTACCTCTCATGAAGGCTGGATGTGAATTAATACCTATACGTGAACCATCACCCGTACCATAGGTATGATCATTTTTGATGCAATCATATCCCAGATTCCCTCCAGCATTCTCTACAGGAGTATCAGCTTCACTCTAGACTGAAGCTGGAATAGGATAGGAATTAGAAGGAGCATGACCTTCCATCCAGAAGGTCCTGACCTTCCTCAGGAAGATCATAACAGATCCACAAACACATTCATGCCTCATACCTGCATCTCTCTGCTATTTGTGGTAAACATAGCAGTCAGAATGAGAAGACACTCAGGACGATCAGTCTGCTGTGGACAGATCTTTCATCATGTCTGTTTTAATTGCCTCCACACAACTCCTCCACAGGCTGCCAGAGAATCTGATTGGATATGATTAAGATTTTATGTGCCACAAGAGGGGCGATAGCAGACAGCAAAAGATAATGGAGACAGGTGTAAAAAAAAAAAATTATAAAAAATATGAGAGAGAGAGAGAGAGAGAGAGAGAGAGAGAGAGAGAGAGAGAGAGAGAGAGAGAGACGAGAGACAGTACAATGTTCTCAGCTTCTCAGGCTGAGCTGACAATGTACCTGTGAAAATCTGCCCACTTACTGAAATTCCATAGTCCTATTTGTTAGATGTGAAGGAAATCTGGAGATTTGTGAGCTTGAAGAAACTATTACACATCAGTTAATGAGCTGAGAGCTTGCTTAGGCCTTAAATAATTTAACACAACATTATTCAGACTGTTTAAGTGTTGGCCATGAGCACACAGCTTGGCTTCGGTCAGTGATGACTGTCATCACAGCACCCCCTGGTGCTCAGGAGCTTTACTGCAACCTTTAAAAACCTTTTACCTATCAAGCCATCAAATCATCACTCCCCCAGCCAAAAAAACAACAACTGTGTGCTCCTGAATTTTTAACACAGCCAAAGCAGCTACTTCAGCTGTTTGCATAATGACTTGATTTATTAATGGCAAGGGTCTTGTTTTGAAAGTATGTTTGATAGTACTGAATCATTCATTACAACACATAAACATTGCCATCCTAAAAATAAGAAGCTGTCTGCCCATCATGTCCCTTTGCACCTCTGAATTAATAACCAAGGCAGGGTGAGACAGGCTGTGAAAGAAAATAATTGAGTACAAAACACGATAGGTGAGTGTGGCTCAAACCCTTTATCTGGTAATGTACACGTCAAAGGAGCAATGGTTCATAAAATAACAGGTACATAGGGAAGTTCTTATTTTTCTTCTTCTTTCTTCTACTTTTTTTAAAGGTAATGTGAAAGGTAAAGTAAAACTTGCTGAGAAACATCCATCCATCTTCTATAATGCTTAATCCTTTTCAGGGTCATGGGGACACCTGGAGCCTATCCCAGGGAGCATCAGGCACAAGGTGGGGTACACCCTGGACAGGGTGCCCATCCACTGTAGGGCGCACAAACGCATTCACACACTATGGACACTTTGACATGCCAATCAGCTTACTGTGCATGTCTTTGGACTGGGCGAGGAAACAGCAACATGGGGAGAACATGCAAACTCCCCACACACAGTGGGAATCGAACCCCCGACCCCTGCAGAAGTTTGCACTATGCTGAGATAAAAAAAAAAGATAAATTATACCAAGACACTGCTTCAGATATCTAAATATGTAACTGTATTTGTATTGTTCAATTAAATATGTATCCTTCTACTATGCCCACCAAAACACAGGAAAATATCAGAGGTAGAAACGGCAGTACAGTATTCATATGGTGTATGAATTTGAGAGTTCTTCAACTTCAGCTGCATCACTCTACTTCACGATTGGTCTGATCTAGAGATGTGGCACTATTTATTTTAATCCCACTTGGGCAGGTTTGCTTGTTTTTTTGTTTTGTTTTGTTTTTTTTCTTTAATTGTAAAATAAAAGAATTTTGCACTCAACTGTACAACTGTACATGATGACATTCTTATCATACATACAGAATAACAGATACTGAGATTGACCACATATAAATCATGTCCTGATTTTGATATCTAAATGAAGCACAAGTAAGTGTCACGTCCACTACAGACAATTCTTGCCTAGACCACCAGAAGGCACCCTCACTCATTTTTTTAAAAGACATTCCTCTTTTGTAATCTGCTTCATTTCCTCCTTTGATTGTGCTCACCTGCTTTGTGTTTCCCCAATTAACAGAAGCTCAAAATGTTAAACAGTGAAGACAATTTTTCACAGCCTTCTTTGATCATATTTACCAAGGGTGCCAATATTTAGTGTAGGGCACTGTAAGTACTTGTAGACTGCTGGCAATGAGATACAAGTAAGAATCATAAAGCATTACCTGAGCGGTTTGACTCGCCTCCTCTCCATCCACTGCTCATGTTTGCCCCCGTCACCACAGTTATGTTATATTTGCACTATGAGTGTTTGTTTTTTGTTTTTCATGCTGAGTTTTCATTCTTTTGCCTTGGCTTGTTGTAGTTGGTCGAGTTTTTGGATTCTTTTCCAGCCTTTCTCTGTTGTTTAGTTATTTTATTATTAAAGAATTCTGCACTTCCATCCGACTCCCATTCCATGACAGTGAGAATCAATATTAATCATCTTGAGATATTAAAGAGAAACATTTGAGCAAAAACAAATTCTTCTGGGTTAACTTGTTGACTCAGGAATGCCTGTTAAAATCAGTGCATAAATCTTCTGGTCAAAGCTGTCAAAATGATCATCTGATCATCAGATTCTGGCTCTTTGGCAGCTCCTGTATATGAACTCCAAACCTTTCAGTGGTCGTCGCTTTAACCTCTAAGCTATCTCTCAGCTTGCGCTTATTTAATTTGAATTGGTGTCACTTGGAAAGCAAATCAAGGCTGATGGGGTGCTGTTACATTTGCATTTTAGATACCTTATTTAGAGAAGCACTTGAAATGCTAAGCAGAAAGCGAGGAAGGCATCACGTTAATCTCAGGTTAACATCTGTGAAAGAGATAACAGTGACAAAGCACTGCAGTCCTCATTTAATTCAATTCAGTTCACTTAATGAGGTTTTTTTTTCTTCTGCTGTGCAGGGAAAGTGCTACTGTCAATCGAATTTTGACCTTCTATTCATTAATCAACATAATTCCCTCACTTACATTTTCTCCCTGAAACATCATACATTTATTAACACAGAATAGCAGGAATAATGCCGATTTGATATCATCTGTTGAATATAAAGCTGGATAGAATTTTAGAGACATTAAATAGCATTTTATCAGTTAACAACCATTTCCATATCCTTTGGATAGCCTTTAAGGACAATGTGCTGCTGGGATATATTAAGAATACTGAATACTGACTGATTTTAGATGTGACTGTTTTATTTCATGCTGAACGCTTCTCTTTTTCAAGCATAAAAAAAATGAAACCATTGAATACAGGCTGTTATTTTATTTATTTATTTATTTTTGCAGTGCACATTCATTTTCTTTTTTGTCATTTTCCCATGACTTGAACATTTCCTGTTTGCTTCTTTTCCTTTAACATTTCACCAGCTCTTTTCTTGTAATATCCCTCCTGTGTTGATGCATCATCGTCATAATCATCATCATCAGAACACACATAAGTTGATTAGGTTATAAATGTAGAAGTAAGTTGTGAAGTAAAGAAAACGTACCCTGGCTTAGGTCTAGGTTAGGGGTTCGAATCCCGCATCCGCCCTGTCTGTGGGCAGAGTTTGCATGTTCTACCCGTGCTTCGTTTTTTCCTCCATGTACTCCAGTTTCCTCCCCCAGTACAAAGGCCTGTTCTAGACTGACTGGCATTGTCGCACCAAATTGTCTGTAGTGTGTGAATGTGTGTGCAATTGTGCCCAGCGATGGGTGGGCACCTCATCCAGGGTGTCCCCTGCCTTGTGCCCTGAGTTCCCTGGGATAGACTCCAGGCTCCCCTGCAACTAAACTACTAATATGCTCTACTTCACTACCAAACTGCACTGTTCATAGAAAACAAATACATTCTAGTGTTATCCAAAAGATCGCACATCTCACATTAGAATTCATGTCTCACGCTCACTGCTCTTGATTCATTCTGTAATAGGACTCCATTAAAAACGTTAACGGCCATTATGGCCCTGCTGTGAATTTGAATTTTCTCTTCAAGCAATACCAACATTTGACCTGTCATTACCATCCATCAGAGAGACACACACAGCACATAAAGCATCAAATAATGTGCTTCATGTATGTGAAATTACAACTGAAAGGAAATAAAAGGAAATAGAATTATTTTCTGGGAAATGGACGGACTGTTGAATGTTGAAGTTTAGAAAATTGACTTTTTTTGTGGAAATCTATCGAAAGGGCCAGAGCTAAGTTTGCTGCCTCAGGAGGCACAGGTTTGTCAGTGGTGGTCTGAGATTGTAATCTGAGCGAGGCTTGAATGAATCAATTCGTCAAAATGGCGATTTTCGTATAGGACTAACTGCCTAGAATTAACCGTGGAGAGGAGAATGGTATCCAAATCTGGCACCATCATGGACAAAACCTCCATTTCCTTCCCTGGAAAAATGAAACACTTTTTTTAAAGAGTAAAATAACTACAGTGAGGCACTTGTCCACTGTAAATCTATACTTAAGACAATATCAGTATAATTATCCTTGTGCATTTCGTGTACAATACATTAACACTACATACAAATTCATGCATAACAATTACACTATCATTTCTTATGTAAGGAATAAAAGACAATGGGACATGCATAAGAAAACAATCAACAATCGGGTGACATTTACCACAAGAAGAAGATCATTTCTCTATAACAGCAGGTACTGAAGTCTTTTTTTCCTCTTATACCACAGCAATTTTCCAACAGTTACATAATGGTTTTATTAATTATGTGCTGTGCTGTTTATAAGTTTATAGTTGCATTTAGTGTTGTGGATATCCATGAAACAAGTCATAGAGAGAGAGAGAGAGAGAGAGAGAGAGAGAGAGAGAGAGAGAGTGAGTTGTGTTATACAGTGTCTAACAGTGCCCATGCCATATGGTGTCGGAGTGAAAATGTATAATGTACATCTATTATATGTACATCATGTATATGTTTGTCTACAAAAGAATACAAAAGCAATATGTTAAAATGAAACATGGGCATTTCTTGTCTTCTTTTTTTTAAGGGCATGCAAAAGTTTGCACTCAAATGCAGATAGACATCCTAGCTGTTTTGATGAACGGAGCGGCTGTGGCTCAGGTGGTAGAGAGGGTTGTCCACTGATTGCAGGGTTGGCAGTCCAAGTCCCAGCGCATGTGTCTCCTTGGGCAAGACACTGAACCCCAAGTTGCTCCCGAAGACAGGCTAGCACCTTGCATGTGTGTGAATGGGTGAATGAGAAACAGTGTAAAGTGCTTTGTAGATCCGCTAAGGTTACAAAACACTATACAAGTGCAGACCATTTAAATGTTAAATAAATAATGGTTAAAATGTTAAAGGTAAACGTGTATCAGACAGTGAGCATAATTTATTTAGAACAGAATCCAGAGTGTATGAAGACGTATTAAATATTCATTTTGCAATGAATATTTATTATTTATTATTTGTAAAGTAATTTACAATGTTATTTTAAATCAATCGTTATTACTATTTACTTTTACTTGTTCTTCTCCTAAACTCGTAAACTCCACTGTTGATATTCCTTGCAGATCCTCAAATAATAACAAAGCCATGCTTGAACTACCCACCATCCTGCTTTTTCACACTAGTCACATATTCTTTCACTTAAAAAGGCAGTATGCTATTTCATACTGGGTTAATCAGGAGGACTTGGCCATCTGGAAACACGCAAACACTTTGAAAACTGCGCTCGGTGGCTGATTCCAAGCCCAAATGTTCATTAACCGCTATCCCATTTTTCTTTTTCGCAAACAAGCATAAAAATCTCGCCGTCACATGCTGCGGTCATAAAAAATTAACTCTGTGGTTTGTCTAATGCTGCCTGCTGTAGTTTTCAGTAATGAAGCACTCTGTAATGTTCCCACAATGCACCTGCTCAAATATTTATGAACTGCCTTGAAGTTTCCAGTTGTTTCTTCTTCTTTTTTTTTAGATATAAATCAGAAGGGACATTTCTTCACACTGAACAGTAGAAAGTGTAGAAAGTAGAAACTCTTCTTTTAGGTTTAGGTTTTCTTTATCAAAGTGTTTATTAATGTGCGTGCTATACATTTTAGATGAGATTGGTTCAGCAGATCTATGATAACGTTTCCATTTGAACAGAAGGAATGAAGGAAATCCAAGACAAAGGGAATGTGACAGACGTTAAATCGCCTTTATCTTTATCACTTTATCACTCTGTTACTCTCAGGCCAAACTGACCATAACCTCTGTAATATAACTGCTCAAAAACAAAACCAATAGATACATTTTGACACAGATTGCAGTCAAGACAAGACTTTAATGAACCTGTTCTGCTACATTAAATTCTTAATTTTTCCAAGCATCTCACTAGCTAGAGTCATTTGTCACAAGCAGGTACGTCTAACATATCTAAACACCTTCTCATGCTTCCTGAACATGTGCACCATATGGTTTATCAGCGTCTGCCATGCTAGTAGTCATGCTGTATGTTTTTCCATGACTATAAGGAGGTTCTCACTTACAGAATGTTGTCTATGATGGATTAGAGAGCCTTTGTGTTATCAGAGCGTGAGTCCAGGCTCAGCTGTCTCCCATAAATCTGTCTGTGCCTGATTTCACAAGCACATTTTCAGCGAAGCAATGCGAAATTAACCGCAAGCAGAAAGGACATTTGCAGCTTATATCACTAAATCTCATCACTACTGCTTTCACTTAGCATGTATGGCAAAGCATGAGTTGAACAACGGTATTATGTGTTCCTATTAAGAGGTAGCAGCTGGATTTTTAGCTAATACAATAACTATTTGTATAATAAACTACATTTTATTCACAATAGGGTAGAATAGAAGACACCCATGGTGTCAAAAATAATCAATACATTTCAATGGCTCATTTTGAATAGTTTGCGCTGGGATGGTAAATATTTATGCATGTATAATAAATTGTACTTGTACATAGATAGCTGTAGTATATAATGATGGAGGAAAGGTAAGTCAGTAGAAAAACTGAATGCATCGTTTGCCCTTTTAGGAAGGAAACTACATCATGAAAAGGATAAAAGGCCTCAAGGCTGTCATGCCCCATATAAAATATTCTTTATGATTGTGATTGATATGATTGTTGTAAAACAATCATCTTTCACATATCTAACCAACATTAGCACAACCTGCACAAATTTCATCTCAACAACATTATATGCAGTTTATTCCTTTATTTCATTTTTGATCCCTGTTAATGCATGTTTTTCATATTCTGCTTTTATTAGCTTTAGATGAGTTTAGAGTACTTCTCCATCAAACAGCACAGCTCTGCAACAAATGTGAACCCAAAGCTATCTGTATCCGGGTGTCACTTTCCAACCATGTACATTTTTTGGAGGTTATCAGGTGGTGAATTGATAGGCACAAGCAAATTACACAATTCAATTAAGAAAAAAAAAAAGTCAAGTGGCAAGTATCCTATTTAAGGCAGAGTGAATAGAAAGCCATTTGAGATTCACCCTAGATAGCAGATTTTACTTGGATCTCCAATTTTTAAATTGTCAGTAAGAAAACACTGTCCATAAGTAAATAAATAAAATGAATCTGATACATTAACTTGCTGCTTTAAAATTGAAATATTGCCTCCGCCAGGAAAAAAAACGGCTTCTGGGAAGAAAAAAAAAAAATTGATCAGGAGGGCTGAGCCTGCCAGTCTTTCAAAGATAAAATGACCTCAATACATCATTTCTTTTTTTGACATTCACATCAAATTATTTGCTGCTAACAAAAGGCAATTTATTTTCAGACGCCTCCAATGTTTATATGAAAAATATTCAATGGAATGAAGAAGTGAGGCTATCTATAATATTTTTTCCCAAAATACTTTTGCAGGAGAAACCGAAAGTAGATAGAATAGTGGCTGTGGCATTATGAGAGTAAGGAATGTAGTATACAGTATCTGGCCCCACCAATGAATCCTGGGATTTCAAGATGTTTGTATTGTGCTTCAAAGCAGCTTAATCCATCCATCCATCCTTCCATCCACTTTCTGTACTGCTTATCCTACACAGGGTCGCAGGGTAGCCTGGAGCCTATCCCAGGGAACTTGGGGCACAAGGCGGGGGACACCCTAGACAGGGTGTCAACCTTTCGCAAGGCACAATCACACACACCACACACTTATACACCAATTCACACACTACCAGTCAGCCTACAGTGCACATCTTTGGACTAAGAGAGGATGCAACCTAACCACAATTTAAGAAAAATCAGAAAAACTGCAATGATTACTAATGATAGGGTATATACACTTTATTAGGAACAACTGTCCAATTTGGGTGAGCCTGTGCCCACTGTAGCCTCAGATTCTGGTTGTTGGTTGACAGGAGAGGAACCCGATGCAGTCTGCTGTTGTAGGCCATCCACCTCAATGTTCAACATGTTGTGCATTCTGAGATGCTTTTCTGCTCACCACAATTACAAAGAGTGGTTATTTGAGTTACTGTAGCCTTCCTGTCAGCTCTAAGTGGTCTGTCCATTCTCCTCTGACCTCTATCATCAACAAGGCATTTCCCACTTCAGAACTGCCACTCACTGGATTTTTTCCCCCACAACATTTCGTATAAACTCTAGAGAGTGTTGTGTGTGTGAAAATCCCAGGAGATTTTCTGAAATATGCAAAACAGCCTGTCTGGGACCAACAACCATGCTGTCACTGAAATCATATTTTCCCCAATTGTCATGTTTGATTTGTACATTAACTGAAGCTCCTGGAATGTACAGTATCTGCATGATTTTGTGCATTGCGCTGCTGATACCTGATGAGATAATTGTGGCAGTGTTCCTGAAAGGTGTTTCTGAGTGGATGGTGAGTGTAAATTAAACATTCTGTAAATCAGATGAATTCTTTTGAATGGGGAAGGATGCCTCTTGAACGGTGTACAGTTTTGTGCTATTACCAAATCCAACATTCAAAAGCAATATACTTTTCCAGTTTATTTCTTTGAACACTTATGTTGGCTGTTTCATTGACCTTCTTCATTCCCTAGCTACAGTGGTGCTTTAAAGTTTGTGAACCCTTTATAAATTTCTATATTTCTGCATAAATGACCTAAAACATCATAAAATTTTCACACAAGTCCTAAAAGTAGATAAAGCGAACCCAGTTAAACAAATGAGACAAAAATATTATACTTGGTCATTTATTTATTGAGGAAAATGATCCAATATTACTTATCTGTGAGTGGCAAAAGTATGTGAACCATTGCTTTCAGTATCTGGTGTGACCCCCTTGTGCAGCAATAACTGCAACTAAACATTGCCAGTAACTGTTGATCAGTCCTGCATATTGGCTTGGAGGAATTTTAGCCCGTTCTTCAGTACAGAACAGCTTTAACTTTTGGATGTTGGTGGGTTTCCTCACATGAACTGCTCGCTTTAGGTCTTTCCACAACATTTCTATTGGATTAAGGTCAGGACTTTGACTTGGCCATTCCAAAACATTAACTTTATTCTTCTTTAACCATTCTTTAGTAGAACGACTTGTGTGTTTAGGGGCGTTGTCTTGCTGCATGAACCGCATTCTCTTGAAATTCAGTTCATGGACAGATATCCTCACATTTTCTTATAGAATTCTCTGGTATAATTCAGAATTTATTGTTCCATCAATGATTGCAAGTCATCCTGGCCCAGATGCAGCAAAACAGGCCCAAACCACGATACTACCACCACCATGTTTCACAGATGGGATACGGTTCTTATGCTGAAATGCATTGATTGAAATCACCTGACTCAAATTAAAATTAACCTTCAAATTAACCTGCTAATCCTAGAGGTTCACATACTTTTGGCACTCACAAATATGTAATATTTCACAATTTTCCTCTATAAATAAATGACCAAGTACAATATTTTGTCTCATTTGTTGAATTGAGTTCTCTGTCTACTTTTAGGACTTGTGTGAAAATCTGATGATGTTTTAGCTCATGTTTATGCAGATATATAGAAAATTTGAACTTTCAAGCACCACTGTATTTGCACATTTCGGCTACAGTAATCAAATAACTAGTCTCATGCCAAAGACTTGAATTAATTTAACTAATTCAAAGGGTTCCTTTATATATTATACAGCTGTTTAATTTCATTTTGTTTCATATCAATTAAACTGCTGATAAAGTTTAATCGTTCTATGAGCTCCAGAGTGAGAAATAACTTGCTGGTGATTTTAATTTGCATTATAAGCCGCTTTAATTTAGCATCTCTATTGCTTTGAGTGTACGGAGGCAGGGTGGCTGTGCTCTATTGCACATGCCTAACCTAACGAACAGTGGAATATTTCAGTGCTCAGGAAGATTTGTGGTTCAGTGGTCTTTAAATTATCAATTTTTAAACACCAGTTAGAATTCAATGAGCAATTACCTTCATTAGTGTAGGGCCCAGGTGTGGCATTTTCATTTGGTAGAAAAGCAACTGCCTCTAATTTGCTCTATACCTTCTTTAATAACCTAATTATGCAGTAATGAGTCCACTGACTATTTAAAACCTCTGAACCCCCCAATCAGGCTTTTAAGTATCGTACTGATCACCATGAATTTTCCTCACTCTATCTTTGATTGGTTTTTACAACAATTTCTTTCTTCAACTAACTCTATCAGCTTTAAAATGCTGTTGCTTAAGCAATTGATTGTCTCCTTTAGCTCTTGTCAAGATATAATTAGACCAATTCAATACCACACCAAAGGAAATAAGTCATGCAGAAATATGTGAGGACAGAAATGTCTGCTTTACCAACCCAAATAGATTAGTAAGCATTTCAGAAATATAATTATTATAGGTGTGTTACAGTAAAATTGGAGCCTGTAGCTGCAATGCTGAGACAAAGTGTTCGCCCCAAGGAAACCTGAGTAAATATACAATACAGTTTATTATTATTATTATTATTATTATTATTATTATTATTATTATTATTATTATTGAAGCAAAATAAGTTATCCAACACTTATCACCCATGTGAAATATTAATTGTCCCCTTAATCTTAAAATCTGATTGTGCCACTTTTAGCAGCAATAGCTGCAACAAAACTCTTCCTTTAACTGAAGATCAGTCTTTCACAGTGGTGTGGTGGAATTATGGCCCACTCTTCTTTGCAGAACTGCTTCAGCTCAGGCACATTGGAGAGTTTTCTAGCATGAAACAAGGACTTTAACTAGGCCACTCCAAACTTTAATTTAGCTTTTTTGACTCATTCAGAGGTGGACTTATTCCTGTGCTTTGGATCATTGTCATTGTCGTTGCTGTATAATCCAATTGTGCTTGAGTTGTAAATAAATGTTTGTCCATTTATTTTTCAGAGCCACACATTCATTCGTTATCTCAAACATTCATTAGGACTATTCAAGGACTATTTAGGCATTCAAGGATCTGTTGCCAGTTGTCGGTAACTTTGGCATATTATGAGTAATAATATAAAATAAGAATATGAAGTTTAACCTCATAGCTTTTTCACAGCTTGTGCACAATGCATTACGTAAGCCTCAGGGAATAACAGCAAAACAAAAAAATGTCGGATCCACTTAATGTTTCGTTTGTTCTTCTATTAATGTGTCACAAAACGTACCCGCCCTCCGGGATTTCCAACCATGCATATAACTGACAGAACTCAAAATATCAAACCAATTCCCACGTGCAGTCTAATTTGTGTGCAGTTTCTAGGCTCAGAAGCAGCTTTTATTTTGTTACATATACATTACAGCACAGTGAGATTCTTTTATTCGAATAGGAAAGTGGTGTCAGAGATGATACATGGTCCCTGGAGCTGAGAGGGTTAAGGACCTTGCTCAAGGGCCAAGCAGTGGCAGCTTTGTGGTGCTGGGGCTTGAACTTCCAACCTTCTGATCAGTAACTGTTGAGCTAGCACTGCCCTGGCTGCTGTAATGCATCAGACCCAGCACATTGGCTAATTATGAATTCCTAAGGTTCGAGCTGAGAACTGTGCTACACACTGAGACCAAGGATGCTAACTGACACAACCTTCCTGGAGTAGTGGACCCCTGAAATAATGGATTCCTTTACAACTCAATTATGGTAACAAATTCCTTCATGAGCTGAGTCAGGTGTGTTATTATTAGGGGAAAGAAAATGCGTAGGATTTGAGGTTTCCGAGATGGAAGCCTGTGTGTGCTATATGGACAATATGTGGGTAGTACTGCCCATCACAACTCCAGTCTTGGGTTCCATCCTGATCTCGGTTACTGTCTGTTTTGCACATTTTCCACCATGTTCACTTGGATCTGGGTTCACCGGATTCTTCCCACTGACCAAAAACATGCATGTAGGCAGACTCGATATGCTAAATTACTCATAGGTTTGAATGAGTGTGTGAAGGTGCCTTGTGTCCACTTCCATCTTGTGCCCACTGTTCTCCAGATCCACTATAACCCTGTCCAGAATAAAGCAGTTACTGAAGATGAATTAATGAATAAACGATAGTGGATACGGTGTGGATTTGAACATCCAGTGGGAACATTTTGCAGATGCTGATACTATAGTAGCTACCAGGGGTGTTAGCTAAACTGTTAAAATTTACTTCTAAATAGATTGTTTTCATGAATTGTTTCCCTTGCATGTGAAGGCTAATTGCTTAAAAAATGTGAAAATTGGACGAAAAGTTGGATTTATCATAAAACTTGCCTCAGGTGTTCTCACTGTTTGCAGTACTACCAGACCGATAAAATATCAATCTTTTTTGGCTATCTAACATGAGACTAGGCTGGTTTGGTTTTGCTAGGCACAACTTAGCTATCACTAAATCGGTTTAGCTGATACAGAGCTGTGCAGAGTGCATTAGCTATCCTTATGCTCTGCTCACATCATGTTCACGTAACTTATACATATTCATGCACTCTACACACCTTGTTTTCCTGCTCAGAATGAGAGGGTGTTAGTATTACAGTTCAACCCATTTTTAAAATCAGCGTATATCCGTTTTTCCTCACATTGACTGTGTGAGTTAGCGTTTAGTGTTTGACTTGAGAGCCGTCAGCCAATAAGACACAAGTGTTTCCATGTATTTTCCTGTAAACCCTGTCTGATTGGTCTCTCCTCTGTTCACTGAAGATACACAATTACAGACTGTCTTCTTTTACTGATGTTCAGTTACGTAGTGACAAACCGCTCCAAGTGGAGAATTATTTGGGGCTCAAGAAAAAATCTTCAGGGCTACAGCCTCCAATGCCCAGGCCAGGTTACACCCCTGGTTGCTACTACTGACAAAGTTTTACAGAAGCCCTGGGATTCCCTGAGCTAAGCTAATTATGGTAATTACAAACTGCTTTAATTCCTTGCTGAGCTTTCAGTTGTGTAAGATTATTGAAACAAAAACGCACAGTACATGAGTGAGAACCAGTGCTGCACATTTTCAGACTGTCTTCTGCTCTCAGAAAACTCCAGATAAAAGCGTCTCTATATAAACTCATCGACCTCATTGAACAGGAAGATCTAAGCAAGTAATAAGTAGTGATGGGCTGAAGTGTGAGATGGTAATGACACTGCTTATTGTGTCATGTCAATTATATCACTGTTGTCCTGAGCATACAGCTCCCTCCTACAGAGTAACTCTGCCTAACACAGTGTGTCTATAAATATGTGTGTGTAGGAGCATAAAGACACGATAATCCATAAACAAGCTGCTCTAATCCTGACTTTTAAAAAGACAGATTTTCACGGCCAGGTTGAAGACAAATCTGGTTACTCATCCATTCTGTTGAACAGAAATAAACACTAAACCTCATAATTCATGCAAGTGAGCCCAATAATCGTTTGTCATGTTTCAGTATTGTGCTTTTGGTTAATGTGGATCTTGTGCTCTACACAGTGCACGATCTTTTGCTGAAATGCTTATTTATGTGTGACATTTTAGTGGGTGTTATTTACACTAAATAAATCTATATATCTATCACATGTAGACCTTTTCTTTTGTCTCTGTTTTCAGATTTTTTTTTTTACAAATACTATATATTAGAGGTCGACCGATAGTGTATTTTACCGTTACTGATAACTATGTTGGGCAGTACCTACCGACTGATAAAAAAACCGACTGTTTAAAAAAAAATTAGACTGAATGAAAAAATAACCCTCAAAGTAAAATATTGCTGAACTTTATTACAAAAATAAACAGTACTGACTGTTCCATGAAAATGTACTGGAAAATGTTTCAGTGAAATAAATATATAAATATTAACTATATATACATATACATATATAATATTAACTATATACATACAAGATATACATCCAAACTTTGTCAAAACAAAATTTGTCAATGACAGATTTTATTTAATCTCTAAAGGCCACTATTATACTGTATAATGATAGCGAACCCTTCTCAGACACTCACGCAACGAACACAACTGGGAAAAACTACGGTTGTGGATTTATGAGATTACCAATAGTTCCAATCCGTTATTGGTGCCGATTAATCAGCAAAACCGATCAATCGGTGGACCTCTACTATATATGCTTTTAGCAGTTATTCCCACTAACAGCTGGTCATAATATTAGCTGGGAGGCTAAAATCTAATATTTATTAGTAGCTTGACAGTGAAACTATTTGAGTTGAGTACTACATCATATCGTGAGGTCTCAATGGCATAATAAATTATGTGTCAAACTATTAAAGGTAAAGGTAAAGGCAAATAGGCAGTTGTGATTTTTTTAGGCATTCGTGATTTTTTTTTTTTTAGGCATTCGTGATTTTTAATTTCTGTAATGCTCTAATGGGTTCATACAGTGTTTCCTTCGAATACCAAACATGGTAAACAGAAAAGCTCTAACTCAAACCAAACAGTAAATGTACAGTTCTGTTTACCATCTGTCCATTTGTGTATGTGTACTTTGATTGGACAGTGTGTGTTTAGTCTTTCCCCTCCAAATGTGTAGAAAGATGGTGGTGTTCTAATCTGTGTAATTGCCTGACATGACTGTCACCCATAGACTGCATTATTCTAGTCTGGGCTAGAAAGAAATCAGTCGAGCTTCTTCCTATCATTTTGTGATGTTGTGCTTGATTCCATAAAAAATAAAGAATAATCTGTCTGTTAACAATAAATAATCTCACGTGGAAATGAAAATTTATATTGATGTCTTTTCAACTTTGGAAAATGGAGGGGTTTAGCCCTGCTCGCATATACATACTAGCTACCCTTGATTAGTCAGAAAAATAGCACCTAGGTGAGAGAGAGAGAAAGAGAGAGAGAGAGAGAGAGAGAGAGAGAGAGAGACTGAATTCTCATCCAGAGTGGATCCTTGCCTTGCTCCCATTGTTTATAGATAGGCTCTGGATTCACTGTGACCCTGACCAGGACAGACAGGTTACAGAAGATGAATGAATAA
Organism: Ictalurus punctatus; assembly: GCF_001660625.3. Lineage (NCBI taxonomy): Eukaryota > Metazoa > Chordata > Actinopteri > Siluriformes > Ictaluridae > Ictalurus > Ictalurus punctatus. Next base: position 6,512,516 of record NC_071284.1, read on the forward strand.
AATTATTTATGTTTTATTCTTGCAGTTTTCTTTTCAATATTTTATATGCAATAAACACATGGTGTCAGAACACAAGGTGATGAGGCATGAGTAAAGAAGGAACTAGAGCATTTTAGGGCTGTAAATCAACATATCCTAGATGGCAGTGTTCTCAACTCCAGTAATGGAGACGCACAGCCATTCAGACATTTGTCTTCTCCTTACTCCTAATACACATGATCCAACTTTAATGAAGCCCTCCATAAGAATTTAAATTTGAACCTGGGTGGTGCGGCTCCAGAACTGGAGGCAAAATCCTGTTATATGATACAGTCCATCCATCCATCCATCTTCTATACCGCTTTATCCTTTTCAGGGTGTCCCAGGTAGCATCGGGCACAAGGCAGGGCACACCCTGGACAGGGTGCCAATATATGATACAGTATATTACATAAACTAGTGCACAGTATATATATATATATATATATATATATATATATATATATATTGCAAAGGTTAAAGAAATATATTGCTATAGTGCATCCTGGTATGTATGTTGCTGCTGTAGTCTGTATGGTTTGCAGTGACCACCAGAAGGCACTCATATCTCCTGTGCATATGGTTTCTGTCTGTAAGTGTCACAAGACACCCTCTTATGGTGAATCCAAACATTACAGCTAAACATTTATCTAACATCCATTATGAGATTTCGTTAAAACAAATATACGATTATTAATATTATTTCTAAACAATTTTACTAATTTCAGGCTTGACATTTATTTCTTCAAATTTAGCAGATATTTGTTCAATATAGCAGTATATTTCAAACATTTATTTCTAGGGGGGGGGAAAGGTCAATTATCTGCCAGGAGGAAAAGACCATTTCTAGTCTATCAGCCAAGTCTAGATATAGTATAAATTTTATTAATGGTGATACGACAGCGCTTGTGAACTCTTGAATCTGACTGGTCAGAAGGTGTTGATTTTTATTATTATTATTTCATTATTTAACATCAGCTGGTAGTGCTGGCTGAAAGGCAAACCACACAATGCACAAAAAATTATCTTAGCATCTGAAAATATATTGAATATAGTCAAATGTATCTAGGATTTCATATTATAAGATTACAATAAATTTCTGGGCATTTTTACTCATTTCAAGCTTGAAATAGTCTTGTTGAATTGGCAGATACTGTATTTTCTCTAATAAGCCTAATAGTAGATTTGTTAAATGTGTTACTTAATTTAAAAAAAATAAATAAATAAAATAAAATAAATTGTTGATATGGGGACATTTTCTTTAAGGGAATGTTTATGGAAGGAGTCTCCAGTGTCAGCATATTATAACGGTCACTAAGTTTTCCACCAAGGCTCTTCTAGTAACATGAGAAGTTGTGTTTGTTTCTTATTCATTTCAACAAGAGAGAAGAGGCTGGTGAGGGAATAACATAAGCAATAACTTGTTTCAATGCACATTCCATAACATTAAATTGAATTATAAATGGTTAAAAGTGCAATGTTGTTCTTTAATAAATTAAACATTGTAAGCCTTGAAAAACTGCTGTTGTGTAAAATGAATAAAACACTTATGGTGAGACATGGTGCTGTTGGAAAATAATTAGCTGTAAGGTGGTAGCCTTGATTATTTTTCTAGCACACTCCTCGTGTTTTATTCCATATTTGATGGAATCATTTAAAATCACTACAGAAATACAGTTTAGTATTGTATCTTCTTAAATAAATAAATAAACATAGAACATAAGTGTTATTTAACACTTGGTTTTTTGGAATGACTTTACAAATGCTCCCCTACTTCTGAATGGATCAATCTAAATGTTAAATGTTCGAGTATGGGTGCAAAATGAAATGCAGCCTCACTTCCGGGTTTGGCCTAAGCTCCGCCTACAGGAATGTCACGTGAAAATCACATGTCTCTGTCAACACTTCCTGGTTTCGAGGTTTGTGCAGCAATGCAGGTTTGGCTTCATGTCGCGGTGATTTTAAGCGTTTTCTGTGAATTATCAGAAGGTAAGATATGTTATACACTGGAACTGCAGTGGAACTAATATCAAAACATGATTTATCCTCCTTTGTAGTTGTACTAAAAAGTCCTTCGTTCTTTTAAGCCTACAATGTGTAGTCATCTATGCATGACTTCCATGTAATTTATTTACTGAATAATGTCCTGAATTCCTGTGTTAAATTTTCTGGGATGTCATCAGACTACTTTTTTTTCTCGTCTGTGTTTCTTGCTTTTAGTAAGCTGAGAACAGTTAGAATTCATTGCCAAGCCTCTTCTATCTGTATTTGTAACTGTTAGACATTACATATAGGTTTATTAATTTTGTTAAATATTGCACAAGTCAAGTAACGAAATGAACATGGTGAGTTTTATGACTTGATTTAGGAATTCAAATAGGAAAATTAACCATGCTGGACTCTGGAAATACAGGAGCTTTGACAGGTGTCATCCATTGTCATCCATCCATCCATCCATCCATCCATCAATATACACTGGATGGGAATCCACACACACTCACATTCACACCTAGGAGCAATTTGGTGTATTCAATCCAACTACTCGCATGGTTCTGTGAGGTGGGAGGAAACTGGAGAAGCCAGAGAAACCCCTACAGACATGGAGAGAACATGTGTAGAAACTACACACAGAGGATAATCGACCTGACCCTGGACCTATGAGGCAGCAGTACAACCTGCTGCCACACACTCACTTACTTGTTGAAGGCTACATCTGTGCATCTGTGTTTTCAGGTGATGAATTTTGCTTTGCATCATATTATGGAGAGCACATGGTCCTGCAGAGAGCTCCAGAGAAAGCCGTGGTGTGGGGGTATGGCACAGCTGGAGCTGAGGTTCAGATCACTTTAGCAGGACCACAAAATGAACAAGTAAAATCTGTTCCTGTCCTTGAAGGTGAGTAACAATAACTGCTTAATATGAATGTTAACCCAGAAATATGTCCTGCTTGATGAAATCAATTCATATTGAGTATCGATAATAAACATTTATTGGATGTACTGTACTATAGTACATTAAAGGAGACCTATTTTGAGCCTTTTTACAAGATGTAATAGAACTCTCAGGTGTCCCCAGAATGTGTCTGTGAAGTTTCAGCTCAAAATACCCCACGGATCATTTATTATACCATTTTGAAAATGCCACTTTTTGGGTGGAACCAAAAACATGCCGTGTCTCTTTAAATGCAAATTAACTGCTGCTCCCTGCCCCCTTTCCATAAGAGGGCTGCGTCTTTACAGTTTGTGCTTCGGATACTACAGCAACAACAATTCAACAACCAGTTTGACTGACACCGTAAATAACGGTCTTCAACACTATATGTTTGACTTATACAGACAGTAAGCTCTGGTCTCTGTGAATACAATTAGAGATCATGTTAACTTTAGCCACATTAGCCTTGGAATCTGCTAACAAGCACATTTGGAAAGGCTATTTGCAAATATTCACAAAATATGAAGTGTGATACTTGCATTTTCTGGATATGAAGCTGGATCATGAACATCTGGTACTGATCCATGCTTGAGAACCAAGTTTTTAGCAAATCCTGCTTTGTATTGACCCTCATTCACAAAGCAGTCTGGTGTAAAATGAGATAAGGTATTTTTGGGGCACATTTCCTTCAAAATTAAAACTTCTCCACTGCATCTTCAGTGCCTCTGATGCCGGGGTAGATGAAGACTCTTATGTTCATTCTAACAGCTGACAACAGAACACTTACAACGCTTATGAAGCTGAGACATTCTTCTTATCACTGTAGTGGCTCCAGCGCAGGGAACATGGCGGACTGTGTGCAGCTCACTCAGGGGAGGAGCTATGCTAATAGGGCAGTGTCCCTGGGCAGGGCTTGTTCCAACATGACTTCACGTTAGGGCAAAAATGAAAACTGCTCATTTTGAGTCATTGTTTATGATTTATTTGGAATACTAAAAAAAGGAGTGGGTGGATTTTTACCATTGTCGGGTGGTTGTGTACACACTCCCCCGACACACATTTATGTTCAAACACCATTTAAAAGGGAATTTTGCATAAAAGGTCTCCTTTAAACTCCATTCTGTGTTATTTTATTGACCTTAAAGATATGGTAATATGCAGCATAAGTATCTTATCATTATGAATCTTAAGCTAATGAATTTATAAATCTAAAAAATAAAGAGGATAAGATGGATTACAGTACTACTTACTGCAGGCATTTGGAAGGTGATTCTTGATCCGGTTCAGGCTGGTGGTCCCTATAATCTGACTGCTGTTCAGAAAGGAAACAAGATTGTACTCACAGACGTGCTGTTTGGAGATGTTTGGTTATGTGGTGGCCAGAGCAACATGGCCTTCACACTCGGTCAGGTGAATGTTCCTTCTCGTTTTGTTTTAAACAGAAATATCATAATTCAAGGAATACTCAGAATACTGCAAAAAACTGCTAAAGGTTATTTCGCTCATCGAGAGACATGTTTCTGGTTTTCTTACAGGTATATAATGCCTCAGAGGAGCTGGCCATGGCCACTAAGTTCCCTAATGTCAGGGTCTTCCAGGCTGCACTGGAGACGAGCAGTGTTGAGTTGATTGACCTTGCAGGTGTTGAGGTACCATGGTCCCGTCCTACACCAGGTATGAACATAGATGTCCATAGAAAACAATGAGGTTTCTGTGCTACACTTTATATACTTGATATAAGATCAAGAGGTTCCAGAGGAACCTTGATTTCCCACCAACTCCGAAAACAAACAAAAAAAGGAACTGAAACACACATGAAATCAGGAACTAATCACTTATCCTGTTGCAGGTTAGATAACATATTTTCCAGACTATGAAAGATTTTTTCTATAGTAGTTGCAAATCTACTTATGTTTTGACACATATATTTCTGAAAGTTGCTATTGGCTGACAGGTGATGACTCGGAGCTTAATGGTCGGAAGGTGTTGAATATTTTCCTGTACCAGCAGCTCTGAAAGATTGAATTCAGAAGAATTGTGATGCTTGAAAGTTTGTGAACCCTTTAGAATTTTCAATATTTCTGCATAAATATGACCTAAAACAACATCAGATGTCCTAAAAGTAGATAAAGAGAACCCACTTAAACAAATAAGACAAAAAATATTATACTTGCTCATTTATTTATTGAGGAAAATGAGCCAATATCACATACTGTATCTGTGAGTGGCAAATATGTGATATCCTTTTTTTTTTTCTTTTTTTTTTAAAGCTTATATGTAATATACTTTCAGGCACTGCTATATGTAGACAGTTGGCGATGTTCCACAACATTAAATGAAACTATAAACCAATAAAACTTGTACCGTGTTGCTCTTTTAAAAATATTTAGCCTTGGCAAATTGCTTTATAAGAAGATTAAAACACTAGAGTACATGCTGTTTTTGCAAAATAATCAACTTTAGGGTGGTAAGAGTGGCTCTGTTTTGCCACATGCTACATCACACCACCCTGTTATTGATTATTTTTCTATAACAGCACACCTAAAAGCATACTTAATTAGCTAACTGGCAATTTTGACTAGGGATTATTTGCAGTGGATTAATGGATTCATAGGAGTAATTGTATTGATTGTGTGTATAATAGATTATGTGAGTATTTAATAATTAAGAGGTTTTTAATGAGATATAACATACCTGTATCTACATGTGTTAATAATTCATCCAGTTTTCCAATTTCACAATTTTCACCATGATCAGATATCATTTGCGCGTTCAGTGCAACTATAACATTCAATTCTTACCTACATTGTATTTGATTCATATAGAAGGTTTCTCATTTCACATTCACATTTGTTATAGATGGTTGTATGCAGTCTATAGGATTTTGGTTCTCATTGTACAATTTCGTCTGTCTACACAGATACATTTTCAGGTTTAGTGAGCTGTAAGGGTTTTGTTTTGTTTTTGGTGATAATGGATCATCAGTTTTTGCTTTGTTTTCTGTGATTGTAGAGATCCTTGGAGGAAAGGATTTCACCCACTTCTCAGCCGTTTGCTGGTTGTTTGGCCGCTACCTTTACGAGAGTCTGAAATATCCGATCGGGTTGGTGGAGTCGTGTTGGGGTGGGACCCCTGTAGAGGCTTGGTCCTCCCTCAGAGCACTACAGAGCTGTGGCCTCAAGGAACCTGAGAGCAGATCCCCAGTATACACTTTTCCCAAGAGTGCCATGAGTAACAGCTTATCATACACTGATGAGTATGTTTATAGTCTTACCATATTTTCCAGACTGTCATTTTTTTGTACTTGGGTTAAGACGAATCCCCAAAATGTTGTTTGATTACAGAAGGAATTCATTTATACATTGTGTTTTGTTTTACATTGTATTTATAAAAGTACCTTAAAGGCAAGATACTACAGGCAGAATTGAGTTTGGTATTTTTTTTTCTTTCTTTCTTTTTTTCACAGAGTTATGGTTAAATTGCATCTCTATATATAGCAATGAAAAAAATATATATATTTCACTGTACACTCATGATCTAAGCTCTGCCTGCTTGGAACAGTCATGCCATGTCTTTATCCGAAAAGCTTGTTTCAATTTATATTTCATGAAAACACGAGAATTTCTTTTAAAACCTTTTTGTTTTAAGAAATTTAAGTTTCTAAATGTCCTGCATTTATGAAATTTTGCATGTTGATTCCTATCACTATTAAGAATGTTATTACAGAAGAATTTCCTCAAAATGTTTATAGAGGGAAAATGGCATAAAAATATATTTTATGCCATTTTTCTCTATAAGCATTATATTTATATATATAATAAATACACAATTTTCTAACAAGCATTTCTTTAAAAGTCTTCACAGTGAAATAAAATTTTTAATTCTTAAATATTTATAGAATATATTTTTGGTTTTATTATCTTACATTTTCGAAGAAGGAGCCATTTAAATAAATTTAAGATACTAAAAAGGGAATGAGCAATCAAACCTGCAGTGTCTTGCCTTAATGTAGCAGCCATTTTTATTTTACATAATGCTTATTGAAAAAGTATCTAGCTGACGGTTGACCTAGGCTTTTGCCTGTGCTTGGCCATTGTGATTTTGCTTGGTGTACACTGACAACTTTATAAAGTTCATTTAAATTTTTTACAAGCTGAACTTTGGCAAAATCTGGTTATTTCCAATTTATTTTCAAAATGGGATTTATAGAGATCTTTCATTGGATAACAACGGTTAATGCATAATAGCTTTAAGTTTAATAGAGTGGGTAATATGGTAATGTTTTGGTATTTAAAATATTTTATCCACATTCTGTTCACTGTGAACTTCACTGTGTGTATAAAGTGAACAGTGGAATAAAGAGTGGAGCAGTACAGTGTTATGGAATGCCATGATCCACCCTCTGCTCAGCATGACCATCAAAGGAGCCATATGGTACCAAGGTATTGATTCTCATGCAGAGAACCAAATCACTTAATAAAGTGTGGTGTGGCTCAGCTTTGCCCTGCTGTTTCTCAGGTGAAGCCAACGCACAGTACAACCAGGACAAGTACTCATGCACTTTCCCAGCTATGATCGATGACTGGAGAATGGCGTTCCACACAGGCTCGGAGGGCCAGACTGCACAAGATTTCCCATTTGGATTTGTACAGGTACCGTGCAGAATCATAGCTTTAATCATTAGGCTTAATTCACTGCACTGTTGAAAGCTGCATTCTGATTGGACGAAAATTTAAATGATTAATATTCTATAACACGGCTGCAAGGCAAAACACAGGTTCATATTAATCCGCTTTATCGTTTCTATAGTAACACAGGGAATTGTGTGGCGGATGTGTCGCGTAAATGGATTTTTAAAAAACATGCAGATGTTAATATGGTGACGTTTTCTGTAAGATGTTTATTTAGCATGCTTGTAAGGAGTCTCCAGTGTCAACGCTTTGTAACATTCAAAGGTAAAGCTGTAACTAAGTTTACGTCTTCAGAACGTGTCTTATTAACTTCAAAAGCGAAAAAAGAGAGGCCGGTGAGGGAATGTTTTTATAGATGTTCTAATTTAAGTTATGACAGGAATTAACATGTTTAGCGGACATCCCACAAAGAGTTCAAATGTACAACGCCATTCTTTAATAAATAAATACATTGAAGTCCTTGACAAGTTGCTGTGGTATGAGAGGCAGGCATGAAACATATTGGGACATGCTGTTACAGGACAGCGATCAACTTTGGGTTGGTAACAGGAGCTCTGCTTCACGCCAGACCACATTACACCAGCTTGTCATTGATATTTTATTTGAAACTGCCTTCCTCATTGTTTTATTTTATTTTATATGTCAAATAGTACTTAGCCTAAAAATGAATTAAAGACCCAACTTCTTGCTTGAATCTCTTTGAATCTGCTGGTGTACAGAAGATACACAAATGGGTATATTTTAAGTATATTAAAATGAAAGTACAAACCCCAGAAAAGTGTGATTAGATTGTTATAATGTACTTTGTCATTAGGAAGGTACAAGGAGTGCACATCATGTCAGAACTAAGGTAATTACAACGTTTCAACTTGTAATAACTGCTCACGTCTTCATCCAAGTTGTAATTACCAGTTGGAAATCATACCGCGTGTGATGTTACATTATAAATAAACACGACCGAAAAATGGCCGCTGCTTCAACAGTTAAAGTAATTAAAAGTGTAATGTAATGTGAATATGAATAGGAACTACCTTTTTTTTTTAACCAGCATGAATAAAATGTATATATTTATCTTAGACTTCTGATGTTAAACTTGACTTGGTTCTCCCCAGCTGAGCACCTATAGGATAGCCACACAGGATGGATTTCCAGAGATTCGCTGGCACCAGACAGCAGACTACGGCTTTGTTCCAAATGAGCGCATGAAGAAAACTTTCATGGCTGTTGCTATGGACTTACCAGATGTGTTTTCACCCTGGGGCAGGTACTGTATGTGTGTGGGTTTTTAATGAGGGTCTTAAATATATACCATAACACCATTTGGCTCAGAGGGTTTTTATTCATGCTTTAAATTAATGACAATTTAAGCTATATATAGATAAATATACACACATGCTGTACATGGTATCATAAATCATTTTTATATAAGTGTTTTATTTTTTTGTTACATAATTTCCTCACCTAGAACATTTTCACATCATATACATTAGACAGACGTGCTATTTTTATAGTGTTTGTGCATTTCTAACATTTTTGCATGGAAAAATCTGATGCCTTGAGGATGTAGTATGTGACATGAGCTATAAAAAGTAAAATACCTATGAGTAAAATTATTTGTGTTTGTGTGTGTGTGTGTAGCATTCACCCACGGGATAAACAGGATGTAGCGTACAGGCTGGTGCTTGGTGCGCGAGCTATAGCCTATGAGGAAACGGGCGTGTCCTTCAAGGGTCCTTTTCCCATCCGGGTCCTGATTGAGAACACCACCATAATCATCACTTACGATCAAAAAATCAGAGCCACGCTTTCCAGTGGCACTTTTGAGGTATGGCTTGGTATTATGTCATTGAGTAATATTTATTATGTTTCAATTTTATTTGTATAGTGCTTTTTACAGTAGACATTATCTCAAAGCAGCTTTACAGAAATATCAACACGGTATATAGATATTAAAGATGCGAATTTATCCCAACTGACCAAGCCACTGAGTGGCGACGGTGGCAAGGAAAAACTCCCTAAGATGTTAAGAAGAAGAAACCTTGAGAGGAACCAGCCTCAGAAGGGAACCCATCCTCATCTGGGTAACAACAGATAGTGTGAAAAGGTTCATTATGGATTTATATGAAGTCTGTTTAGCCTTAGAAGCAGCCGTAGTCCCAGCAATCTGGAATTGGAGTAGATGAGCGCTCCATCCAGATGTAGGACATCAGAAACGGATCAGGCAGGTCCGGAGAGCAGAGAGGATCAGGATCTCTAGTATCTCCATAAAATCGTGTGTGGCTCAACAGAAAAAGAGATGGAGAGAAAAGATTATTAGGACTGTGCTTAGCGTAACAGAAAGTCTACTCAGGGTAAGCTTGAGTAAACAAACACATTTTAAGCCCAGACTTAAACACCGAGACTGTGTCTGAGTCCCGAACACTCATTGGAAGACTGTTCCATAAATGTGGGGCTCTATAAGAGAAAGCTCTTCCCCCTGCTGTAGCCTTCGATATTCAAGGTACCGACAAATAGCCTGCACCTTTTGATCGAAGTAGGCGTGGCGGATCATAGAAAACCAAAAGTTTGCTTAGATACTGTGGCGTGAGACCATTTAGTGCTTTATAGATCAATAATAGTATTTTATAATCAATGCGAGATTTCACTGGGAGCCAATGCAGTGTTGATAAGATCGGGGTGATGTGGTCGTATCTTCTGGTTCTAGTAAGGACTCTAGCAGCTGCATTCTGGACTAACTGGAGTTTGTTTATGTTCCTACTGGAACATCCAGACAGTAAGGCAGTACAATAATCCAGTCTAGAAGTGACGAAAGCATGAACTAATATTTCTGCATCATGTAGTGACAATATATTTCTTATCTTCGAAATATTTCTGAGATGAAAGAAGGCTATCCTGGTAATATTATCTACGTGAGAATCAAATGATAGGCTGGAGTCAATAATCACTCCAAGGTCTTTTACTGCTACACATGATGAAACAGAAAGACCATCCAGAGTAACTTTGTGATCAGAAAGCTTACTTCTACACGTGGTCCTAATACAAGTATTTCTGTCTTATCAGAATTAAGTATAAGGAAGTTAGTTAGCATCCCACGTCTAATGTCCTTTACACAGTCCTCAACTTTATTAAGCTGCTGTCTGTCCTCTGGCTTCGCTGAAACATACAACTGTGTATCATCAGCATAACAGTGGAAGCTAATTCCATGTTTACGAATAATTTGGCCTAGAGGTAGCATATATAAAGTGAAAAGCAGTGGGCCTAAAACAGAAAGTAAAATGTTTGCAAGTAAAATGTCAAGACTTTCTCTGTGATGATGATAGACAAAGTAAGTTTAAAGTGGCCTATATGAAGCCATTTTCCATCATCTGGTTGCTTGTGTGTTGTCTCCACTACAGATCTGCTGCTCTAAGGAGAAGAAACCGTGTACCTCAGGTTCCCAATGGATTCCTGCTCCAATGAAGCAAAAGGAAAGTGATTATGTCATGATATCAATAGCTGAGTGTCCCGTTGATAATGTAACTGCTTTGCGTTACGCGTGGAGAGACTGGCCGTGTGCTTTTAAAGCATGTCCCATCTACAGCGCAGACGGAGTCTTACCTGCTCCACTGTTCATCATTGAACAATGGCCAACACACAGCTGATGATGGAGTCAAAAACAGTTCCTCTGTACATACAGTATGTGGAAGAAATGAAATACTTTCAAGACACGCCGCATGATCGTATTTATGAATTGAACAGTTGACAGCTGGGGATATCACAATTTTTCTGCAGGTGGTCCGTCAGCGATTTAAGGTACTAATGGGGTTATTAGTTCAAATCCCAGAACCGTCTGAGAGCTACGTTTGGGCATTTGATGATTCTGATGTATGAGGTGAACTTGGCAGTGGGTAGGAATTGACATGACAAAAGTAAGCCAAATGAGAAATACACTTTTGGTGTATATGCTGCTACTCCATGATTAACCTGCAGGTGGCGATATTGTCAAAGCGTGCAGACACGGTTGGGAGTCTAGGAAATTTCTGAAGTGTATGTACAGTGGATATAAAAAGTCTACACGCCCTTGTTAAAACGGCAGGTTCCCACCTTTAATGTGAAATTGCAGAGTATACAAATAAAGTGGCAAACAGTCAGACACATTTTAGGGAAAAATAAAAATTTACAATAACCTAGTTGCACAAATGTGCACACCCTTTTATAATGGGGCGAGAAAAGATCTGACGATTTACGTGTCATTCTTTTACTTCACAAAAACCTGCCATTTTAACAGGGGTGTGTAGACTTTTTATATCCATTGCACATAGTGGTTAAATCAGTTTACCATTTTTGACATATTTGCACTCATATTTTTCTTTAATTTTCTTCAGTTGCTGTAATAGGAAAATAAATAAATGTAATTTGTTATGAAAATATGCGTAAATTATTATTAAAATGTAATATATTTTTGTTGTAATTCACAATTACTAATCATGTTGGCTTGCTTTTCACACTAATTTTCACACAAACAGCAATAAAGCACTCAGATTTACCAAAGAGATCATCTCTGTGTTCTTGAACATTTTGTTTTTTATTGTATATGCAGTCCTTTACTCATGAGCTTGGGCAGAGCTCATACATATCCAGTGAGACCCTCTTACTCCCTGGACAGGGAATCGTGTCCTAGGAAGTCCTCCTGAGTGACCACAATGACGCGGAGGGACTGTACAATAGGATCTCGCGTGATTCGTACCCTACCCTGCAGCCTAAACTGACATGCACCCTAGAGCGGGAGCTCATACGTGGTCTTGTTCAGTCTTGCATGAAAACTGAACGAGATCCAACACAAACAATCTGCAAACATTCATGGAGAATGCTACAAATGAATCAGACTAGAATGACATCACCATAAATGTAATTTAAATGTGAACTTTCATCATTTCGATTCTGATCATCTCTAACACCGATATAAACGCGCGAATTTAACTTTGCGGACTTCTGCACCATGTCTATAAAAGCAGAACCAAATTCATGCCAAGGTTCATGCTCTCCTTTGGGTCCTTTTTAGTCCACCTCTGGTGTCCCTAATGAACCTCCTGCCCTGCCCATGGGTGCACTGTTCTGTATGGTTTGGCTCTGTTTTTGTGCTCAGCCTAAACCACTCACATAGCCTGTCTGATCTCACCTTGCAGCTCTGATGTGCCCAAACCACAAAGCATTCTCACTTTTGCTGATATGCATTTTGGACAGGATGTTTATAATCTGCTGACAAATCATGCAAATCCAACAGAAGCAATGCATTAAAACTGGCTCATCCTGGGCTGAATAGGTTGGACAACATGTGACCTTTGAAGATACAAAGCAATTTTAAAATGTAAAAAAAAAAAAAAAAAAAAAAAAAAAAAAAAAGACATTGTTAGAGGAGCATTGAAATGTTTGTGTTTAGAAATCATTAACCGGTTATTAAGAACATTCACATCCTGTAGGTAACAGTTTCTACAAATGTTTGAAGTATATTGAAGTGTTTGAGGTAATCCTAGTATTATACCACAGCAATGTTGAATTCTTAAATCTGATTGGTCACTTTACAATAAGTTACTATAAAACAATCTATGACTTGTAATTTGAGCCTAATAACAAATAGATTTCATTTAAAAATGAGAAATGTTGCTCTGGTGAAGCATACTAAAAGACATTTACTTAAATGTTAGGAAAGAAGTCTTCAGTCTGTATCAGCGTGTTGAGTTAAAGCTGATGCTTTAAGTTTTATACCATGAGAGTCTTCCAGATGAGGGTTATGCATTTTCTCAGTTATTTGATAACTGAGAAACACGGGTTTTGTGACTGTAAGTCATTCCCTTCAAATGCTATTGAGCTTTAAATAATAACATATTTTGTGTATGAGCCCACTCGGTAGTGAAATTCATATCTAATTTACATATGATATAATACTTTATTTTAATAAATATCAGAAATCTAAAAGGTGTGCGTCATACCTGACACCTAGATGAACACTTTATAGTTGGTTGTGTGACTGTACATCATTCCCTTCAAATGCTACTGAGCTTTAAATTATGGTTTATTTTGTGTATGAGCCCATGCAGTAATAAAATACATGGCAACATTTATATATGATTTAATAGTTTATTTTGTTAAATATCAAAAATCTAACAGGTGAGCATTATAGGTGACAAATAGATGAACACTTTACAGTTGGTTATATGACTGTAAGTCATTCCCTTCAAATGTAATTGAAGTTAGAAACGTGTTTCTATAAATGTCGTATGTAACTTTAGAGACGGTCCCTTAATTTACGCATATCTGAAATTACGAATATCGAACGTCTTTATTCCAGTATAGAAAATGGATGGATGGTCCATTGCACGTTGAGGGGGCGTTGATTTCCCCCACGATTACTAAAGGACAACACTCGAGTTTTTTTTTTTTTTTTTTTTTTTAATAAAGAAATGTACCTATATTTATTTATTTTAATGTGTTACGATACATCTGCATAACGGGATTGATGGCTATTTTAGCAACAGGCGAATGTGTGCAAATCCGAGATTTGTACACCCCTACAACAAGGATAGTACGCTGAATAGAAGTGACCTTCGGAACATTGGCCGTCAGTCAGTTTGGAATGAACCAACTGTGTTTTAGAGGGGTGTGCATTGTAGCAATACTGCAAACGGCGCAGGCAAAGCGTTGCCATAACTTTTAGCTACAGCGCCTGTCCTCTATGCACACTTGGGGGGGAGAAATACTCATTTTTTCCCTCTATAAATAAACGAAAAACAGGTAATCTAACGTTCAACTCGCACAGAAACAACTAAATGTGTTATATGTAGCGAAAGCGTCGCAGCTGGGATGCGTATAAGCGATTTTTTTCTCTAGCTAGCTCCTCAGTCTTAGCAAAGCAGTTAGCATAGCAGGCGGTTTGCTAATAAATTAGCCAAACATTAGCTCCGGATACACGGTTATAGGTTCGTATTTGGATTTGATAATGTTTACTGTTTTGTTATCAGCGCGCTCGTCGTAAATGTCGTAATGTAATAATTGGCTAATAGCTCAAAAAAAAAAAAGGCCAGTATTGACTTCCCAATTAAGCAGACGTGAGGCTAACTAAACTAGCTGGAATACATTGAAACGCATCATTATAGCTCGCTAACTAACTAGCTAGCCAAATAATTTAGAGTATAATTTGCCATATGTAATGTAATGTCTGATTTATATACTGGGTGCGTGGCTGAGTTCGTTCAGCAGCACATAGGCTAGTATTCAAAAGTTAGCTCAGCTAATAGGCTACAAACAGTGCTTTTTACAAGGTTAGAGTTCTAGCTCGTTTGAATGACTCCTCTTTCACCATTTCAGCAGGAATTACTTTTTCTTTTGTAATTATAATAAAAGACTGGGCGGCATTTTAATCAATGTTGCATGCCTGGTTATAACTGTTTAATATTTTTGTTCGTTTTATGCTATCGATTGTATGGTATAAGCATCATCAGATTTCCCTGACTTAACGTTAAACAGATAAATATAGAGAGATTAATTTATTTAAGTGTATGTGCAGATGAGTGTGAAAGTGAGTTGCTTCCTCCCATGGTTTGTGTAAAAGCGAAAACATCATCTTTATTTAGAAAAAATATGTATATGCATTACAGATTCAATTTGGGTGTGGAACAAGTCCAGAGTCCAAAGCTTAAGGGAAAATCAGCAGAGAAAAATGTTTAAGAAGATCTGATAGCAAAAAAAAAAAATCAACGTTGTCATGAAGATTTCAATCTCCAGATATAATTTGAAGAAGGCCTTGTTCACAAGCTGATCTGAAAGAGATCAGAGATTTAATTGCGCTTTTCTAATGCACGGTTTGATTTGACTCTGCTTGCTACTGGGGGGGTTTCCACTGTGGATAGTACCTGGAACCTGCTACCTTTTTTTTTTAGTACCACTTCGGTCGAGGTTCCAAGCGAGCCGAGCTGATACTAAACATGAGCCACTCTCTGATGGAGTAGGGAATTCTATTTAAGGAGTGGTTCTGTATTGCGCCTGAATAAATGTGTGGTTTAATACATGCTTTGTGTACGGTAATATTCTATTAATGGAAATCACTTCTCTCAATACAGATAAAATCACAGCAAAGGTTTCTGTCTGGGGCAGTGGTGGCTCAGTGTTTAAAGGCTCTGGGTTACTGATCAGAAGGTCAGAAGTTCAGAAGTTCAAGCCCCAGCACTGCCAAGCTACTACTGTTGGGCCCCTTGGGCAAGGCCTTTAACCCTCAATTGCTCAGATGTATAAATAAGATAAATGTAAGTTGCTCTGGATAAGAGCGGCTGCCAAAAAAGTAAATGTCTTAGATTTTTACATCTCGCTTGTTAACTATTTCCAAACAGGCGTTTATCGAAGTCACTCCTGTCGCGGCTGAATCTAACTTAGTTGTATCGAGCACTGCGTAGGTTCTAGAGCACCGATATCTTACATCGTTAATAGGGTCCGTGTTCAGTGAACAGGAAAGGTGTTTGGAATACGGCCTGACCGTGTATTTGTACAGGGCTTCGATAATACAACATTATTCCTGCATGAAGGCAAGTGAAAGATGGCACCCACATTGAGGCGGCACTAAACCGCAGTGGAAAAGCAAGCTCAGAAAAGTAAAGCGAGTTGAGTCGTGCTGTACCGTGTAGTGTAAAAGTGACTATAGTTATATACAAGCATAAGTATGGGGATAGCTGTTGTAAGAGAATATAACACATCCAGATACTGATATTTTGATTTCTGTTTAACATGTACTTTTGAGCATTGATATAAATAATTTTTGCCGCCTTCTCTATGCACCCTGTTGGACTCGGCTGTAGAAAAACAGATTGATGAATAAGTAGATGGTAGATATATTGAATAATGTGTTTTCTCTCTCTGTGCTCCAGCAGCAGCCGTGCCCCGCCGCGCGTCAACCCCCAGCGGAGCCGTCATGTGGCAGGAGGCCCGCAAACATGAGCGCAAGTTGCGCGGCATGATGGTGGACTACAAACGCCGTGGGGAACGACGGCGGGAATACTACGAGAAAATTGTAGGCAGAGATCAGGCTTTTAACTCATCACCTTCCTTAACCTACTGCAGTAGTACCAGTTGAGGTCATAAGTTTATGTACACCATGCAGAATCTGCAAAATGTTACTAATAATAATAAGAGAGATCATAAAAATTGCATTTTTGCAATTGGATGATCGGTGTAAGTTATACATTTTTTTCTTCTGGGAAACGTAAATATCTTACGAAGCTTCTGAAGTTCAGTGCTAAAACAAAATAATTTACATCGATCATCCTCAAAAGTTTACACCCCCCTTGCTCTTCTTGAGCGTCAGTGAATGTTTGCACCTTTTGTAATAGTCGTGTACGAGTCCCTCAGTTGTCCTCAGTGTGAAAAGATGGATCTCAACATCATATAGCCGCTGTTGAAAGGGGTCAAATGTATAGAAGGTGCTGGAAAAGCAAAAAATGTGCAGGACCTGGAGGATTTTTCTGGTGAACAGTGTGCAGTTTAACTGCTCAGGACAGACAAGGGACTCATGAAGAACTATCACAAAACATAAAAACAGTCGTTGATCATCCAGGTAACGACACACAGTATTAAGAACCAAGCGTATGTAAACTTTTGAACTGGTTCATTTGTGTAAATTCGGTTATTATTGTGTCTTGTGGACTAGATGTAAACATCTGTGTATGTGAAAGCTTATTCAGGGCAGAACTAAACTTTAAAAAATGCAATTTTATTGGTCAATCTTATATATATTTTTTTAGTTATTAAAATTTTGCTGGTTCTGCAAGGTGTATGTAAACTTATGACCTCAACTGTATATAATGTATAAAAGTAAATCTGTTTTGTCTTATTTATTATTTGTATTTTTTTTTTACCTTTCATCAGTGGTTTCTTGCATGATCTTTATAATATATTCTTCCAAACACTACAAAATATAAACATCAGACAACCAATGATCATACAAGACCAATCTCATAATGTTTGTCAGCTGATGTAATGTCCAATGCTGCTGCTTTAATAAAGCATTGCTTAAAAAAAAACATGTCTTCTCATCCATCCTTGTCCTCAGCAGGTGATCTCTTAAAGAAATGTAATTGTTGCTGTTTATTCACATTTTGCATTTTGTATCCCTGCCATGTTTTTCCTCTGTGCAGAAAAAGGACCCAGCTCAGTTCCTGCAGGTTCATGGCCGTGCCTATAAAATCCACCTTGATCCGGCTGTAGCCTTGGCCGCTGAGAGTCCAGCCAACATGTGAGTTACTTGTGCCTGCAATTCTCACCTGGACTTTGTATTATGTTCATTTTTCTTCATAGCAGGAGTGGACAAATCAGTAGCCCGGACTGCCAGGATGTAAAGATTATATGTCCGTTTTATTAGTGTTTTCATACAGATTTGCCCAGCAGACAAGTAGGTTCAGTAGGTTAGAATTTTTCGTTGTTTCTTTAATAAACAAGCTCAGCTCGTCATTCTGAATTTCACTGCCTGTTGCACCATGTATGTTTACTATTAAAGTCCCCGTGAAATGCCTTGAAACGCGCAACGTTATTCAGTGTGTTGACGTCATTTCCACTGAAACAGGAAGCCAAGGCTTGGACATACTGAGTGGCTCTGCCCCCTTTTTAAATAGCTAATAGCGTTTAGCATACCTCACAGCCTGGGTTAAGCCATACTTGACAGTTAGTACACTGGATGCAAGCCCGAACAATAACGACATGTTGCATTTCCTTCTTAACACCAACTTACAGCTGCAAAACTGAATCAAACGTGAACATTCAAACAGCCAAAGACACACTTATGACCCACGGTTGCTGATTTCTATAGTAATTTTTATAATGTTGGGGGTGGGACACTTCAGATTCTAGAGATCATTTGATTGGGCAGAAAATCTGATGAGAAGCTGCGGTGCAGAATGTCATCATCAAGATCGTTTTATTGGTGGTAGAGAGAGAGACTGGACATTTTAAATGCATATATCCTCTCAACGCAAATTTTGTCATTCTTTTGGAGCACACCAGTTTATAGATAATCTTAAGGCGAACATATTCATACTAAAAGCCACAAAATTTCAATTTAGATTTCATGAGGACTTTAATTAGCATGCACGGATGACTTATAGTCTTTTCAGCATCAAGACCATGCAGGTTTGTGGAAACATTGATAAAACCAAGCAAAATAACATCATCATATATCCTGCTAGCACAATACGTACTCAACTCTTGTCTCTTAACATTAAACACGTTAAGAGACAAGAAAGACGCTCCCCAAATACTATGTTGTTTGTGATGCAAGGAGAGACCACCACAGCTCAATACATCGGCCTGAGACTTGCAAACGCAATGTTTTCGGACTTTATTAAAAGGATAATGAATATGACCGAATCGTGCCCTACAATTGATTTATACAATTGTCTATGTATTAGCGCTCAGAACTTGCTATCTAACTTGTCTTAATTTATTACATTGACCGCTACCAAATGTTAGCCCAACCAGTTATATTTCTGGCCAACCAAAACATGGAACTGGATAGCGCTCCGGAGATTTTGGCTAACAAATTGATCATTTTGTCCACTCCTGTATAAGTTTGTCCTGAAGCAGACACTATGGATATATCAATATTTTTTAGAATTACTGTGAATCACATGTTTTTTCCAGGATGCCTTGGCAGGGGGACACCAACAATATGATTGACCGGTTTGACGTGAGGGCGCACTTGGACTACATTCCCACGTATACGCCTACTCTGATGAGCACCACGTAAGTCTCCAAGCAAGCTTCTGTGTTATGGATAATGATCTGGAATTGTTGAGCTATCAGGATGTGCATCTTTTAAATAAGCTAAAGATACCTCAAACAGCTGGGATGGGTCTTCAATTGCCGTACAGTTATCATAGTCAGAGGCGTCATTTCGTAAATTAAAGAGTGGCCCCAGGCTAACAGTAACAAAGTACTGTAATATTTTGGCTGAATAACTTGAACTCAGCTGATTTGATTGACACATTTTTGTAGCCAAATTGAAGCTTTGCGATTTCTCTTGGAGCTGCTTAGTGAACATCATCACACACACACTCTGCTCCAAATGAAAAGCATTGTAAACCTACTCAATACAGAATTGCAACGTGAGCACTAACCCAGCATTAATCGATGCCTCGTTTTACGGACAATCTTTTTATATACAGCGTGTTTTGTTTTCAACCGAGTTAACAAATGTTTTGGTTGCAGGACTCCGGAGCAGGAGAGCGAGGAGAGGAAGTGTAATTATGAACGTTACCGAGGACTGGTGCAGAACGACTTCGCTAGCAGTAAGTGAAACTTTCTATGGGCTTGAACGAAACACAATTGCGCATGGATAGTGTTACGCGGGAACCGTGTTTAAGTTAATGTTGTCTTTTTGTAGTCTCTGAGGAGCAGTGTTTGTATCAGATATATGTGGACGAGCTGTACGGCGGCCTGCAGAAACCGAACGAGGACGAAAAGAAAAAGTAAGTTCATCTCGGCACAGCGGCGTGATGGGTGATTTGAGGTCGCTCATATTTAACTCTGAAGGAAATCCTTGTTTGTTTGTTTGTTTGTTTTATCTGTAAGGCTTGCTGAGAAGAAGGCTCAGATCGGCTACACCTACGAGGACAGTACGGTCACAGAATCTGATGCACGGTCAGATAAAGGGGATGAGGACAACTCGGAGAACAGCGAGTCTGAGGAGGATGAAGTAATTCCTGACATTGGTGTGTCTCATGTTCTGCCTCTTTTTGATTTTGTTTTTTTTTGTTTTTTTGTATAGTGTCTTAGTGGTTAGCATATTCGCCTCGCACCTCCGGCTTTGGGGGTTTGAATCCCGCTTCCGTCCTGTGTGTGTGGAGTTTGCAAGTTCTCCCCGTCCTTCTGAGGTTTCCTCAAACTGTTCCGGTTTCCTCCCCCAGTCCAAATGCACGCATTGTAGGCTGACCTGCGTTTTCAAATTATCTGTAGTGTGTGAACGTCTGAGTGATTGTGGCCTGCAATGTGTTGGCACTCCAGGGTGTTCCCTGGGCTCCAGCCGTGACCCCGTGTAAGATAAGCGCTACAGAAGATGGTTTTTTAAACCATTGTACAAATGTGAAACTGAACATAACAAGGATATAGCAGGTACTGAAGATGAATAAATGCAGAAAATGTGTCCCAAACACCCAGTTTGCTCCCATATCCAATCTTTGTCCATCTGACCACCTGCACCTACACTACCGGTCAAAAGTTTGGAGACACTCAGCTGAAATGTTTCTCATGATCTTAAAAACCTTTTGATCTGAAGTTGTATGATTAAATGTTTGAAATCGGTGTTGTTGACAAAAATATAATTGTGCCAACGTATTCATTTCTTTCATTAGAAAAAATTTTATTTAAAAAAAAACAAACATTTTTTTGAAAGGATGACTTGGAGCGAAATATTCCAAAAAGCAGGCAATATTTGTCCGGCATAGGTGGGAATTCCTTTAATACTGGTTAAAAAGCATCTCGGGGAGATTCCTCAAGAAATCAGTTGAGAAAATGTCAAGAATACATTTCTGGAAATTCTAGTTGACAAGGGCGTCTACTTTGAAGATGCTAAAATACTAAAATTATAAATATATACTAAATTATTTTGATTTATTTAGGATATTTTATCACCACATAATTCCCATAGTTCCATTTGTGTTTTTGATGACTTTATCATTACTCTTAAATGTGGAGAAAATAAAATAAAGAATGAGTGTCTAAACATTTGACCAGTAGTGAACATGAATAAAATTTAAATCCACTTGTTGCATCTTTCAGGATCCCAGTCCCGATGCGCAGTGTCTGCGTGCCTGGACATTAAACTGTTAATCTTTTTATAAACTAAAACAGTTGCTTTAGATTAGGAGGTTGCTTTAGATCTTATTGTTGCTTTTTTATTTGACGTTAAAAGTGTGTGTTAGAAAATAAACAAAACTATACTTATAGAAAATAAACGGCATACTCTGCAACTAAATTTGCTTCATCGCTTTTGGTTGATTGAGTGTTTACAAGTTTGAATGTTTGCCAGCACTGTGAGCAGTAACTCTTGCTCTGATGGCTGAAGCATCATGCTCCCTATAGCAGTAGACAACATGGCAAGCAAACAGGCCCACAACTCTCACATAAGTGTGGTTTTCCATGCCGGGTGTGTAAGTGCACCCAGAAGTGCTGATTTGCTGGTGCCCTCTTCCCAAGTTATTAGTTCACTTTTGGCTAAATGTTTGGTCTGTGAACATTCATTACATTCAGGTATGCTGAAGTGACCTTTGTGACCTTGTTCACTAGATGTCGAGGTGGACGTGGATGAACTGAACCCAGAGCAGGTGATGGAGCTGAACAAGATGGCCACTCCTTATGGCATGGCGGAAGGAGACTTTGTCTGGTCTGTTTGTTGTTGACATTTTATCTAAATCACAAATTTTTTTTTTTTTTTTGGTCCCATCCCCCAGCACTGCACATGCAAGTTTCCCCTGTTTCAACACACCTGATGCAAATCATTACCTTCAGAAACCCTTGATCAGTGGAATGATGTGTTAGAGCTGGGAAATACTGATCTAAGCTGATACGTTAGCTCCTTGGTGGAGTTATTGATGAGATTTAACAACGAAACAGAACGGTGTGCATGTGGCAGGCTGAATAACCGACATGCTTTTGTGGCAGGATGTTGAGAAAGGACAAGGAGGAAGTGGAGGCCATAAAGCATGCCAAAGCGCTGGAGGCCGAGAAGGCTATGTACTCGGTAAGAACGAAACCACTTATTCTGCTGCTGTGACTTCGGAGGCCTTCTTGGTATTTTTGTGTGCATGTGCGTTTGGCAGGTAGCCGTGTGTCGGTCAGATGATCTCAAAACCTGTTTGTATGTGTGTATCAGGGTCGGCGCTCCCGCAGACAGAGGCGAGAGTTCAGAGAAAAGTATATGAAAGGCAGACAGATCAGCCCTCCCAGGTAAGGCAGTATAACCATTGCATCACCAACACCAAAGCTCTAATGCTGTCCCCTGTTTTAGCACACTTCACTCACGTGAATTCATGCTTAATTGCAGTTATGCCAGACGAGACAGTCCGACTTACGACCCTTACAAGCGGTGAGTGTAAGGATATGTTAAGTTGCCTTAGTTAAGTGCATGGCCTTGTCTGTAGAGCTGCTCTTTTATGATTCCTCTCTTTTCTTTGCCCTCTGTCATCTGCGACAGACCCCAGTCTGAGTCAAGTTCCGAGTCACGCTCCCGTTCGCGTTCCCCAGGCAACGATAAGATCACCTTCATCACCAGCTTCGGGGGCAGCGAAGACGAGGGCACTGCAGCTGCACAAGCCCCACCTACTGCCCAGTCAACCCATGCTCCCTCCAACCCTGCAGGTCATAGCAGGGGCTCCCGGTCGGTAACTTCCTTTTTCTGCTTCCCCCTGGCTTTCTGTTGGATGTTTTCTCCTGTCAGTTGTATGTGTGTTGCACTGTGATAGAACTTGGGTGGTTTTGTTAAGGTCTTGTCACCGGCTTAGCTTGGGTTTTTTTGTGCCTAATGTTTGGCGCACTCACACAGATAAGCTGTGTGTGAGGACTTCGACAAGTAATTGCAGAAACACAAGCAGTTTCTGAGGTTCAGGGCTATTGCACAGATGCACTGTATGGCCAAATGTATTCAGCCACCTGAGCTGTGTGTCTGTGTGTCTGTCTCTGTGTGTGTGTTGTGTTCTTTCCCCAAAACTGTTTCCACACAAGTTTTTAAGATTTCCCTTCACTGAGACTATGGGGCCCAGATGTTCCAGCATGACAATGCCCCTACGCACAAAGGTTGCCAAGGCTGGAGTGGAAGAACTCCACTCTGACCTCAACCCAACTGGACACCTTTGGGATGAATTGGAATGCTGACTTGCACCCCAGGCCTCCTCAGACGACATTAGTACCTAATCTCACTAATGGGATTTGCCCAATCAGCCACACTCCAAAATCTGTTGGAAAGCCTTCCCGGAAGTGTAGAGGTTATTATAACATAAAAGTTGGGGCTAAATCTAGAATGGGATGTTCAAAGAGCACATGTGGGTGTGATGGGTCAGGTGTCCACATACTTCTGGCCATACAGTGTATTTGTAAGCTATTTTTATTGACCCATATTAAGTCTAAAGCTACACAAAAAAGGAAATAAAATGGTGAATCACTACTGACACAACACTTTAAACCAAACCACTTAATCTATTCCTGAGATGCCAGGTTACAGCATTGATCACTGCACACAGTATGTGTTTTGTGGGCTGTTTTGCCATGGCAGTCTTTAATAACTTTGTGCGTCTGTGTTTTTACGTCTGTCCAGAAAGAGACGTTCCTCCTCCAGCCGCTCGTCCTCCTCTTCACGTTCTTCCTCGCGCCGCTCGTCTCGTTCTTCTTCGCGGTCCCGGCGCGGTAGGCGTGCGCGTGGCGGGCGCGATAGAGACGGACGCCGTTCCCGATCCCGCTCGCGCTCCCGTCACCGCTCACACTCTCGGTCGTGGCAACGCGGAAGACGAGGAAGCAGCTCTAGGAGACGCTACGAGAGAACACGCTCTCGCTCCATAGACAGGGAAAGAGATCGAGGAAGGCACTACACATCTCGCAGAAGAACCAGGTGAGAGGAATTACATGATAAATGGACTTACAATGGTTTTGTACCTCTAAGCACACTTTACACAAAAGGAAATTAAACCAATATGTAGAAAAATGCACACAGACCGGTATTCTTGAATCACATGAGTTCCTTATGATAATATGACATGATAATGGGAAAACAACAGCATACCAATAAACCTGCTGTCCGCTATTGGCCATCTAATGTATCACGTGAAAATGTATTTAAAAAAAAAAAATTTTGAAAAGTGTGAGATGACTGTGTACTGAATAACTGGCTTCTGTGACAAATCTATGAAATGATCGTACAATACTGTTTAAATGCATGCTTGTGCAACATTATTAGTTGTAGCTTGTGCTACTATTATTAGTCTACGTTGTATATCTCTGACATTCAGTTGTGCACTAAACACGTCCACCACAGGAAGCTGTTCTGTCACTTAGTCCCCCCCCCCCCCCCCCCCCCCCCCAAAAGAGATGTTCCTTAGCACACGGTCACTTTCCCTTGGCAGGTCCCGCTCTCGCTCTCGCTCAGGTGACCGCGGTCGCCGTGGTGGCCGGAGTTCTGGGTACAGGAGAGGTGCCAGCAGCAGCCGAAGCCCATCTCGCTCACTTCCTGCCAGTCGCAGCCCCACCCCTTCCTCTCGCTCTGCCCAGCCTGCCGCCACTGCTGTTCCTGACAAACAGAGAAAGTGAGTTATGTCTGCATTATACAACCACTGCATCAGCCATTGAAATCACTTTATTCTAGACGCTAATGGTATATTCAATGCTCTATTAATAACGAATAAACAGAATTTTGGTTTGTTATTGATGTTGTTTTTTTGGGGGGTTTTTTAAGAATATGTATAAGCACAGCTCCTCACAAAATCTGTTTATCTCTCTCTTTTTCAGGCCTGAACCTCCGGGTGGTAAAGAGACGGGAGCTGCCAAAGTCAGTAAGAATTTGATATGGCTCATTTTGTTGCTAAAGACCACGCCTCCCTCACTCCTGACAGGCCGATACAGTTGTCAATCAGTTCTGAGGCACGCGCCCACCCACCTCATTCAATCCCGGCTCCTCAGAGAGCTTCCGATCTCATTTGAAATGACATTAGATTAGCTGTCTCCATGGTGATCATCTCTGTCAGTGCGCCGGGCGACCACAGTGCCCTCTGTTCCCAGAACACAGTGGTCTTTTCAAGGGCACCTATTTCTGAACTTGTGTTAACCCTCATTATATGTAATGTGTGTGTGTCTGTGTGTGTGAGAGAGAGAGAGATTAAGAACAGACCCATGAATCTTAATATATACACAAAAAGAGTATTTGTGTGTTCTCACCCTGTCTAAAATGTGGTGAGAGAAGTGTTTTGTTAAAGAGCTGTATGAGAGAACCCAGGTGCTCTGGTCTCAGTAGTGGGGCATGCTGGGACAGGCAGCGCAACACTACTTACTTACCTGCAAGCATACACACGTTCATGCTGTCGTTGTTTCTGAAGTCTCACGGTTAAACTGTATGATGGCAGCAAAAAGATAAAGATGTTTTGTTGTTGACCGCTAACGTGAAAGGAAAGAATGACAAAAGAAAGGCAAAATCAGCCACTCCTATACACACCCACACCGCTGAAATACCTGAGGCAAAAAGAAGTCCAACGCTGTTGAAAATCCACTGCTGCCATTGTACAGCTCTTTTCCATGTACAGTGTGTGATTATAAACAATCTCCGAATGTTTTAAGAACCAAATCTGAGTAGAAAACACATGCACATACAACTTGAGGATAATGTCTAGATATCTGTGCCCTTACGTAAGCCCTGTTGTAGTATAATAATCCCCCTGCGTTTCTCAAGACGTCCTCAGACATCGTGTTCTAATAACAGCATGTCCCTTACAGCCCAAGATGACCCCCCAAGAGAAGCTGAAGCTGCGCATGCAGAAGGCTCTCAACAAGCAATGTGAGTCTTAAACCCTTTATTTCACGGTGCCACATACAGGTCATGAGAGATGATGCTGATTTTTTTTTCTCTTTTTTTTTTTAATTCAAATTTATTAATTGATATGATAAATGACTTTAAGTCATTTAAAAAATTTAAGTATTCTTTCTAAACAAAGAAGTGTCCATGGGATGTGTAAAACTTTTATTTGGCTACAAACAACTGAGTAATAGTAAATGGTCTGCACTTATATAGTGCTTTTTTAACCTTAGTGGTTCCAAAGTGCTTTACACTGTGTCTCATTCACCCATTCTCACACACACACACACACACTGGTAGCAGAGCTGCCATGCAATGCGCTAACTTGCCATTGGGAACAACTTGGGGTTCAGTGTCTTGCCCATGGACACTTCGGCATGTGGAGTCATGTGGGCTAGGAATCGAACCGACAACCATACAATTAGTGAGCAACCCGCGCTACCACCTGAGCCACAGCGCCCAGTAGTACTTTGCCTTACTCCAGAATCAGCTCCTTTAGTTTGCACTGAAGCAGTTAGGCTAATGTAGCAAAGAAGTAAGAGAAACGTATAGCCTCCATTTCAGCAGTGTGTAAACCACACCTCAGAATCATCACACATTCACCAATTCAATGTCATCATTTGACTTTAAATCATACCATTAAATCATAACGCATTCAAGAAAATAGCAGACTATTTTTTATTTTATTTTTATATATATATATATATATATATATATATATATATATATATATATATATATATATATATATATATATATAAAAATGTGAGTGTATGTATATGTATATATAAAATACAAATCAGGTATGGTGACAGAGCAGACAACATTGCTGCCTCACAGCTCCAGGGACCCCAGTTTGATACTGATCTCGGGTTACTGTCTGTGTACAGTTTCACATGTTCTCACGTGTTCGTGCAGGTTTTCAGTAGGTGGACTGGTTACTGTAAGTTGGCAAAAATGCAAGAGAGAAAATCATTCAAATTGTATTTTTTATACAATTCCCCAAAACTTTGGGCTTCCGTCCTGAGTCTGGCGCTATCGTGGAGAGATTACCAAACTATGTGCTAAAGAAGAAAGTGAGTCTACAGTCACAACGGTTGTGACATCCTTTGCCTTCTAATTTTGGCGCTAAAGTATCATACAGTGTCAGAAACCACATATGCATGTATGCTTAAGATCATTCTATGCGGTTTGAAGAGAGAGTGATTTTAGGCGTGCAGTCTGCCTGGTGTTAAACTGGAGGCTACAAGCTTCCCTCACTTCTTAGACCGGATAGCTACAAAACTAATAAAAATTATATATATATATATATATATATATATATATATATATATATATATATATATATATATATATATATATATATATATATATATATTATATATATATATATATATATATATATATATATATATATATATATATATATATATATATATATATTATATATATATAATATTTTGACATATCCACTCTTTGTGTTAAGGGTAGATTGAAAATTTGATAAACTATAGCTTTGAGTTTTTGAGGTCCTTGTCCACCGGCTTAGAATTTGAACACACATTTATTAGGATATCATGTCTTGTGTAAAAAGGGAGACTAAATAGAAAACTTTTTCATATGATAAAAATGGATATTACGTTTCACTGTCTCAGTACCTTTCCACAGCATTGCAAGCTTATGTTCCCATTCCACAGAGTAATTATAATCATTTTTACCTTTAACGTATTTGGCATGTAGGGTGTGTGTGTGTCATTACCACATACAGCATTTCTAATACTAAAGACTCTATAGTAGTGAACATTGAATGTACTAAGCTCTCATACTATGTTTGTAACCCTGCAGCCAAGGCGGATAAGAAGGCAGCACAGGTCAAAATCCAGCAGCAGGAGCACAAGCGGCAGGTGACTATATGGCGCTTGTTGGTTTTTCGTAGTTCTCAGTGTAGAACTCCGACTTTCTATCATACACTAATGACGACTTTTTTTCTTTTTTTTTTTTTAAATCTCTGCTTAGGAGCGCGAAGGAGTGCTGAGAGCTATGGCACGCAAAATTCGCATGAAGTAAGATGCGCTGAAAAATTTGTAATCCTGCATTCACACTAGCAAATCACAATCCATTCATGTCTCTCGTTTGTGTCTTGTGGGTGTGTAGTGACCACTATTGTGCATGCATTGACAGAAATGGTACTAGCTATATATAGCTTGTATGGCCAGCTAAGCATAAATTAATGAATAAACTATTCCGTGTGAGAATTGGTTGTTTGATTTACATGTAATGTGCTGGGCATCATACTAGCTTCACTGACAGATTAGATAAGTAATCTCACTCTACTAGCTACATATGTATGTGCCAGGATGTACAGTATGTACCAAAGAGCTCTGCTACTTCCTTCCAAGCTTTGTTTTTCTTTGTAACGTCACTATACATATGCAAAGAAAGGTCATATATGACTGACAGGATGAGAAACCATGGTTATGGGTTTTTCTTCCATTTTTGCACATTAAACAGTACATGGGAACTAAATGTCGGTAGGAACTAAAGTCGAGTGGGGAACTGAAGAAACATCAGACCACACACCATAGGATTGGTCTGAGGAATCATTCAAGCTAAAGGCTTTTTTTATGCTTTAGCGTGTCAATGTCAGTTCAGATGTTGAGCTCTCACTGAAATTGTGGCTTCATGTGAACGTACTTTTAAAAGTGGCGTATGTAATCTGATGAGGAGTGTGCATTGTAGGGAGCGAGAGCGACGAGAGAAAGAGAGGGATGAGTGGGAAAGGCAGTATGGCCGTCAGAGTCGCTCGCCCTCACCCAATTCCAAATACAGTGAGTGATTCCACACACCTCTAACCATGGCCATGTTTTCAGAATATTGGGTGACCCTGCTACGTTCTGTCTTGCTGTACTATATCCATGTCATTTTTGAAAACGTATAAATCATTTGATTCTTATCCTAACTCCTTTGTCCTTACAGGTCGGGATTATGGCTCATACAGAAGGTAGGGGAAATTATGCCAAATAAATACATTGGACACTGTTGAGTAATTTAGTTTTATGAGCTAAACTTGGTTTCTGGTCCCCCCCGGCAGGAGGTCCCGTTCCAGATCACGGAGTCCATACTATCGGTACTGAAGATGAGCCCATCACTGTGAGAGGACAGTGGATTTAGGGAAAAGAGAACAGGCAGGCTATTTAAGGCACATACATGGAAAGAAATCTAAAAGGTAGTTGGGAGCAATCTGGCTCCTGACCTGCACCCTATTTAAAGGACAGATTACGCTGTGGTGTAAATGAATATCTGATTTGAACAGAAACACACTTTTTTTTTTTTTTTCCTCCTTCATCCTGTTATGTTTCAGAGCACACAGAGATACCTTAACTTTAAGAATATTCTCCTAATTTAGGAAAAGTCCGATTATGAATGTGAATTGCTTTTGCAGAGAGGTTAGTTGTGTATATAGGGTTAATTCAGTCCCATCTGTGTCCTCATTTTGTATTTCCCATCACAGAACTGTCTTAAAAATGCAGATAAACTCACTCACCTTTGTATATATTATATTCCTATACGAATGTCTCTGAACACTTCAAATCTGTGGTGGGGAAAATTTCACTTGCATTGTAAATATCAGTTTGTCATCAGTGATGTTTTACCCAGAATAGACTGCAGTATGCTCAAGACTGAAACGTTCAAATAAAATGCTTCCGAATGATGACAAATCTACCTGAAGCCTGTCATTGTTTTCCTAATGAGTCTGTTGTGTTAAAATATACCAGTTAATGCAAGAACTTAGCTTACTCGCATTCCCTAAAGCTGTAAAGTTCTGATTTATGCCACCAGATGGCGCAGTTCAGCATTCAAAACACTGCCTTAAGCTGTAAACCAAGGTCCACGATCTCTCCTTAGATTGCAGTGTAGACCTTTTTGAGCTTCATCAGCTGTAACTTCATTACTATATAAGATGTAAACGCGTGGTAGTAGGTTTAAAACAAATAAGTAAAGATTGTACAGGTTTGGTTTCGAAATCAGGCGGACAGTAAAAACAACATACACACACCTGTCTTTAGGCGACCTCAATAAACCCACTTCCTCCTCACCCACATCCTTTAGCCAGTAGAGAAGCATTTTACGGGTGTAAGGCAGTGCTGCTGTGCCTCATCAAAACAACCATTAGTTTTGTTTATGCAAGACAGATAAAGAGCAACAGCTACATGTTTGGATCGATTTGATTGGTACAGCCATGAATTAAAAAATCATATAAGGAAAATAATATTATAAACATAAATGAATAAAACCCAACTATTGGTTTGTTCTTCCAACTCCACTTCAAAACTGATAAAGATATCAGAATAAGATCTTCAGTACCTGAATAATAAACCCATCCACGTGTAAAATAAACCAAACCATTTGCGCATTTGAAAGACCCCCGAGTAGCTCTCAATATTTTTTTTTTTAAGTCCAAACTTTTGTCTTGTTTATTCTGCCTCTGTTAGATTAAGTCTGACTGTATGATTATCTTCAATTATAATATAAAAGCAAAACCTATACCACAAAGATTTAAGATGCTCCGTTATTCCAACGCCCCTGATTCTGATTTAATATACAGTGTATACAGTTAGACAAACGTAGGCTATAGCAAGGGTCTAGGGGGCGTGGTTACTGTTTGGAGAAGCATGATTGGGCGTGGCGTATGATAATTAGTAACCCCGCCTCCTCTTTTGGTGACTAGCTGCCTGAACTTGAACACTGACGGGCAGAAGGCTGCGACCGTGACCACAACCGGCGGAGATAAATCCAGAAGCCGACTGTGTATTTTCCTTCGTTTGTTTGTTTCTGTATTTGTTTTATGAAACCGTTTGAACCCGTTGTGTTCACTCATTCAGGACTTCGTATAGGTATTTAACACCGACTAAAAGCCGGGGAGTTGTGCACAAAAAAAAAAAAAAAAAAGCTGATCATGTCCAGGCGCAAACTTGGGAGCCGACCGCAACACCTGAGCGTGATTCAAGGTAAGCTTGGAAAACTTGGGCCACGTCTCAAACCGCACACTACTACACGTATATCTGAATCGCCACCAGTGGTGGACACGTGCACGATGCAAAAACCTGTAGACTACAATTGTAAACACGCAGTGTGGCATAGTTGACGTGCTATTTTTGTGACCTACTATGCGGTTTTCTATTCAGCCATCAATAGTAAAAATAAGTCTCATAGTCTACATGCTGTAATCACTGTAATTCCTACAGGTTATATTAAAACACAACCTTGTGTTAAAGAGGGATTTCTTCTTCTCTCTTATGATTTTATATGCACACATGACAAGTGTCAAAAAGCTGGACAAAAGCTGACCCCTTGACTGTTTTAGGATTGTTGAAGTGAGTCTATCTTCTCTAGGCTAGAACTCGTACTTCTGATCATTATTGTGGATCATTTGGACTACCTTGGTCACTTCTCGTCCAGGTTGGAGACCCAACACGCCGCGCAACGCCACTTTACTTCCTTATTGCATCTTCCCGACTTTCACATTTTTTCCTTTCTCTCTCTCTCTATGTGTGGTAATTCATTTAAGTGTTATTAAATCTCATTATATATTATTTTTGGAGCCTTGTGTAGACTGTGGTGCATTTTAAATATTTATTATTCTCACCCCAGGAAAGACACAAGGAGGCACTGAGTCAGTGCTTTTTATAAACACGCTTTAATTTGGATGTGGTTGTGTTGATAAAACACTGTCAGGAATAAGAGCCAGCAATCAAAAATGTTTGTCAGTTAGTCTGAAACTAATTTTTAAAAAAATGTTCAGTACAAAAACATTGATTGACTGCCAAGTTCTCACCCCCACCCACCCCCTAACTAGAGGTGCAAGGTTGCCAGATTGAATCCGCCAATCTACGTTTTTTAGACCTAACCGTTTTTTTAAAAAAACAAGTCTAGCTTCACTCCAAAGCAGTCAACACGGTACCTCTGTTCAACTGTGTCTGCTATACATGTTCCGCAATGTAATGCGAGAAAAATAGACCGCCGTGGAATCGAGGTCAATCTGGCAACCTTGCGCGCCTTTACCTGACCGCAGGACGGTGCAGCCGCGCCTAGTGCGCAAAAGCAGCAGCAG
This sequence comes from Ictalurus punctatus, assembly GCF_001660625.3. Taxonomy (NCBI): domain Eukaryota; kingdom Metazoa; phylum Chordata; class Actinopteri; order Siluriformes; family Ictaluridae; genus Ictalurus; species Ictalurus punctatus. The sequence continues at coordinate 6,544,833 of NC_071284.1, forward strand.
AAACAGGAAAGGTGACATTTCTGGGTAACCACGAATGCGGTCCTGCCCATCCTTGGTGTTGTCTGTGCCTGTAGTGGGCACTAGCAGGGGCATCATGTCCAGAGGTGCTAGATGGAGGATCACTGCTTAAATGTCACCTGCAAGAACCATCCTCCATCAAGCACAGAGATAAGAGATGTTCCTCTTACTGAGAAGAGAGTTATTTTTAGAAGATTGTAAATATTGTGCTCACAGCATGTCGCAAGACTGGGCAACGCGGAGGTTTATTTATTCACCTCATTTCAATTAGATTTCTTGCTTATCATCACCACCAAGGGTTCCAACAGTCCTAGCCCGCATCGTCAGCAGTTAACTGTAGACCTGTATTTCAGTCTAGTATTCTGACTTCTCTGCTCACTAACTTCTGTAACTTTCCAATTACTGGTTGTCCGTGTAGTCCTATTTACAATGTCTCACAGTCGGTCCAACTGCTGGCTCTTGTGACAAATTAATAATGTCGCATGAAAGCTTGCATGAAACTTGCGAGAAGCGACCCGAGCGTGTGTTGTGTGTAAAGTGTCAACGAGTTGAAGCAGTTGGTGTCGTCGCTGTGCGCAGTAGCTGAGTGAGAGTGTTTCCTGTCTGAAAGCAAGCCGAGTGGCAGAGACACAGGAAGTGGCCAGCATCTGCTGACCAGACAGTGTCCGACTGAGGGTGCCAGATAAGCACGCTCCACGGGGCTGTAGAGAAGTGAAAGTAACACTTCGTTAGAAAGCCTGACACAAACAAGCAAGTGAAGGTCTATTTGATAGATTGGTTAGGCGGGTCATTTAGAGCTTCAGGGGTATACATGTGACTGTGAGGTGAGAGAGACAGCAGTTGTTTGTTGAAAGATCTTAAGTACTTTATTGACCTATTTTATAGTGGAAATGATCATTTGGTCACTTGACCATGTCCAGTAGAGTCGATGCATTTAGAGCAGGCAACAATTCAATATGATCAACATAGGGCTATTTTGATATTGATACAATAACATACAACAAGAGTGTGATCACTATTGTGGTAACAGCTCGTTCTGGCTGTTGATGGGTGGTGTTCACTTTGAGGAGTAGGAAGCCACACCACTTTGGTGTGACTGACAGGCATAGAAGACACACCTCATTTACGACGACTGACAGGCACAAAAGCCACGGCTCCATTTTTGTCGATGACAGACATGGAAAGCCATGCTTCTTTTACCTGGAATGACAGGCATACAAGCCACGCCTCCTTTACTAGAAATAAAGCCTATTTTATACTCTCTTCCAAACATGTTTTGGAAGCGTTTTTGAAACATTTTTTCATATTAGCAGTTATGAGGCACTTCAGACGTCCCACAAGTTGCAACAGAAATATCTGTACACCACTCCAGCACTTCACCTATAGTGTTGGGCAACTATATGATCACAATATCAGGATAAATTGGGTCACAGTGCAATTTTCTGAGAGTATTGTGGGTCAATATTATAATACCAGATAATTAGGTAACTGGTAAAGAATAATAAATGCTTATGTCCAATCAAATAATTTTCCTCGTTCTCCTTATTCATTGCAAATTTAAACTTCTAAATATTGTGATGCCTCATGTCTTCAAGCAGTTTTGCCATATCACCCAGCCAGGTAGCTAGAAGTAACTTACGAAGGTGTGATTTTACCTGTTACTGCTTCCTCTTTCCCTTCTGCCTTGTTTGATGGACAGACTGCAAATAGCCAAGAAGTTCGTTTTGGGCAGGACTCGGGAGCATTTCTGATAAATGTGCCTTGACAGCACAGAGAAGCTTGATGGGGCGAAGACTGTAAACATGAAATTGTGAAAGTATGAAAGAGAAAATGCGCAGTGACGAATCAAAACTGAATAACATTTCTGAATAATAGTAAAGAATAATAAACCATTACTACGAATAATTAGACCAATACAAAGACACCTGGATTACAATCAGCTGTTAATTTTTGAAGTGATGCAGCTGTGTAGTCTGGTTAAAACTGATGCACCAATTTGTGAGTCATGAAGACTGAAGGTGACGATGCCAAGGGAAATAGGGGGCAAGTTCCGTGGCCGAAGAAACGGAGGCATTCAGTTCCTGTCTAGGTTTCTGGTATTAGCAACCATGAACCATTAAGCCGATAAGGTTGCGTGTAAGATGACGGGAGAAAAAAAATCCCCCATAAACCTGTATTTGTGCTTGTGATCTCTCCTTCAGATGCCCCAGAGCCTAGCGTGAATTCGAGCCCACCCTGCTCTCCTGGAGGCAGCGATTTACTGACATGCGGTCAGTGTGGTCAGGCCTTCCCTCTGGCTCACATCCTCACCTTCATCCAGCACAAGCAAGGAGGATGTAGCAGCACTAGGCCTGGCCCACTGGACCACACACCTCAGTCTCCAGCCAATCATGCGTTCCGACGTGGCCCCGGTGTGCAGCTGGAAACAGGCTATGTGGAGCTGAAGAGGATGACAGGCAGTCGTTGGGAGGAAGAGTCAGGTGTGAAGGTGGAGCCTAACCTAGCAGGTGAGTTCTGGGTGTTAATTAATGTCGATCTTTCATTGTCCTTCCATTTAACGAACTTGCCCCCAGTCCGTCTCATTAGATCGCCGTTGCTGCGGTGCTGAGGCCTCTGTGAGTTAGAGATGCTGACGCTAATTGTATGGAAGGGATAGGCAGTATGGTTACACACTGTCTTGCATAAACACACACGCACATTTGTACACACCCCGGGGGGGTAAGTGGGAAGCGGTGCACACCTGAGCATCTCCTTGGCTCGGTCTCTCAGGTGAGATGTCCAGGTAAACAGAGCGCAGCCAGGCCATGCAACAGCACAAGTCCCAAAGTAGTGTACACATACACACCGTGAGCTCCCACTCAATACTGTTCAGCAATTATAATATGGCACTTAAAGGAGTAGTTTGGTGGGGGGGGGATTTTAGCCAAAGCAAGTTTGCTGTCCACATTTTACTTCTTTAGTTGTACACTTCAATTACGAGGTTTATGCAAATACCAAGAAATGGCAGTCCATCTCAACCCTTAAACATTATATACATGCTTAAAACAACATCATACACTACGCTATTCTTAAGTAAATAAATACTTTTGTAGAATAGGAGAGATTTTGACATTTAGAGGGCGGAAGGATACCAGATTGTACGAAGGCTAAAAAGTTATTCCAGTTGTCCAAGATGGATGACCTCAAAACATTGCAGTGTTTATCTATATGGTGAAGTTTTGTTCATTTTTACATTACAGTAGGTCTTATCTTGTGTTGCAAGCTACATCAAGTCTGTGTGACATTACAGAGCTGGATAGCATAGGCTAAGAGTTACTGTTTGTATGGAGTTTCGAATGTTCTTCCCATATTCTCCCCATGTCCACCTGGCTTTTCTCAGGGTTCTCTGGTTTTCACCATTCTCCCAAAAAACATACTTGTATGTGCCTTGGCTATACTCCATTGCCTCTAGGTGTGAGTGAGTGAGTGAGTGAGTGAGTGAATGTGTATATGTGTGGTGCATAGTGATGGACTGGTTGCCAGATTATGCTCCAGCAGTTAATGTAAGTGAATGAATGAATGAATAAATTAGGATTTTTTTAATTTATTTGATTTTTGAAAATGTATTTTTTACACCTGCTTCCAAGCTCTTGGACGAAACTAATGAAGTAAACTTCAGACACCAAAACTGTCCTGCATCTGAGTTAAAGGGCAGCATCGTGTCAGTTAGATAATTTTTCTGAACCGATTTTCGATCAATTCTTTTGCCAACCTTAACCAACCCGAGTTATAAAAATCTGTCAATTCTAGAACAACTGAAGGGTCTGAATTTGCATATTCTGCATATTCTGCAAACTCCGATGTTGGCCAACTTGTTTTGAGCCTTCCAGCGTGAGAGATTCTTTCGCTAGGCTTGAATCATGCAGTCCAGTCACAGAGGTTTGTACAAACTTCAGACATTTCACTTATCCTTAGTGCCTTGTCTGCAGGTTTCACACCGTCTTACTGTGAGTAGCATAATGACAGTAATGAACTTTTTAATATAATCCTGGTTGATTTCCTGCCAGTCAATGCACTCATTTAGTTACATTGCTCAGAAATTACTAAGAAAAAGAAATCAGAGTGTCGAGCTAATGTTATCCTGCTCCGTGCATGTGGTTTGTCTTATTCTACAGTAATCTGGCAGGGTCACTAGTCTGTTCAGGTGCAACCGTTGCTCTTTATTTGTCCGCTTAGTGAACTGTGACTTCCTGTGACTTGACTCACACCTCGGCTGCAGCAACCCAAATCGAGAGCTGCTGTTACCTTTCCCTGCTAAGCTAAGCTAACATGGCAGTTTATTAAAGGTGACAAGTGTTCGCCGAGGGACTCGGTGGTTATGACTGATCATTATCTACAGCGCACGCACACATGCACACTGACGCGCACATGTTTGCACTTCCTTCCTTTGTGTGGAGCTCAAGGGACAGACAGCTCTGCCTCTGTCTGTCCATGTGTGTGTGTCTCTCTCTCTCTCTCTCTCTCTCTCTCTCTCTCTCTCTCTCTCTCTCTCTCGCTCTCACCATCACTCTCTCTCTCTGCTTCACAGGGCTCAGTCCTTCTTCGTTCACATTTATGTTTGTTTGATGCTAAGGACAGGTGTCAAGGCAGGAATAAGTTCAGAAGTTTGTTCAGTATTCTGATGTATTGAGTGTCTCTTTGAGATGGTGTGCAAGTGTAAGACTGTGTGAACGGATGAGTGAGGGACAGTAATGCGATTTAGTTTTTTCACTCTGACTCATCCAGCGAAAAGTCAGTTACCCCACAACAGTAATGTGTCCCTCTGACAAGTGCATGTGTGTGATTTTAGCACCTTGGCCAGTTTGTGTGTGTGTTTTTAAAGTAACCATGTGATGGATCATTCAGACAATACATTGATACCCTATCTTCACCATTCTCCTTCATTCTCGTGCCCTCATTATCCCCTCTCTCTTTCTCTCTCTCTCTCTTTCTCTCTCTCGCGCTCGCTCTCTCTCGCCCTCCCACCTTCTCTTTTCTTCCTCCATTCCCAAGGGAGAGAAGATTCCGCCTGCTGCTCGTTAGAGCTCCCAGCCAATCTGCATTTTTAATTAGCAGTTATTGCTTCTGCTTAATATGCAAGTGCTACCCTGGGCCAAATGGGAATCCTTACAAAAAGAGTGAAGGAGAGGGAGGAAAAAAGGAGAGGGGGAGAGAGAGAGAAAGAGAGGGAGAGGGAGAGAGAGAGAGAGAGAGAGAGAGAGAGAGAAAGAGAGGGAGAGAGAGAGAGAGAGAGAGAGAGAGAAAGAGAGGGAGAGGGAGAGGGAGAGAGAGAGAGAGAGAGAGAGAGAGAGAGAGAGAGACGGGTTGGGTATTGTGTTTCACTCCAGGACCTCGAGACAAAAGCCCCCCTGCACCCCTCCCCTGTCTCACCCACCCAAGGGAGAGATTTGGAGGCAGAAGGGGACTCACACTGAGGGTTTCAAGGTGCACTCATCGAAGTGATGTTTTTTCTAGGTTGCTTAATGTCATGTAGGGCTTCTTCTCTTTGTTCTTAAGTCAAACTTATTTTTTGCTTCTTTTTTTTTTTCCACCGCTCCTTTTAACCTCCTTCCCAAAGGCTCAAAGGCATGTCTTCTCCTCTAAGCTCTCTCCTCTCCAGGCCTAGAGCCTTAGACAGAGGGCAGAGGCAGAGACACTTTTTAATCTTCTCACCCCTTAAACCCCCTCCCAATAAAATACAGAAGGATTTTGACTTGAGGAGACATGAAAGAGGCTTATACCATTCAGCCCTGAGCCCCTTTGGCAGCCAAAAAAAATTAAATGCACCCCCCCCCCCCCCCCCCCCCCTTCAATATTTGGGATCCTGTTTCCCATTTTGATTTATGCAGAAAAACCCCATTTATCAAGCAGGCTGACTCAGGGTTCATTTGCATAAAGCCTTCGTTTCGCCTCGTTCCGCTAATTAGCAATTTGCTGCTTAATTGGTGAGTGGCTCTCAGAAAAAGAGACAAAGCTCACCATATATTTGAAGATATCCTCAGACCTCTTTTATGGCAGCTTCAGTCTGTGTCCTTCTTTTTACACTTGACACACTCTCCTGTGGGCACACCTAGCAGCCTTGACCCTGGCAAGGTTACTGACGTTTTTCCTAAGCACGGTTTCTCTGCCAACCTACAGAGACAACACTTTGCACCCGGTTTTGCTTTTCACCATTTTAATTTCCTTCATCATTTTATGGATAAAGACTTGCTGTCACACATGCATACCATTTCATCTATTCTAACTCTGGCTGTAGCATGCCCTACTTTTCACGTTTGCCGTTAAACCTGTTTCTGCCCTGCACAAACGAAATGACATTACGTTCTACGAGTTATGGGCGGCTTCTGCTGACGTCCTTTCATTTTCATGCTGCAAACTGTCTCACGCATCATCACAATGCATTCACACACATGACCTTAGGCAGAGAGGGATGTCATTTTCTTACTGGACTAGCCATGCCTGTTCTGGTGGCCCCTGATTTGCATTTTCACTTTATTGCATTTTTACCTGTATGCCAGTGTTCCAGTGTAAATTTGAATATGTGCTCTTAATAATTTCAAGTAAAATGGTCTCTACGTTCTTGTAATAAGTTTCCTGACATGGTGGTTCCACAAAAAAGGCATGAGATAACAGAAAAAGAAATGTAAGCACTCCGATTTTTACATTTATTAAGAAATCCAGGATCCATTAATATGGGAGGTCTGAATACAAATTAGAAATACTCCCAAACCTGCACACCAGGTTAAGCGATGTTGAATGACCTGCGATTGCATGTTGAAATTTGATTGGTTCTTGGACTTTTAGGATACGTTTAATGCTAACTCAGATTTTCAGAATTTCAGATTTTCCCCATTTCTTAAAAGAACATGGCAAACCCTCTGTAGTGACAATTTCAGACTTTGACCAATGTACCACTTGTGTACTCCCTCCAAAATTCTTGTCAAATAATCTCCGTGTAATTTCTGTTTGCAGATGAGCCATCCAGTTTTACCTGCCTGGTTTGTGAATGTCAGTTGCCTAGTGCATGGGCTCTCCTCCAACACGCCCAGTACAAGCACTCCCTGAGTCTCTACCAAGTCGAGGTTAATCATAACCAAAAGCCCAAACCACCAGCCATGATGGATCCACGCCACCTGGGTGCCACACTGGCCACTGCCTTCCAGACTTCCTCTACCTTGAAACGTTTACCCCGCTCCCATCAGCTCCAGATCCATGCCCCCTTGTCAGGAGGACAGGATCCTCAGAGCATGAACTTCTCAATGTGTCTGCAGCGGCTGGCGGAGGTGAGTGTTGGGAATGGAGGAGTCGTGCCCTCGCCATCTGCATCTCCACCTGCCGCTTCTCCTTTTCCTCACTCTACCCCTCCATTGGTAAGCAAGTTCTCTTGTGAGGTCTGTGGCCAGAATTTCCAGTCCTTGCGCAGCCTTTCTGCTCATCGGCGCACACATGCCACTGAGAAGCCTTACCATTGTGCTGTGTGCCAGCTATCCTTTGCTCAAAGTGGAGAGCTAGCTCGTCACATGAGGAGCCATCGAAAAGTTCCAGAAAGCTCATTAAAATTGTCAGACATCTCCTTAAGAATGCCAAATTTTGTCACTGCCACCACAAAAGAAGATGGAAACGCCCCAAGCAGGTTTTCTCAGCAGGGATATGGGGATGGTGGGCATCAGGAAAGTGACACTGCAGGTACAGGTTTGATCCTGTTGCCATCCCAGCCGAGAGGAGCCAACCACAGTTTGCAGAGGTGCTATCAACTTCACACGGAGGTAGATGAGGAGGTGCAGGTGGAGCCGCAGCATCCTTCACCCTATGGCAGCCCTTCAGAGGGCTCACTGGACAGCGGAGAGACTGGTGAGAGCGGCATCGCCAGCGGAAACTGTACTCCCAAGAGGCCTGAGCGTGACGGTGAGGTGGAGGCAGAGGTTGAATGTGTGGATGTGGTGCCTGATTGGCAACAGGACACTGAGAGACGGCAGTCTGGTGGTCGAAAGAAGAAAGAAGAAGCATGTGAATATTGCGGCAAACGATTCCGCAACAGTAGCAACCTGACTGTGCATCGGAGGAGCCACACTGGCGAACGGCCATACCGTTGCGGTTTGTGCAGTTATGCCTGTGCCCAGAGCAGCAAGCTGACACGCCATATGAAGACCCACGGCGCCCGTGGCGCCCGTGCCCCCTTCCAGTGTCAGCTCTGCTCTGTGCCCTTTACCGTCTACGCCACACTGGAGAAGCACCTCAAGAAGACGCATGGTATTAGCCATGCCACCGTTGGAGCCTACAGCCAGAACACACACTCTCTTAGCCCTCCTCTTGCATACACCAACCTTGCCATTAAAATGGAGGATGATCCCACCATAGAGCACTCTGAAGCCCCACTCCAAACCATCACAGAGGGTGTGGCAATGCCCAAAACTCTCAAAGAAGAGGAATCCGAGACGATGGTCACCACTGATGGTGCTGTCTCACCCACTCCTGAAGATGCCAGCCATAAAGTAGAGTTGAGTCTTTCTCCAAGAACTGCCTGAACATTGAGGAATCCTTCAGGGATCATACTGACCACAACCAGCACACCAGACGCTTGGATCTGATTCTGCCCAGCCCCTGGTCAATATATCCCTCAATAACTGAGGTACCAAACCCATCTTTTGGTGAATAGGAGCCACTTTTTGGGCTATGTAATTGATCAGCTATTCTAGATCGGATTGCAATCAAGTGCCTACATGTAGACAACTGTGACCATTCATGCAAGGATTCAGGATGTATGTATGATATTTGAAATGTTTTGCGCTCATTACGGTGAGTGAGTTGACTTGTGATTGTCCAGTCTGTCCAGGACTATAGAGGCTATAGTTTTTTCAGCCCCAAAAGAAGACGGGTGAATCAGCCTAGAGCATCAATGATCAAGAAAGATCAAGATTGTCTGTACATGATTCTTATTCGTTTTTTTGTTCCAAGTTTCTTAGAGGTTGGTTATTTGTAAAGAGCTCTGTTTATTACAAGAAATTGCACTCTCAATTTTAGTGACTCTTAAAGTCAAATTGACATGGAAAGTGAGAATTTTGTAATGCTCTCTTTCCCCAACATTTTTGAGAGAATTATACTGGCAATGGGGAATTTTTTTATAAAAATTTGTTGTTGTTGTTGTTGTGGTTGTTTCAACTGAAAATCCTTTTAAACTTGGAAACAGTCTTAATCTGTGTCCTAAACACTGGACCTTAATTTTGGGATACTGTTTATAATCAGCACAGTTTGGGTATGTGGCAATGAGCATCAACAATCATTACACAGACTTCTGTGTTCCTCATCTCAAACATGCATGGCAATGTCTTCGGGATCTTTGTAAATGTCAGCGCTTCCACATTCTGTGCATTGTAACCGACTCGTCTCGAAAACTCTAGCTGCTCTTCTATGCATAAAGCTTCATTTTATAATGGAAAAGAAACGGGTGTCTGTATGCTTTCTGTTTGGACTGTGTTTCTGTTTACAGATTAATGTTCTGTTTGTTTAACTGCATGTCGTAAAATGTTAAGGTGTCTTTTGCCCTGTGACTTCTCGTGAGTGCTGCATGTTGTATGAGTGCGTAAATGAAATGTCTTGCTTTCAGAGGAATGACTGGGTGGGGAGCAGCACTGACCTGTTGCCTGGAGTGTGTGTGTGTGTGTGTGTGTGTGTGTGTGTGTGTGTGTGTGTGTGTGTGTGTGTGTGTGTGTGTGTGTGTGTGTGTGTGTGTGTGTGTGTGTGTGTGTACACATGGGTTCAAACATGTCTTATTGTATGTATGCAGAAAAAGTTTAGTCTATTTTCTATGCTTATTGGTGTCTGACAGTTTGACTGTTTTCTTTTAAATAAATAAAAAAAATACAGTTCTGACTATTTGAATATAGACAAATGTGAAAAGCCGTTGGGCACAACAGTGTCCATCACTTCAGGGAATAGCACGCTGTACATAGAGAGCTTCACCCTCCTTAATGATGATTTATGAAGACCTTCCATTTTGTTGTTTGCTTCATCTGTATTGATTTCAGTTATATCTGTTATGTATGTGTAATATTTTCCCCCAGCATTCCATGGGAAGCACATGCCTTCGCTGTAAAGCAGACATAATTTTGTTATTCTGTGCCTGTGCAGGTGAATATTAAAAGACTGATGCAAAGTCGAAAGTGTCTGTGTGTGTGTGTGTGTGTGTGTGTGTGTGTGTGTGTGTGATGGAATGGAACCTGCCACTGCTTGTTTGAGAATACATCAAGAATTCATCCGTGTTTAGACTGGAGAGCTGCTCTTCTCCCTCCTTACTTCCTTTGAGTTGTGCTCGGACTCAAAGGTCATTCCGAAAGCCCACACCTGTATTTGAGTGTATTCCAATAAGCACACTTTTCCACTGATAATAAACATCGGGTTAAGTGTAGAAGCAGAACCAACTTCTGTTCGAGTTCATTATAACTTTGTACTCAAAGTTATACAGTAGATCTGCTTAACTGTATTACACTTAATGGCCATTATGTTACATATGCCTACATAAAACCTCTCAGAACAGCAGTAACACGTTGGAGTGCGTATCAATCACAGCTCTTTTCTATACATATACATATACAGTGAGGGGAAGTAAGTATTCCGACACGTTTGTTTTTGTTATTTAATATACCTCCAGTGCATATATCCACTTCAGATTTACACACACTCGTATTTATGAATATGAACAAAACAGTGTGCATTCATTAGCATAAATAAAGACATTTTGTTTAAAAAAAAAAAATTTATCAGGAAAACATGTTGAGACACTCAGGGTCAACATTACTAAATACAACTCAAGTAGGAAAAGCAACAGAGCCATAGCAAAGACCTTAAATAGCCTTGTTAGTACATGGTATAAGTAGTAAAAGTTCAATGAAGTACTCAAGGTTACCAGAGAATCAAGATGTTTCAGACAAAAGTCCTTCACCAGCAGTGCAAGTTAAGTGCTTCTGCAGCTGTAGGGTACTGTACACACATGCACGGTGTATCCACCTACATTACTCTTTTCTCTGAAATGTACTGCATTCATTTTTTTTCCTTCTGAATCTGTGAAAGATATATTTGAAACAAATATTCAGACCCTTTACTCAATGCATTGTTAAAGCAGTATTGGCAGTAATTACAGTCTTTTTGAGTCTGATGCTATGAGCTTGGCACACCTGAATTCAAGGATATTCCTCCAGTCTGTTTAGAGGAACCTCCAGGTATTTCCAGAAACATTCAACTGGGTAAAAACCAAGCTCCGTCTAGACCACTCAAGGATGATCATAGTCGTGTCTTCTCTGTGTGTTTCTGTTGTCTAAAGGTTAACTTTCGACCATGTGTGAGGTTCTGATCACTTTTTTTTTCTACAAAGATGCCTATGTGTTATGATCTGTTGATGTAGCACTTGGCATTCATGCTAAAGAGTTCAAACTTGTATGGAGCCACAGAACATTCGCAAAAGATTAGTTGACTGTTTATTAACGGTACAGTACACATACAATGTGCTACTTTAGAAACTTAAATGGATAATAATCATGGCTTAGTGGTTAGCACATTTGCCTCGCACCTTCAGGATTGGGGGTTCGAATCCCACCTCCGCCCTGTGTGCGCAGACTTTGCATGTTCTCCTTGTGCTCTGAGTACTCGGGTTTCCTCCGCCAGTCCAAAGATTGATTTCCAAATTGTCTGTAGTGTGTGTGAGATTGTGCCCTACAATGGGTTGGCACCTGACATCCAGGGTGTCCCCCTGCCTTGTGCCCCAAGTCCACTGGGATAGGCTCCAGGCTCCCTGTGACCCTGTGTAGGATAAGTGGTACAGAAATGGATGGGTGGATTGATAATAATCACAAACTTGTTATTTGTTATTAATATGTTATGTGTTATTACATTACCTTAGCTACCACTCTTTAGATTAGTCCATTTCTGTGCACACTGGAGCTTTCATTTTTTCTCTGGCATCGCTAGAAAATTTAGGATTTGTCCACTTGTGCAGGACCTCTGTAGTTCCATCAGAGTGACCTTCTGGTTCTTACTGCCCACTCTATTAGACAAACCATGCACAGTGTGTGTTAATTGTCCTCTAGGGCTTCATCAGTGTCAGTTTGCAACCGCAACACCACTGGTTTTTGTTTGGTGGACTGTTCTTCAACACAGCAGTGACTTTGAATGCCAACAATGCTGCTGCACCAGATCCACTCCTTCTTCCAGCTCCAGCTACACTAACATGTCTCTGATGAGAATGACACACCAAAAAAATAATCTTGTCAGTATTCTTCTTGTAGTGGTCTCTTTCCATTGGTGGATGGAGTAGGGAGTGGCCACAAAGTGGCCTACTTCATAAAATGGCCAATGAGAGAAAAAGAGAGCTTGACATGCACTAGTATATATGAAATTAAACTCTGAAAACAATCGAACTGAATTTTAAAGTGTTCAGAGAATAGAATGAGATGCGATGCCTGGCAGAAATGGGTATTAAATTATTTATAGGTCAAGATGGGAGGTTACAGTGGTGTGACTAAACCAGAATCCCAGGATTGTGGGAGAGATCTGGACAGAGTGCTAGTGCGAGTTACAATAATGTCCGTCTCCTCTGTAATGGGACTAAACCACGACGACAGCATCTTCAAACCAGCCCCTTACCCAAATCCCCCCCACCACCATCACCCATTCTCTATCTAATGATAGTGCTGCTCTGTGATCCCTATAGTTCATTAACAAGCAGGCTTTTTAATGAGCTTTCAGCCTGGAATGGGGGAGGCTGAGTAGCAGGGACCATATGTAGCTCTCACCCCGATGCCCAATTATCACTGCGTCAGAACAACTACAGAGGGGGAGGCGTTGGGCAAGCACCAAACCGTGTCATTTATACCTCTCCAGTTTAGGTAAATTCCTTTCACTGGCTCTCGTCAGGGGAGGGAGAATTACAGGTGAGCATCCTGAGACCGGCACCACCCCTACTTCCCCATCAACACCCTCCAAACCCGTACACACACACACACACACACACACACACAGACACACACTCATACACCGTCCGTTGAAAGCTGCACAGTTCATACAACACCATTTGGTGACCACACAGACTAATTACATAATGTAATGTGAGAATGTGAGAATGGAGATAGCCCCAAACCAAACTTTCCCAGGTGCCCTTTGTCTTTTCTGGGCCACATCTCAACACCGGCACAGAGACAGCAAGCTCAGCAGAGCTGAGACCGTCCAGCACCCGTGTCACTTTGACTAATCCGAAGGCCGCACCTCTCTGCCCTGAGCTTCCCCGACTAACCTGTCGGTGTATATGTGTATGGGTAGGTGTGTGTGTGTGTGTGTGTGTGTGTGTGTGTGTGTGTGTGTGTGTGTGTGTGTGTGTATGTGTGTGTGTGTGTGGACTTTGAGCAACATGCCCATGAGTGACTGCACAGTCTACAGGCCTTTGTTTGATCCGGAGGGTGAGGCCTCCACAGGTGTACAGGTCACACTCACACACACACACACTGTTGTCTGAATTTCAAGAGAATGTCAGGAAGGCAGTTATGTTGGAATAACCCAATGCTATTTTGCCTGGTTTTACAAACAAAAATGATCCGACTCTTTGGATAAAAGTACCATTTCCTGAAACAGCAAGTCAAAATACATTCTCAGTCCAAAACATGTTAAATTATTTTCTTTAGGAACATGTAATTATATACATACATATGTATTTTAAGTCCATATTTTCTGGACAATAAAACATCGCCCTAAATTCTGGTCACTGTGTTATGTAAGTCACACTTCCTTTATAGCATACATTCTGTAAAGAAGAGGTTGAGGTTAGGGAATTGGCTTGTTATGAAAATTAATATCAGACCATACTTAATGTATAGCTCTACTGTATATATGCTTAACATACGGACATCTGCAGTTGAAGTGTATACTGTACCGTTTTTACATAAGACTTAAAAATTACAACCAGTCTACAAAAAATTACAGCAATTGAAAATTTATTCAAATTTATCTAGTGGTTCCTGTTATAAGATTACCCTGAACCAAATATTATATTATTTAAAAATGTTTTTACTAATATAAATTTTTTACATTTCTTATTCTATTGGCAGATCACTTTGCTTCTTTCTACAAATAATTGCTTAGCAAATTAGCTCAGTCATCTGCCAACAGAAGAAGACTATTTCAAGCTTGAAATTCATTTGAAAAATGTCTAGAAATAGGTTTAATAATCTTTAATTGAATGGTTTATTTTAATCTTATAAGAGGAAATAATAGATACAGTATGTGAAATAACAGATGTTACATATAAAAAAAAATCTCCAAGGATCACAGCTGGAGAATTGCAGAAGTTAGTTGTGTCTTGGGGTCAGAACGTCTCCAAAACTACAATCTGAAGTAACCTACATCACCACAAGTTGTTTGGAAGGGTTTCAAGAAAAAAGCCGATACGCTCATCCAAAAACAAACTCAAGAGCGTCTTCAGTTTGCCAGACACTACTGGAACTTCAAATGGGATCAGGTTCTATGGTCAGATGAAACCAAAATAGAGCTTTTTGGTAATAAACACCAGAGGTGGTTTTTGTGCACACGGAGAGGTAGCCATATGGGAAAGTACCTCATGCCCACGGTTAAATATGGTGGTGGCTCTAATGTTTCGGGGCTGTTTTTCTGCCAGAGGACCTGGACATTTTGTTAGGATACATGGCATCATGGACTCTATCAAATATCAACAGATATTAAATGAAAACCTAACTGCATCTGTCAGAAAGCTTAAAATGGGCCATGGTTGGATCTTTCAGTAGGACAATGATCCAAAACATACATCAAAATCAACACAAAAATGGTTTACTGACCAGAAAATCAAGATCCTGCCATGGCCATCCCAGTCCCCTGACTTGAAACCCATTGAAAACCCGTGGGGTGAACTGAAGAGGAGAGTACTCCAGTGTCACCTCGAAATGTGAAGGATCTGGAGAGATTCTGTGTGGATGAACGGTCTCAGATCTCTTGCCATGTATTCTCCAACCTCACCAGGCATTATAGGAGAAGACTCAGAGCTGTTATCTTGGCAAATGGACATAGCACAAAGTACTGACTAAAAGAGTGCCAATAATTGTTGCACACCTATATTTAACAAAGATTTATTTTTTTTTTTAAATAACCTGTTTTTTTGTTTGCAATTGTCTGATATCCATGAGAGCAGAGAATTTTGGGATTTTTTTTTAAATAAAAGGTTAAACAATAAAGACAATTTGTCACAGCCTTCTTTGCTTATAAGGTGCCAATATCAGGGGAGGGCACTGTATATGGTAGATGTACCAGAGGTACCAGATGTACCAGCAATACGGCATATACTAGGTGTTTATCATGGTACATCTGTGCTCACATTGGCAATCTAATAAATAATACTCATAATAATTCATACTGTAATTAAAGCTCGCTGACCTGCTGCTGCTGAGCTCAATGTACTCGAGCCATTTCAATAACAAATAATGCACACAGTGACATGGGGTTCCATCAGATCAGTATGGGTGTGTAATTAAGAGCTCAAAATGATTAAATTACACCAAAGCTTGTGCTCAGATCTGCATGCACAGCACTTTCTGTGACTAAACAAATGTGACGGATGATCTTTAATGCTAGCTGAAATGCACACTCCGATTTATGTCCTTACATCAGATTTAAAAAAAAAAAAAAAAAAAAAAACAGAAATGAAACATTCTTAATTGCATTTCTTAACGATGCATCAATGTCCGTTGTTGCTTTCGTCATCCCTCTTTGTTCTCCTGTGACAGGGACTGAGAAGAGAATGATGCAAGAGAGGAGAAGGAAAGAGGGAAAGCAAAGGAAGGACCTGTTAAAGGGCTAAACCACAGAAAGGTTCTCTAATGCTTTTTTATCCTTCATCCCAAAACCTGAAATCCCACCCTGGTTCTTTACCGAGACCACAGAGAGAAATCTGAAGCCTAAAATTACCCTCCTTCTCCCCACGGGAGTGAAACACAACGGTCCAGCTGCCTAACGCTGGACTACACATAGACAACCACGCCGCAGAGGCGTAGAGATAAAGGCAGATCTGGATTTATACAATGATTCATTCTTACCACAGATGACAGGGCGATGTGGGTTAAACCTGTTGCGGCTTGCACTCCAAGATGCTTGCATTCCTAAGGGGCCGCACATGGTGTGGTCAAACGCTACGCTGCTTTGTGGAGCTCTCCACGTGGACCATTTACAGGTAACTGAACATCAACTAGAAGTCAAGTTGAAAAATCGAGCTGTTTCACAAAATCCTGAGATTTGTCATTAACAATTGAGCATTGCTTTGATACTATGACATTTGCATATTCATGAACTCTTCGAGGTCCTTGACACACATCCTGCTTCCCTGCCGACACCAACATGTTTTCTCACAAACTAAAATCATGATTTCACTCACGATTTGTGCCGCCAGATACATCGCTGCGAAGGTGAGAACAAGCCTTTGCACCTCTTGCAAGATTGTCACAGCGACACAAAAGGCTTAAGCCAGAGCAAACAACTTTCACCAGAACATCATACACAAAATTGATCAAAAAAACTGCCTAAATGAAACCCTCACACCTTTCCACATTCACCACACACCTTAGCATTAGGTGTTACTCCTTTACAACCTCAACAAAAAAGAACTGTTATCCTGCAGAGAGGAAGTGACAAAAACAACAAAATATGTTCGCACAGCATATGGTGCCCTCCAAATCTATCATCACACACACACACACACACACACACACACACTTACACATAACTCACTCCTGGTTCCCAGCAATGGACGGACAGACTGGTTCAACTAGCCTTGCCTCAATACAGAGCACACAGACCGCAGCTATGCCCACATGCCATGACCTGCCCTATAGCACTAACCGGCACTGGTGAGTTATAGCTCTCCACGTTGCAGGAAGGAAGCAGCCTTTTCAGTAGGGGGCCTCGCTCAAGTGGGACAACAGAACCGGTTAAACTGCCGTTAAAGCTCTTTCAGATATCATACTGGCATAACTATATTTTATGTTTTATTCATACTCATATTTATTACTACTACTTTGATCAAAGTGGCATCAGCACATTTCAATTGACTAATCTTTAAAGGAAATATGAAAGAAAGAGTTTGATAGCTACGATTTATTGTATGATATACACTCTTTCTAATAAAAAAAAAAAATGTTAGATCTGGAAAACTTAGCGTTCTTCATTGATTCCTGTGGTGAACCCTTAGAGCTTATACATGCACCTTATACTTCCGCAAATATATATATATATATATATATATATATATATATATATATATATATATATATATATATATATATATATATATGCTCCAGGATTCCTGCAACCCTGTGTAGAATAAGAGGTACAGAAAAAGGATAGATGGACGAATAAAGTTTTATTTTTTAAATTGTTGAATTTGTGGTTGTTGTTGTTGTTGTTGTTGTTGAGCAAGCATTACTTATGTATGAGTCAACTATTGTTTGTTCAGAAATATCCTGTGACCACTTTCAGAGTATATTGTACCTTCATGTCAGGAACGTAGGGGGTCATTTCGGATGTTGACATCAGATTTGATCATCAAATCAACTCTGTCAAGAGCAACTTCTTTCAACTTGCTAAAATCAAACGATTTGTTCCATTTAATTTCATACCCTGGACAGAATTTACTCTCATCTTGACATACAAAGCGCATATATATATATATATATATATATATATATATATATATATATATATATATATGTATATATATATATATATATATGCGCTTTACATATATTTGTTAATAATTCCTCTTTAGCATGGATACAGTTCTGCTAGTTTGTAAAGGCCTTCAGGAACTTGCACCTGCCTACATCACTGATATACCGAGACTGCATTCTGCTCCCAGGTCTCTAAGATTTGGTTGTTCCACAAACCCAACTAAGACTGAAGAGTGACCATGTCTTTGCAGTCACTACCCCGAGGCTATGGAACAGCTTACCGCTGGACATTAGGTCTGCTTCCACTGTTAAATCAACAAATAGTTGTATATCTTACCTTTTTGGTTATATAAAGTGGATGCCTGTGTCTATTGTCTTGTTGCAACTGTATGTAAACACGCTTTATAAATTAACTTTGTTGTTCTAAAAACCTCCACTCTTCTGGGAAGCATGGCTGTGGAGATTTTCTCATTTAGCCACAAGATCATTAGTGAGATCAGTCGCTGATGTCAGGTCGGAAGCACAGTTGGCGTTCCAGTTCATCCCAAAGGTGTTGAGTGGAGTTGAGTTCAGGGCTCTGTGCAGGATACTTGGGTTTTTCCACTCCAACCTTGGCACACCATGTCTTCATGGACTTCACTTTGTGCATAGGGGCATTGTCATGCTAGAACATGTTTGGGCCTCTTAGTTCCAGTGAAGGAAAATTATAATGCTACAACATACAAAGACATTGTAGACCATTGTGGGCTTCCAAATTTGTGGCAGCAGTTTGGGGAAGGAACACATATGAGTGAGTGTGATGGTCAGGCCTCCACAAACTTTTTGGGTATATAATGTACGTCTTCAAACATATAGCAACTATGATAGTGTCATAAGACTACATAACAGTTAACATAAGAAGCATAGTGAAACCATAAAAACCATGTTATGTTCAGAAGAACAACAGAAGAGTTGTTACCATAGTAACACCGTGGCAGCATCATAGTAAAATCTAATAATACTTCTATGAAACATAATAGTAAAGCCATGGTAGTATTGTGATCTAATATATATGATATACCACCTATAATTACCATGAAGCACCACAGTTAAATCATGGTAATATCATTTTTTTTTAAACCATAGTAAACTAAAATTAATTTTCATAAGGAGACTTAACAGGTATCACTCATATGATATTCATTTTACATATATGGCATTTGGCAGATGCCCTTATCCAGAGCGACTTACATTTATCTCATTTATACAACTGAGCGTTAAGAGCCTTACCCAAGGGCCCAATGGTGGTAGCTTGGCACTTGGCAGTACTGGGGCTTGAACTCCTGACCTTCTGATCAGTAACCCAGAGCCTTTAACTACTTCCCTATGCCACTGCCACTGCATTCATAATGCAATGGTTTTTACCAGAATATATTGTGTGTGTGTGTGTGTGTGTGTGTGTGTGTGTGTGTGTGTGTGTGTGTGTGTGTGTGTGTGTGTGTGTGTGTGTGTGTGTGTGTGTGTGTGTGTGTGTGTGTGTGTGTGTGTGTGTGTGTGTGTGTGTGTGTGTGTGTCAACAGGTGTAACATTACAAACTATGTGAATTCTGGCTCTGACTGTTCCTCAACCTCAGTTACACCACTCCAGTTCATAAATTAATACATTTGTGAAAAATGTACATAATAAATTGAAATGTTCATTTCTGGTTTCTTTGTGAAGCCATTTTTTGACAAGGTCATTGTTCAAAGTGCTATATAAATCAGTTTAAATGTAATTGAATAATTGGTTGTGAATGGTAATTGTTTAGGGTTTTTTAATCCAGTTAACGCAGTTATTATCTTTGTACTTAGAACATTTTCTAATGAATTTAGTAGTCTAATTAAAATCACTATAGCCCTGACCAGGCTGTTACTTGGGATGAACGCACACTGTAAATGCATCATACGCTGACTCAAGGGTCAAGGTTCACTTGCACCCATAAGCTTCATATCTGACATGACTTTTTTGTTATGTGCCACAGGATCTCAATCTTCATCTCAACCTGATGTAAGCTTTTGATCTGTATTTATATCTGTTTAAAACATGTTATCTGTTCATTCCAAATAATACATTCATATCCGGTTACATGCCTATGAGCTACATTAACTAAAAGCAAACATACTTAGGCCTACATAAAACTAAAGAAGCAAACCGCTGGCAGAAAAATGTCTTTACTCAATTTCCCACTACACCAAATAAATTGAGTAAACTATTTTTTTTCCCCAGTGAACAATTGTTTTAAAGGAACCACAAAGTAGCATAACTATTACAAAAGTTTCTTTTATTATTATTTTTGTTTAAATAGCAGGTCATTCATTAGAGCTTGTGAATGGCTCTAGATTTAACTGATAACCTGAATGAACTATGAAAGTTCAAGTTAAAGTCTAAACTATGTAGTGAAAGTCTAAACTGTGCAGTTTTCAAGGGCAAACAATACGACACAAGTCTTTAGAGAATGCATGGAAAAGCCTAGCAGTAGCAACTCATAGTGACCGGACTTATTTACATTATAATCATTAGAATCGTGAAGATGTTTTGCCATTCCTTTCTGGGCGAAAGTGAAATGCTGTAGCATGGGACAAAGAGGGTTGAGGAAAGGGGAATGTGATGTGATGGTCAAACAAACAAGACCAGGAAGTCTCCATTTAGTATCTGATCTCCAATCACCCTTTCCTGGCCTGGGAACCTACAGGCAGTAATTGATGCTGGTGCGGTGTCCCCAGCCTGAAGGTCATGAGGTCATTGGTGTAGTGGAGTCCTGAAGGAGTGTCAGGGGTGGTTCAACGACCTTTGTCGTCCTGCTGCACAATTCCCTGAGTAATCCCTTAATTCAAAAGGCCATACAGAGATAATAGAGAGAGCAATAATAGAGTTCAATTGGGATGATTAGGCACATTTAGATCTGTCTCCCAATTACATATGTTTGTCCTTGAAATCTCAAACTGACAGGGCAAACTCTTGTGTGTCAATCCAGTTAATTAAATCCAATTAATTGTGGTCGGTCTTGAAGACCCATCATTGCCTCCTAAGTATCTGACACTGAGTTTAGGTCTTCAGTTAAATAATTTAGCACCATATTGAGCAGTCTTTGACTTTGGGAAGTCTCTATGGGTTTTTGTTTGTTTGTTTTTGTTTGTGTTTTTTCTGGTTTCCCTGGTCTGCAGTGAGATCAGGCTAAACTCAGTTCTGATTGTTTTATTATATAAATGCATTCTGTATCTATATCAATAATAATAATAATAATAATAATAATAATAATAATAATAATAATAATAATAATAATAATATAATAATAATAAATTATAATAATAAATTTCACAAACAAACAACAGACAGTTACCCTGTGTGTGAGGAGTTTGCATGTTCTCCCCGTGCTGTGGGGGTTTCCTCCGGGTGCTCTGGTTTTCTCCCCCAGTCCAAAGACCTGCATGGTAGGCTGATGGACATGTCCAAAGTGTCCGTAGTGTATGAATGGGTGTGGGAATGTGTATGTGAGTGTGCCCTGCGATGGATTGGCACCCTGTCCAAGGCGTACCTCACCTTGTGCCCCATGCTCCCTGGGATAGGCTCCAGGTTTCCCCGTGACCCTGAAGAAGGATAAGCAGTATAGAAGATGGATGGATGGACGGCCGTGACAGTTATTGTGGACGGGATGCTACAGATTTTAACAGTGTGCTGACATCTAGTGGTGGACTTGTGTCATACTCTGTCCAATATTTTAAAGAATGGAAATCTGAAGTGGTTGAAGTTGAATAAATTAAAAATGATGACATTTAAAAAACTTTACTGGAGGGAAAAACCAAAAGGTTATAAAAGGTATAAAGGATAACAATTTATTAGAAAAGTCAACATTTTTCAAGATTCAAGATTTGAATTGTCCCATACACAATTATATACAGTATATAACTTGCAGTGAAATGAAAACCTGCCCTACTCCTCTTTAGACTGTGCAATTAATAAAGTCATGTTTGGTTTGCTACTCCCGGATCTCCCGGATCTTATTTTCGCCAAAAGATTTAAAAAAAAAAATATATATATATATATATATATATATATATATATATATATATATATATATATATATATATATATATATATATATACACTCCTTTTTGTTTCAAACTAAACAAAAAATAATCGCATTTATTTTTGACCATTTACAGTACTATTCAAACGTCTTTGCTATACTATTTTTTTTGTTGTTGTTTAATAAAATATTTATTTTTATGACTTCTGCTTTATAGAGTCAGTACAAAAACATTTTAAATGTCCAAACAACAACAACAACAACAACAACAACAACAACAACAAAATAATAGTAATTATTATTAAATGTTGTAGAAAAATGTTTGCATGCCAGTAAAGAAAATAACATATTACATATTACACCACTTTCCCTTATAAAACTGCTCCCAATGTGTACCTGAGACTACTGATGATTTTTTTTTTTTTTTAAGTAAAGGTTGGTGACTTTGTTTACTGACTTTTGCACAGTGATGTATATTTATGGCTGTTTTCTGCTCTGCTATCTTGTAAATGGTAAATTGACTGAATGAATTGGTGCGCTTATGGCACTTTTGCGCGCTAGGCGGATTTCAATATCAATAGGCTACTGCACAGAGCTGGGCGGACACCAGAGGCAGGGTGAGATACTTAAACTTCTACAAACTTCTCCCCTTAAATTTACTCAAAACTTTGAGCTTAACCTAGATCTAGCTGACTGAGCTCCTGCTGAGACATGTCGGACAGCGCCTCCGATCCGGGCTCCATTACCAATCCGATGAAGTTTAAGAATCAGGACTTCGTGTCTCTGCGCGATGAGTGTCTCCAGTCCGGAAAACTCTTCGTGGACCCGAGCTTTACTGCTGATCAGAACTCCATCGGCATGCCGGCAGATCCAGACCCCAAAATGGCCATCAAGTGGCTTAGACCTAAGGTATCCATCTGCACATTTGCACATCTGCACATCTGCACAAGGTATCCAACAGCATATTATATCCTACTGGTTCTTGCATTGTCTCAGGATCTGAATTCTTTGGAAACCCATATTAGGTGCTATAACAAGTTTTTACCCGGTAGGGTCTTTTATGTAATCTCGCCTAGGTGTGCTTGACCTGGACACAAAACTAAGGATGGGATGGTGGTTTGAAAAGACCAGAGTGATTCACTAACTGCTGAATTAGTATATGAGTAACTGGGTTGGTGCCATTATTTTCGAGCAGGAGAGCCCAGCTGAGTCCTACATACACGCTCAGAAAAAAAGAGGCACTAATGTGTACAGTTCCTTGTTGCTGGGGTGGCACACTTGTCTTTTCTACGCTTGATATGTATACATGTTTGACCTGGATATGTGGATATTGCACACCTTTTGAAAAAGGTACATATTTGTAATTAGCTTACTTAATTAGCTGCATACACCCTTCTATGTAAATGATATATACTAAAGCTACAACAAAATATGTATCTTTTAGGGTACCACCCCAGCATCAGGGAAATATATATTAATACATTAACATATACATATTTGGTATTAATATATATTAATACCACATCTAGATTTAAGTCAGGGAGGAAGTTTCTGGTCCGTCTTTTTAACTATTGCGGTTTCACGCAAGATGTCAAGCGTAATGTTGACCCAAAAGCATGTATATACAGTCAGGTCCATAAGTATTTGGACCATGACACAATTTTCGTAATTTTGCCTCTGGACACCACCACAACGGATTTGAAATGAGGCAGTCGAGATGTGTGAGCTTCTTAAGGTAAAGAAATTAAATGTCTGATGACCTCAACCCAATTGAGCATGCTTTTCACTTACTGAAGATACTGAAGGCAGAAAGACCCACAAACATGCAGCAACTGAAGGTGGCTGTAGTAAAGGCCTGGCAAAGCATCTAAAAGGAGGAAACTCAGCATTTGATGATGTCCATGGGTTGTATATTTCAGGCAGTCATTGACTGCAAATGATTTGCATCCATGTATTAAAAATAATCCTAATATTTATTATTATGATAGTTTGTCCAATTTCTTTTGAGCCTGTGAAAATGGTAGGACTCTGCAAAAAATGGCTGTAATTCCTAAACGGTTAAGGCAATATTTTTGTATGTAAGCTGAACGTCTACACTTCAATCACATCTTAATTGCTTCATTTCATATAGGAATTTTATAGGACCATATAGGAATCAGAACTGTATATGTATGTTTTTTTTGTTTTCCTTTACAAGACCCATGGGTCAATAATCGACATCTCTGGTCAGTTGGTGCTTACTGTGTCTCTGTGTTGACCCTACACACGTGTCTCCAATCTGTCTCTGACTCTACACTATGTTGTCCTCACCAGTTAGCCCATAAACACACACACACACACACACACACACACACACACACACATATATATATATATATATATATATATATATATATATATATATATATATATATATATATATATATATATATATATATATATATATATATATATATATATAACTCAGGCAGTTTGAAGCAGGAATTAGTGAGGATAGGAGTGAACCCTTGATTGGCACATACCCTACATCTGGGTATACTGGAGATCAGTAAAGGCACTAAAATATATATCAAAGATGTAGTTTCAGGACTTTTGATGTGGCACATTGTGTCCAGAGACATATTGTCTGGAGACATAATCATTAACCTAATTAAAAAGTAATCACGGATTTATGTTCCCTGATTTAAGCATTTGAGGATGAGTGCTTTAGTCGTACAAATATATATATATATATAAATATATATAAATTTTTTCATTTTAATGTGTTCAGGAAATCAGCAGCAACGCTGTCTTCGTGGAGGGAACCACAGGCACTACTGATATCTGCCAGGGCCAGCTGGGTGAGTCGCTGCACAAGTTCTTGATATTTTAAACCTAAGTCTAATGGGATAAGGCTTGGTCACATCTTAGGAAGGAGAAGATCACTGAAGAATGGCCTGTGGGCATGAGCACAATCAGAAAGACATCTGCCCTGGCGAGAATCTCATATCTAGTCTTCCTCTTATCATGCAGATTTTCTCTCATCCTTTCTCTCGCTGCCTTCTCGTTTCTTTCTCTCCTCATCTTTGCATGAGCCCCGTTATAATGTTTAATATCCCATTCCCGTTTTCCCCCTCGAGCTGTGAGGCTTATGCAGGTCTCCAGCTCCTTCTGAAGACGCCCCACTGAGAGCTGTAAAACAGAGCTGCCTCGGGGCCTTCACATCAAAACAAAAAAGGAAGGGGAGGCATGGAGGGATGGTTTGGCATGCATATGCTCCCTTCCCTCCTCCCTTCTCAACTTTAACAATTATTTTGCCCTCTTTTTTTCTCCAACTCACTCATCCCCCACTCACTCACTCACTCAGTCTGGTTTTGATTGCTGGTAAACATGCAAGCTCGGAAAATCCTGCGGCATATTTGCAACTTTACTCCCTTTAATCAATGACAGCTGAGATGTGATGTTGTTGTTGTTGGTCAAAGTGTCTCTACAGTGTGTACCACTGGTTTTCAGACGTACACAACACACAACCAGCCTATTTCTCTCTATCTACCTCATCTATGACTAAAGCACTCATCCTCAAATGCTTAAATATAAATCTGTGATTGCTTTCTAATTAGGTTTATGATTAAGTCTCCGGACCCAATATGTGCTACAGAGTACAGTGGCTTTCCAATATCTGTACATTTTTCCCCAGATTTTCCCTTTTTCATGTGAAGTAGAGCTAAACCAGGATAAAACTTGTCTGTATTCTCTTGATGTATTTGTACACATGATACGAATACATAATAGAAGTACATAGTAGAAGTAGAAGCTGAAGCTGATTTCGTTCTATCCAACACTGTAGATTAACGGAGCATATCATTGACCGATGTGTCAGTATGATTACACAGAGGGAAACACCCCCTAGATTTGTTGTCCATTTGAGATGATTTATTTAAGCCCACCTTGGTTGGAACGAAACAGCTGGCTAACTGCAAACATAGCTTTTTGCATGGTTTCATAGCAGTAGTATAGAATTACTGTTAGGTGTGTGATAGTACTGTAATTGGGTAGATTCATGCATGTAGGATGGTGTCATTATGTTTAGCTATGCTTGAGAATCTTGGACAATAAAATGTCAATCATATATGCTCATTAGGATATAAGGTCAAACTCAGACCCACTCAAATCCTTCTTATCCCATATGGCACCTCATATACAACAAACTATTCTAATTGTGAATATATGGTGTGTGTGCAAAATGTTCAGACAAAATAAAAAGGCATTTTTTGGTAAAAGTGAAAAATGAGAGTTGAGTAATGATTCTGGGTTTGGGTCTGGAGGAAGCATGATGTTATTCAGTTAAATTGTTGACCATCTCTAAACCCTTCTAGGCAGATGAACAGCTGTTTACTGTTACGCAGGAATGTTAATGTGTGTGTTCGTGTGTGTGTGTGTGTTTGTGTGTGTGTGTGTGTGTGCGTGTGTGTGCATCGATCACAGACTTGGTTATCTGTGTTTTGAACCAGTACTGATATGTGCTGTCATTTTCATGACAGTAAATTCTGATGTTTTTTTTTCTTGATAATGTTTACCTCCCTTCCCTGCATGTATTCTTTAGGTAACTGCTGGTTGCTTGCTTCTCTCTCCTGTCTCACTATGCACCCGACTCTGTTTGAGAAAGTGGTCCCATCAGGACAAACCATGGATGCATCCTATGCTGGAATCTTCCGCTTCAGGGTAAGACAGATGAATGCCAGTTACGACTGGAAATTCACTGTCGAGACTAATCAAGTACACGTTCTTAAATTCAAAAGATGGTGTTTATTAACATATGAATATGCAGGGAGAAAATTAATGAATGGAATTGTACACTGTGAGGGTGTCAGAGGTCATGCATTTACATAAAAGATCTGATTTATGAGCTGGAGTGAGGATCGAGGTTAATTTTTCATGTGTGTGTGAGAGATTTAGACAGGGGTGCTAATAAGCATTATCTAGCCCTTCATCCTCAGGGGTGTTGTGGGGATTGTTCCAGATATCCTTTCACTCCCCCCAAACATCCCATCATCTCATGCTGACATACATTCCCCAACCCCCATCAACACACCTCCCACACATGCTATCATTATTCATTCAAAAGCAATCTTCAGTATGGTATCTTGGTGTTACTCCTGTGTTTGGCACAAGCCTTGAACATCCATCCAGGTGGTTAAGACTTTTTGACATGTTTTCTTAAATAAGTGCCTTAGGGGAAGGTGAGGGAAACAGACACATCAGCTTCCTGAAAGCGTAAAAGTACATTCAGCTCCCCTTTCCTTCAGCCACATGAACAGACTTCCTAAATAATTTAACTGAGCTGCCTGTTCCAATAAGTAAACATCTGAACCGATGAATCTTTAAATGATATTTAAAGGGATTCAATGAATACTTTGTGGAAAATGTGCATTTTGGGTCATCAACCTCAAATATTTCAGCAACCAAGATATATTCAGTGTCTGAAAAATGCTTGTTTGGTTTTATACTGGAGCTATGAGGATAATGTAGATCGGGGGTTCATGCACTTTTTGAATGCAGGGACCCCTTTAAGTTAACATTAATTATAAGACTACTTATGTTTGATTTATTAAAGTTTGGATTAAACCCATTCAAATGGCCAGTGGGGTTTTCTATTTTCCACAACTGTAACAAAACTTAAAAATTCACAGACCCTTGGCTATGCTATACCCAGACCCCACTTTGAGGCCCATGGATGTAGTTAAGTAATAACAATCTATCTGACCCAAAATCTGCTTTTTGTAAGTGCAGACTTAAATATTTATGTACATGCTTCAAATAATGGTGTAAGTTTTAATGGTGTAAGTCCTACTTGGAAAAATGGAACTACAACTATGTGCTATAGTATGCATTACCTTAGGACAAAATAAATATTTTTATTATTATTATTATTATTATTATTATTATTATTATTATTATTATCGCTACAATAAAGATAGTGTTAGGATACTTTATCACAAACATTTTTTATGACATTTCTTTAACATGTATGGAAGGATTATCTAGTGTCGTTATCAGTTTACCACCACGGGACATTTTGCTATGGTATAAGAGGAATAAAAAACTTTAGGACATGCTCTAAATGGAAAAGAATCAACTTTGGTGCAGTAATAATAATGCTGTTTCGCATCATGCAACAATACACAACCACGTCATTGAATATTTTCCTGTAACAGCATTCCCACAAGTATGTTATTCCTTACTTAGCAATCATGGAAGCATTTTACATGTAAACTTGAGTAAACTGCAGGACATAACTTCAAAGCATAGTTGAGCCCAAGGTGTTTAGTGAGGTAATGCAGGGGAGACATGGGTGCCTCTTATTATATATGTGGTTTTCTGGTGAGAAAGCAGGAGAGAGAGATAAAAGAAAGGTAAAAGAAGGTGCACATCTGTTGTTTATGGTATTATGGTATGATGATTTATGCGTTCTGACATGTAGCCTTTGCCCAAGGGCATGAATGCACAGATACACAGTGGCTATGTGCATAGCCCGCTATATTCATACCTATAACAGGTCAGCACAAGCCGAGTAATTCTGTTGAAGTTTCTGTTGAATTCTGTTGAAGTGACAACCTCCTCTGACCCGCTCAGGAAGCTAGTAGATGGAGTGCTGACAAGTACAAATAGTTTTCAAAGAGGATGACATTAAATATAGTATAATGCTGCATCAGCAAGTGGTTAAAAAAAAAAAAAAAAAGGAAGACTGCTAGAATATTGAACAGTTACAGAACTAGAATATTGAACAGACTGTTATATAACTTAGAACTGAGTTTTCTCTTATTGTAACCTGTTTAAAAAGTAGGCTGGACTGACATCCACATACACACACACACTACCTGTACTACCTGTTATAGCATACTAAAACTGTACTGGTCAGTGCTACACTGTCACTTACTGTGCCTATTGAGCAGTGGTGGTGGACAGTTAAGGCGCTGGGTTACTGGTCAGTAGGTTGAGGGTTCAAACCCTGGTATGGCCAAGCTGCCACTGTTGGACCCTTAACCCCATTTGCTCCAGGGGCGCTGTATCATGGCTGACCCTGCACTCTGACCCCAACTTCCTGGTATGCTGGGGTATGCAAAGAAAAGAATTTCACTGTAACGTATAGGTTACAATGCTCATAATTGTCCTGTTTTAGTAAGTACTGAACTGTCTTGTGTTGTTTGCATGTGCACTTTATGTAAAAATGTGTAGGTCTTATTTAGTTTTGTGTCATCTCTTGTAGTTAGTGTATTGTTTTATGCAGCACCATGGTCCTGGAGAAACATTGTTTCATTTCACTGAATATTGTACCAGCTGTATATGACAATTGAAATGACAATATCCTGTTACAATGCCACCTCTGAAGGGGTGGGATACAATATATTAGGCAGCAAGTGAACAGTCAGTCCTCAAAGTTGATGCTTTGACGTTTGTGTCAGAGCATCTCCAAAACTTCAAGTCTTGTCGGGTGTTCTCATTGTGCAGTGGTTAGTACCTACCAAAAGTGGTCTAAGGAAGGACAACCAGAGAACCGGCAGCAGGGTCATGGGCGCCCAAGGTTTGTTGATGCATGTGGGGAGCGAAGGCTAGCCCACGTGTCCGATCCCACAGAAGAGCTACTGTAGCTCTGTAGTACAAATTGCTGAAAAAGCTAATGCTGACTATGATAAAAAGGTGTCTGAACACACATTGCATCGCGGCTTGCTGTGTATGGGGCTGTGTAGCTGCAGACCGGTCAGAGCATCCATGCTGATCCCTATCCACTACACCTACAAGCACCTACAATGGGCACGTGAGCATCAGAAATGGACCATGGAGCAATGGAAGAAGGTGGCCTGGTCTGATGAGTCACATTTTTTTTTTACATCATGTGGATGGCTCGCAGCATGTGCGTTACTTACCTGGGGAAGAGGATGTCACCAGGATGCACTGTGGGAAGAAGACAAGCTAGCAGAGGCAGTTTGATGCTCTGGGCAATGTTCTGATGGGAAACCTTGGCTTCTTGCATTCATGTAGATGTTACTTTGACACGTACCACCTACCTAAACATTGTTACAGACCAAGACCAAGTGCAGTGGCCTCTTTCAGCAGCAATTGTTCAGGAATGGTCTGAGGAACATGACAAAGGTGTTGACTTGGCCTCCAAATTCCCCAGATCTCAATCCGATCGAGCATCTGTGGGATGATCTGGAAAAACAAATCTGATCCATGGCTGCCCCACCTTGCAACTTACAGGACTTAAAGGATCTGCTAACGTCTTGGTATCAGATACCACAGCACGCCTGTTGATATGAGGAGCATTTTTGGAGGGAGTCTCCAGTGTCAGTGCTTTTTAGCCATCAGAGATAAGTCTTGTTTACATGGCATTTTTTTTATTTCATTAACTTCAAGATAAAGAAAAAAGAGGTATAGCTGTTATAATGCTAATGATACCAGGAACTTATTTCATGTATGTTCCACAGCATTAAATGGAACAATAAAAGGATAAAGAGTCTGACATGTCATGCTTCAATAAATAAACATTTTAATTATTGTCAAATTACTGTGGTATAAGAGGAGTAATATGTGGCAGGGCATGCTGTAGGAATTATGGGGTGGTAGGAAATGGTCCGATCATGAAATCAAGAAAAATATTATATATTTTTGATATTAATTATTAAATTTTATATAATATTAAATAAACAAAAATTCGAGAATATCTAGGTCCTGTTTAGTTTCACTGAAGTTACTAAATAAGTTATCGTAGTTACTAAATTATATGCTCTTAGATGGTTGACTAAATAATCTTTACATTCCCTGTGTGATTTCCCTCTGGATTCTCCCACCTCCTAAAAACATGCTGGTAATTGAACTGGCCAATTTCATGCAAATATATATGTGTGTGTGTGTGTGTGTGTGTGTGTGTGTGTGTGATGTCCTGCAATGGATTGGCGTCCCTTCCAAGGTTGTATTTCCACCTTGCGCCCTATGTTCCCGGAATAGGCTCCAGATCCACTGTGATTCTGATCAGCTGATTCAAGCAAAATGATTTCAAGTGAAAACCAGTTAAGCCTATGTATAAAAAGACTTAACCAGTGCTCTTATGAATAGGAAGATAAATGCATTATGTAGCCTGATTAGATTAATCAAGATCTCAACCAGTTGCAATTAGATTTCACTGGATTATATTGCAATTAAATATGGTCACACCGTTTGCAATGCACCTATACCATACTATCAGTATTTAATATGCGTCTATTGTTTTCTTAACCATAAATGCTAAAATAGCGGGTGTTCAAAAATAATGTATCATCACAGGTCTAATTAAAGTCATTGTCCGATACTAGAAATAGAATTAGTCCGGCTATTAACCCAATTATCTGAAGTGACTCTCTCTCTCTCTCTCTTTCACTCTCTCTCAGTTCTGGCAGTATGGTGAGTGGGTGGAGGTGGTGGTGGATGACAGGTTGCCCGTGCGAGGAGGCCGTCTGCTCTTCAGCTATTCGCGCACTAAGAACGAGTTCTGGAGCGCCCTGGTGGAGAAGGCTTACGCCAAGTCAGTGATAGCATATGTGTGTGTGACTGTGTGAGATCGTGTGGGATAGAAGAGTAGCAGTGACACAGCTTCCTGACGCTCTTAGGCCGCTTTTACAGTCTAATTGCGTGTAAACAAATGACTGTTGACATACTACTCGCTATTCATGCGTCAGTAGAGTCCTGATGAAGAGCGGACAGAATCAAAATGTGATCCAAACCAATTTAATACATGGTTTTTGTATGTAGATTGCAGTGCTTGTGTTGGTATCATGGAGAAGTGTGTAAAATATGTTCAAACAATATATGGGAACCAATTGGCAACATTACCACAGTACA
This sequence comes from Ictalurus punctatus, assembly GCF_001660625.3. Taxonomy (NCBI): domain Eukaryota; kingdom Metazoa; phylum Chordata; class Actinopteri; order Siluriformes; family Ictaluridae; genus Ictalurus; species Ictalurus punctatus. The sequence goes on from NC_071284.1 coordinate 6,576,480, forward strand.
ATTGACGGGTCCTGACAAAAAAAAAAACTACTTTTTTATACAAAAACTGCGCTTTTATGTAAAAACTAAAAAAAAAAAAAAGGCTAAATGTTAGAGTAAGATTTATGTGTAGTATAGCATTAACTACATGCATTAATAATCATTTATGTCTTAGACTATCCTCACAAGGAGAGTAAGACTTTACTAACGTGTGTATATGTGTGTGTGTGTGTGTGTGTGTGTGTAGGTTGATTGGCTCCTACAACAGTCTAAAGGGAGGCAATATTTCTGAGGGGATGGAGGACTTCACGGGTGGCATTGCCTACACTCGTCCTGTTTCCTCACGCACGCCTCCCGTCCTGTGGAGGACTCTGACTGCGGCGCTGTCCAGAGGCAGCCTACTAAGCTGCTTCATACAGGTACACACACACACACACACACACACACACACACACACACACACACACACACGAGTTTCCGAAGAAAAAAACTAATAGAAACCACCACAGAAATTCTAATGGTTTTCACTACAAATACCATTACAGACCATCAGCTTACCATTAAAACCTTTACCTTTACTATTATTGGTCCTTAATGGTATCGACTAATTATAACCTGCCACCAATAGAAGGCAACAGATTACTAGGAGAGACCCACAGGGACCATTACAGTTTCCATTAAAACCAATACAATTCCCATTATAACCATTAACACCATTATAAATACTTAAACCATTATCAATCCTGTGAGGGTTTCTATTGTTTTGGGTTTTTTAACAGGGTTAGATCTGGTTCCTCTCAAGGTTTCTTCCTCATGTTGTCTCAGAGAGTTTTTCCATGCTAGTCTCTTCTGACTTATTTCATTAACATTAGAGATCTAAATCTACATCCGGGTTTCTGTAAATCTGCTGTGTCTATTAATAAAAGTGCTGTACAAATAAAATTGAACTGAAGAGAATGTTTGATTTTCTGAACTTTCCTTCCTCTAGCTTTAAGCTATGAGACTAATGCAATGTCATTAACAAATAATTGAAGCTTATAGGCTAGCATTGTGCGGACTGCATGCCTAAATCATCACACTGTGTAATATTGAATCATTTTCCTCAATAAATAAATGACCAGGTATAATACTTTTCTCGCATTTGTTTAATTGGGTTTGTTTTTATATACTTTTAGAACTTGTGTGAAACTCTGATGATGTTTTAGGTCATATTTATGAAGAAACATAGCAAATTCCAAAGGGTTCACAAACTTTCAAGCACTACTGTAGGCTTGTAGCTTCAATATAAAACGGAAAAGAACATTTCAGACACCAACCATGTTGTGCTGATCAACTCCAAGGGAAAAAAATTTTGTAAATCTTGTTTATTTGACATTATCATGATCTGTGCAGTATGTTCCTTTGCTACATGCTTCATAACATAGCAGATGACAGCTGGATTTCTAATTAATCATGATTGATTAGAAATATTGAAACCCAGATTGCTTTCACATTTTAAGTTTTACATTGAGTCATACCAGATGTTTGGTTTGAATACACAACATATCTCATTTATGCAAGTTATACATTATAGCCATCATCCTTTCCTTTCCAATTTTTTCCTTTTGAAACATTTTCAGAGGAGTGGTTTGGTACCTGTGAAGTGTATGCTTGGTGTGCTAGACATTCAGAGGTAAAATGAGATTTTTCCTCACACGCATCTGCTCTGTTCAGTTGTATGTGTTTTTAACAACTGGAAAGTCAACTTGATTGTATTCATATAGCATATTTAGCCAAATTGAGGCTTAGATGTTAGCACGTTTGCCTTGCACTTCCGAGGTTGGGGGGTTCGAATTCCGCCTCTGCCCTGTGTGCATGGAGCTTGCATGTTCTCCCTGTGCTTCGGGGGTTTCCTCCACCAGTCCATGATGCGTTGTAGGCTGATTGTCGTGGGACCCAGGACCACCCAGGGTGTCCTGTCTTGTGTCCTGAATTCCCTAGAATAGACTCCAGGCACTTTCCCTTTTGACTAACTGCTACAGATGGCAGCTATAATGAGCCCATACTTCATCTCTACCTAAAGAGAGTAATGCAGCAGCGCTTTAGACTTTTAGTCCTTAGTTCTCTCCTAGACAGATCAGCTTCCAAAGCTTCAAATATCATGCTAATGACACCACTCTGATTGCTAACTAGCCGAGCCAAGTCTCATTCTGGAAATTTGAGTCCAGACTTTGCTGTCTTCACTATTTCTATGTTGGAGTTCTCATTAATGACATCGAAACACCCCTTTGTCTGAAATTCATATCATGCTGTTTGAGACAATGGTTATTGTAGTTCTGTTTGTTTGTTTCTATTTTATTTTATTTTTTTGGTTTATTTTCTTCTGTGTGCAGGCCAAAAGCGTGAAAGAGATTGGCAGTGTGACTCCAGAGGGGCTGGTCAAAGGTCATGCCTATGCCATCACTGCCACAGATAAGGTAAGATATCTAGCTGCATACAGTACATACTGCATGAGACAAGGTTAATTTAATTTACCGACTTTCAGCTGTTTACAATGAACAAATCAAACAAAAGCAATTGAAATAGTTTAACACAACGCAAGTGGTTTCCCCAAATTAAACTGAAAATGCAACTTATAATGATTTCTCGAGTTTCAAAATTACTCACCCCCCTAAATAGAATCCCTCACAACAGCAGAAATATGTAAAACAGGTGTTGTTTCAAGCACACCTGATACATCTAATTAAGGGCATCATTAGTTGCACCAGGTGTGCTTGAGCTGGAACACATGAAATACCTGAACTGGCTTGGGGCAGAAAATATGAAATACCTCGACGGGGCAGAAAAAGGAAGATATCAACGGCTACAACCAGATTTCGGAGAAGGCAGGTTGTGAAAAACCCTCCACTGACTGCAAAATACGTGCAGCAAGACTTGGTGTAACAGACACAGAGGTTCCAGTGAGCACAGTATGGTGTGTACTAAAGGCAGAAGGTTTCCATGCCAGAACTCCAAGTCATGCACTACTACTGACCCAAAAGGACAAGAAAAGTCCGCTCAAAATCATATAAATAAGCCACAGAAGTTTTGGGATTCTGTTCTGTGGATGAAACAAAACTTTTGGAACTTTTCAGCACAATGGATCAGCGGTATGTCTGGAGGAAGAAGAATGAAGAAAGAACACTCTGTCCACAGTCAAGCATGGTGGTGGCTCGGTGATGCTCTGGGGCTGCTTTGCATCCTCTGGCACTGGAAACCTGCAGCGTGTGGAAGGCAAGATGGATTCACTGAAGTATCAGGAAATCCTAGGAGAAAACATCATGCCCTCTGTGAGGAAGTTGAAGCTTGGGCTTCATTGGACCTTCCAACAGGACAATGATCTCAATCTTACCTCAAATTCCACCAAGGCTTGGTTTCAGAAGAAGTCCTGTAAGATTCTACAGGGTCATCACAGTCACCTGACTTGAACCCCATCAAAAATCTCTGGTGGGATTTGAAGAAGGCACTTGCAGCACGCAAACCCAAGAATATTGCTGAACTGGATGCCAATGCTCATGATGAATGGGCTAAGATTCCTCAGGAACGCTGCCAGAAGCTATACATCTCATTTGCAGCAGGTCATAACAGCAGAAGGGTGCCCTACTAAGTACTAAAGATGCTCGCCATGAAGGGATTGAATAATTTTGAAACTGGAGAAATCATTATAAGTTGCATTTTCAGTTGAATTTGGAGAAACCACTTGAAGCATTCGTTGTGTTCAACTATTTCCATTGTGTTTGTTTGATTTGTTCATTGCAAACAGCTGAAAATCTGTACATTTTGACAATAAACCCGATTTGCAATGGGGGTTGAATAATTTTGATTGCAACTTTAGTTAGTGTGTGTATGTGTCCATAGGTGCACAAGAAAGCAGAGGAGGTGTTACTGGTGAGACTGAGAAACCCCTGGGGATTTGTGGAGTTCTGTGGACCATGGAGTGACAAGTGAGAAATGGTTCAGTTTTCATTTTAGCGCTAAAAATTGTGTCCTCCTAATAGCTGTTAAGCTGTTTTGTGTGTGTGTGTGTGTGTGTGTGTGTGTGTGTGTGTGTGTGTGTGTGTGTGTGTGTGTGTGTGTGTGTGTGTGTGTGTGTGTGTGTGTGGACAGGAGTAAAGTCTGGGATGGCATAGACAGTGCAGAGAAGACCAGAATCAAATTGAACATCGAAGAAGATGGAGAATTTTGGTACATAAACATCAAAAGCATATTTTTTCCCCCTACAAAATGTTCTTCATCAAATATGTGCATAATAGTGATGCACATAGGTTTTCAGTTCTGTACTAAATATAAATGATTTTTTTTGTCCAGGATATATAATAAGAATATCCTGGTTACTCAGTATATACTGTTTTTTTACTATGAACATTTTAAATGACTCTCATTAAGTTTTAGACAAATATGTCAACAAAACAAACTACCTTAGTCTTCTCATCAGCAAAATATGTCATGATGTAAAAGTTGGCTAGTTGATAGATTATATGATATGTTTATAATTAGTGGAGTAAGTGCATGTTCAGGTCAATATTAAGAATTTTCTTCCATGCCGTTAATCCTACATATATTGTAAAATCAACCAGCAATATTGCTAATACCTTCCCCATTGCTCAGAAGTGTTCATAACAAAAGTAAATATGGTCAATTTAAACAAGTCTAACAAGTCATACTCATAAACAAGTTGTTGTTTATGAGTATGGTTTCTGGATTACAGAGCAAAAATATTGGCGGTCTCTGAGTGGGTGGGATGGCCCTCTCTTCTCTGTCAATAACGGTGTATCTAGCCAATCGTGTGAGCCTTGAGCTCATGTATGCAGAAGAGGGAAGATAGCACTTTTCTCTGAGTGTGTTACACTGCCCCATGTTGCAGCATGAGCAATAGTTTGAAAAGTTGGCTGGCCTCACGTAGCTCGGCGGAAGCACGTGTTAGCCTTCATCTTCTGTGGAAGAGCTGTCATATGATATGGGAGAGCTGGCTGATGTGTGGGAATTGGTACATGACTAAATTAGGGAGAAAATGAAGAAAAAAAGAAGTGCTCAATTCTGATAAGGTTCTTCTTATTGGTTCAGAAGGTATTGGTTACATTGCTATAACAACTCTGACATTAGTTCTGGCTGCTAGTAAATCAGTTTTATTTTAATGAGCTTGTTATAATATGCTACCATTTCTATAGGCTAGTAACAGCTCGTTCACAGGGACTTGTACAACGAGCACTCCACATAATCTCAGACTAATAATAAATGGATTTTTAAAAGAGGTATTTAACAAAATATAATCACTGATATGGTGAAACTTTCTGTAAGGGGACATTTATGTAATACAATATGGAAGGAGTCTCCAGTGTAAGTGCTTCGCAACAACTGTACGTTTTCTGCTACGGGAAAGTTTAGGGATGGACAGTGTTGCGCCTTGCAAAGTTTTCTCACTAGCATTTTTGACTTATTAACTAAAAAGTGATAGAACAACTGTGTGTGTGTGTGTGTGTGTGTGTGTGTGTGTGTGTGTGTGTGTGTGTGTGTGTACACGTAGGATTGGGGTGCAGGATTTTTGCAAGCTGTTTGACACAGTGGAGTTGTGTAGTGTGGAACCTGACTCTGATGCTGGAGAGGAAGGGAATGCCACTGACATCTCCTCTTGGTCCTTGACCTCCCACAAGGGATCCTGGGTGCCCATGTGCTCTGCAGGGGGCAGTCGCAAAAACGCACGTAAGTATGTGTGTGTGTGTTTGCATATGTGTGGTAATTATATTATTTAGAATGTTAACACAGATAGCAAACTGGATTTACGAATTATTGTGTGTAAAATAATAATAATTATTATTATTATTATCATTAATGAATAAATGGAATGTATGAAAATGTGTAAAAATCACAAAAAAATTTTTTAATGTTTATAATGTGATTATCAAAACACAAATAAACCAAGCATCTTTCCCTCTCAGTTTCCTGTTTGTTTTGTTTCTAATATATATATATTTTTTTACAAATATTGATTTTTTTTATTTCCAACAGGAACTTTCTGTAAGAACCCACAGTTCCACTTGGTCCTGTCGCAGCAGGACGTGGAGGACGTGGAGCTCGACGAGGATGATTTGGACGGCAGGGATGATGACGATGATGGTGCTGCAGCTCAGGCAAAGAGCAGTGTGGACAAACACAAAGAGAAGATAAAGAAATGCACGGTACTGATAGAGCTGCTGCAGAAAGACCGTCGACTGAAAGACAAAGTCAATTTCCTTTATATTGGATACCATATCTACAAAGTGAGAACCTGATGCACTATTACACTTTATAGGCTTGTCATTAGTAAAGGCTTAAAGGTGCAATAGGCAATATTTTACATTTCTTACTAATACAAATATTGTGGAAAATTATTATTCTGTCTCTCTGCCCTTCTCTGTGAACTTCCTGTTTGTCTTTTAGGTGCCTCCTGAGGTGAGTAACACTTCACATATGACTGATCTGTTTTAACTGCATAAGCATGAAACCCAATCCATTCCTCCTTCTATCCCAATAGCTGCAGGACAGTACAGGATCTTTCAGCCAGGCGTTTTTTGATGCTAACCCACTGGTGGGCCGCTCTGGACAGTATCGTAACGTGCGGGCTGTGTGGAGGAAGGTGCATTTGGACCCGGGGCACTACATCATTGTGGTGTCCACACAGAGGCCCAACCAGCCCGGGGTTTTTTTCCTCCGCATCTACGCCAAGAAAGGCAACACACTGGGGTACGCTGGAGTGTTGAATATACAGTAGCAGGCGGGAGGAAAAACACTGGCATAGCATTTCATACAGTCTTAAAAGTTTTTAAGAAGTGAAATGAATGAGAATTTTATGCCTTATGTCTTCACAACCTCGAGCTCTTAAATTATAGATGCAAAACTCTTACAAGAATAAATAGTCAACATCTTAGTTCTGCTCCTTTTGACTTACTTTAGCTTCCCAATAAATGTTGAGCAATTTTCAATAAGCTTTGGCCCATATAATTTGTCAACTTTTTTTTTAATTATTATTATTATTTCTTCATAATGTTCATATCACATGCAATGCACTCTGCAAACAAATCATTATTTACACTGACATTGTCATTTGTTACACTGCCAGTTTAGTTTTAAATATTGTTTATAAATCAGTCTTTCTAGAATTTTTTTTAAACTGAATATACTGTAGCCCCTTAAACTCTCAGCTTCCTATTCAGTTTTTCATATTGATATTTCAGTAACTATTCAGTACCTATATTGAAACTAACAGGAAATGTATGTAGTTGCAAGAGTGAGGAAAAATCTGGGCCCATTGATGGGTCCTGGGTGTTTAAATGGAGATTTTAAAATGACAGTCATTTAAGTTGTTAGATATTTTCCCATTTTAAAGCCTTTAAAAGTAAGTCCTGACAGTAAAGCATTTGCACGTCTGTGAAATGATCTTTAATAACACCCCCTAATTCGGCATTTTATTTCCATTTCTCTTCTCAATTTGGTCACCTGCCAAATCTCACCCAGCCTGTCATACAACAGCCACCAAATGGGGAAAGTGAAGGCTAACACTTGCTTTCTTCAAGACATGTGACGCCAGACAACCACAAGCTTTTGATCTATTGCTCAGTGCAAAGCGCTGTCTACCCTCTTCTGCATACATATATGACTGTGAATGGCTAGTGCTGCTGTGATTGACGGATGAGACATGAGAAAATATGCTATCCCTCCACCCAAAGAGCATGTCCAATTGTACTCCTCTTTCTTTTGTCTATTTTCAGTTTTCTTTCTTTCATGTTGTTTCCCATATTCTTTCTTCCATTTTCCCACTTTTTCCATTAGTTTTCTTTCTTTTACTTCTCTATTTCTTTTGTTATTGTCACAACTGTGTCTTAAGCAAATGTCTTGAAAGTAAATTTTCTTTCTACCATTTTTTTTTTTTTGCCTTTTTCCATTTTCTTTTTTTCTATCTCCCAAGCAGTTATGTTCTCTTGGACTTCCAGCCGTAAATGGCATCGTCAGGCTTTGAACTCCTGACCTCTTGACGATAGCCAGAACTTTTCTGTTGTGCCATTGAGGAGTAAATAGGTTATAGTCCGTTTATATATAACCTGTAAAGTCTGTTGTAAACTTCATTATTAACTTTTTTGTTTTGTTTTAGATCATGATGTTTACATTTATGGCAAATGCCTTTATCCATAGTGACTTACAGTTATCTCATTTATACAACTGAGCAGTTGAGTTTTAAGGGCCTTGCTCAAGGGATTTGAACTCACAACCATCTGCTCAGAAGGCCAACATCTTAAGCAGTCTTATTACTACCTGAGTCAGGTGTGCTAGGTACTGAACTGAATAAAGTATTATATATCCATTTGCAGAATTAAGGACCTCTGTATTTAATGATTATATCCAGCTGATTAGAAACCGTATTGAAACTTCTTCCTCTGTTCTCAGGGTTCGTGAGATCACCTGTCCTACTGCTTTTACCACAGTGAGTATGAGTGTGTTGGAGTTAATGAGAAGCAGAGCTACAATAGCCTCACTAGTCACACTTTAACAAACTTACTTACTGTGTCTGTTTGTCCTGAAGACTGTAATGTCAAACCCTCCATCACCTGAGGATCAGAGAATGGTGCAGAAGTGGTTTGATGAACAAGCTGGACCGGTAAGTATCAGTGCAGGCAGAATTTGATGAATTGACTTTAATATGATGTGTGTATAGAAGCAGTAACTGATATCACTTCTCTACTCAGGATGACAAATTAAACGCGCTGGAGTTTATGAAGCTGCTCAACACAGGTCTGAGAATTCTAACTCTAATTTTAGTGTATCACAAGTTGTGGATAAAATACATTCACCAAAATGAATTCATGATTTTCTTACTTTCCTCTATAGATGTAGATCCCTGGCCAAAATAGGATTCGTGGTACACTTCTTTTCGACTGTATTTGAGTCAAAGATGAATCGTTTTTATTTTAGTTCACTTTGCAGAAAATGACGAAGGTGGATAAATATTCAGTCATTCATTCATCTTCAGTAAGCGCTTTATCCTGATCAGGGTTTTGGGAAATCCAGAGCCTATCTAGGGAACACTGGGTGTGAGATGGGAATACACTCTGATTGGTACTCCAGGTCATCGCTGAGCACCAAGCACACACACACATATTCACACACTCATTCACACACTCAATCACACCTAGCAATGATATTGAGTCATCAGTCTGCATAAATATTCCATGATATAATTGTCTGACTTCATTGTGTTTTTATTTTCCTGTACAGTACATACAGTCAGGTCCATTAGTATTTGGACAATGTGTGATTGTGCTCTGTGATGGGTTGGCACCCCATCCAGGCTGTCCCCCACCTTGTGTCCTGAGTTCCCTGGGATAGTCTCCAGGCTCCCCGTGACCCTGTGTAGGATAATTAAAAATGGAATGTTACAGGGCAAGTTCAGGAATAAAAAGCTCTATGGGTGTAATAAATAGATGTGTAATGTTGCACATTAAAATAATGAGTACAATAGCTGAGTATTTGGATTATGTTCATAATACAAATATGTACTGAGTGGTGAATGGAATTTTTTTTCCACAGATGTTATCAGTGGTTATCACTGTAGAAAAGCGCCTGCTTTGGACTTGAGTGTATTGTGGTACCAGTAATGGCCACCAGGTGGTGGAGTTGGGCAGAGCGTGTACTGGATCTGTGTATGATTCCGGTTCATGAACTGAATCAACCTCACGTCCCCCTTATTACTAGCACATGGTCTGTAACTCAGCACAGTGCTGTGTTGTACTCACTGTTGGGCCTCACACGCTTTCTGTTTGTACTGCAGTGCTAGAGAAGGACTACCATGTTCCTCTGGAGACCTGCAGACAGCTCATTTTCACACAAGATGTATCCTTCCATCTGGAAGGGGGGATTCATCTCATTTCCCCTTCGTACTTCCTTTTTTGTATACTAAGGTGCAGAGTGCTGTGAGCGAGAATCCAAAGTGTGTGTTCAACATTCTTTATTTTTCTTTAAGTATTTTTTCTTTCTTTTTAACTGTCTTAAGCAAATGTCTTGAAAGATATTTTCATTTCCATTTTCTTCTTTATTCATCTTTTCCCCTTTCTTTTTCTTTCTTTCTTTCTTTCTTTCTTTCTGTCTGTCTTTCTTTCTGTCTTTCTTTGTCTTTTCCATTTCCATCTTTCATTTATATTTTCTCGTTTTCTTTCTTTCTTATTCTAATTGTCTTAAGCAATTGTTTTCTCCTTTTTTCTTTCTTTCTTTCCTAATTTTTCTCCCTTTCTTTCTTTCTTTGCCTCTTTTTACTCCCATTTTTGTTTCCTTACCCTCCTCCACCCCATTTTTTGCTCTTTTGTTCTTTCCTTCTTTTTGCTTGTTTGTTTGTTTGTTTGTCCTTTTTGTCCTTCTTGCTTGAGATGCTTTTTTTCGCCCCTCCTGGTTAGTATCCTGAGTGTGTAAATATATATAGACTGGCGGTAGAGGCAGACTGAGTCGTGATCAGGCTGATAATCTCCTCTCAACTCTGCGCAGTCTGCAGGTACCCGAGCCTCCTCTCCTAAACTGATTTGCTATGGCAACGTAAACATTTTAAATAGCAGAAATACCACACTTAATGATGATGCTAGCATAGTTTTGGGGGAAATTATTGTCATATTTCTGTCTCCCTGTCCTGTCTCTGAACTGAATCATTTCAGGCTTAATAAAAGTATGTTTGGTTAATCTACCCTCCCATCCTGCTGTTCTGCACAGCTGGAAAGCAGAGCTAGCGTGTAGTGAATGACTTACATTCCATTCCTGTGGCTGTGCTGTTTACTGAAGATGTAAATATCCATTTCTGAAACCTCTGGGGTTTTTGTGTGTGTGTGTGTTCAAGTCAATCTTTCTTGAGCATGATGAGGATTCATCTGGAACCATTAGTCCTTTTGAGCTCAGTCAAACTCTTAAAGCAGCAGGTACGAGCTTTAAACACACTCTCTCATACACACAGATGCACAGAAACACCTGTACAGGACCCAAGGGGAATCCATAGATTAACATAACGTGAATTCCCATATTTCTCTCTCTCTCTCTCTCTCTCTCTCTCTCTCTCTCTCTTTCTCTCTCTCGCTCTCTTTCTCTCTCTCTCTCACTTTTCTCTCTCTCCCCTCTCTCAGGTATGCAGTGTGATAATAACATACTACACATGCTTTGGGAGCGCTTCGGCTCTGGAGAGCAGCAGTTGCCTTTCTACATCTTCGTGTCATGTGTTACTAGACTGCAAGTCCTCTTTTGTAAGCAACTCTATTACAGCAGAATTCCCACATGTATTACACAATCCAAACACACACACACACACACACACACACAAACTGTAACATTTAGCAGATAGATTGGATACATACTGTACATACATAAGCTCAGTTACAGACATTTGGTGCGTCTCAATCAGCTCCCTAGCTCCCTATAGGTCTTGAATCAGTATATCGTGAACACGGGTTCAGCCACTGGTAAGGACCCTGTGTCACTACACATTTGGACAACGATAACTCAATTTCCACTAAAAACGACTTTTTAAAATCATTAAACACTTACAAGTCTTAAGACTCTTACAAACAAGCCATATATAGAACATCAAATAAAGCTAAAATCACTAACATAAGTAATCATTTGAGAGCTACAATGATAACAAGCTATGTAGATGAAGTTTGAATTTGTCTGCCTTTTTTTTTTTTTTTTCCAAGCTAAGAGGCTTCAGAAAATATGACGCCATTTCCATTAAGGCAACATAGTGAGCATCGATGCTCCCTGGTTTTTGCAGTGCATTGTGGGATTTTTTAAGGAGCAAACGTGGAAGGATTTTGTGATTGAGACGACCCTTAAAATGGCCATAAAATGATCACTGCCCTGACTACTGAACTAGGGAGCTGATTGAGACATACCCATACAGGAGCATGTCAAAAACTTAAATTTGGGCAGAATAAAATGTAAGGGGGAAAAAGTGACCGATCCTGGACAGTGCATTGTAACTACATGTTGTGCACGATGTAAACTAGTGCGGTTAGATTCCTTTTTCATATTCTATTCAAATTTCAATTTAGTATTCACTTTAGCATGTGACTACATTTTAATATTATCAAGTCTTCAGTGTTATAGTGCTATAATGTATATTGATGTTTTTGTGGATGAAACTTGAATGACATTTTTAGGCTCCGTGTAAAAATGTTTTTCTTTAATCCCCCCAAAACACAATAAGGCTGAATCCAAAAAAGGCTTCCTACTCACTATTTAAGGAATAAAACATGACATGGTTATCTGTCATAGGAAAATAATCACTTACTGGTTGGTGTGATGAGTTACCATAATGTCACCCTTTTTATCTGTTTATAGTTACTTACATGTAATGTTATGGAAAGTCCTCGAAACAAATTAGTTCATGTTATTACATACATTATAGTAAATAGAAACACTGCTCATTGCCTGACCAGTAATAATAAGAATAATTAATAAAACAAAAAAATGAAGCTTGCCATGTTACCGAATGTTACCAAAATGTTTGTGAATAAGATCAAAGACATTTAACCGTTTTATTTTCACACGCTTGTGTTGATGAGTTTTGGGATCAGGTGATTGGGATCTTCGCAATGTTGTCAATATACCTGCCGAGCATTACTAAGGTATTGCGCAGCTTTTATATCACTAGCACAGTGGCGTACAGGTGTTAAGGTGTTAATTGGAGGTATTGGAGGAATTTGACTGTCAGACATTTCTCCACAGCTCTGTTTGAGTCAGAAAGCAGCCTGGAGGTGAAGAGCAGAGGCATAAACGAGGTAGGATCTGTTATGATTCTTCTCCAGCTCCTTTCTTCTGCTTCTGCTACTGTAGCCCTCCTGGAACTAGAGAAATTAAGGCTAGACTTTTGTAGTTGTTGTGTAGCTTTGCCTCTCATTGGTTGCTCATGTTTAATGTTATGTTAAGAGCAAAGCCGGAAAAGCTTTTTTCCGAATGACTCTCACACGGAATTCTCAGTGAATCCAGGCTGATTCATTTTTAACCTTCAAGCTCACTTTGGGTCAAAAAGACTCATGTGAAATTATACTATATTAAGCAATAAGCCACGAGAGGGTGTGTGTTACAGTGATTTTATTGCAGTGGTCTCAGGCACAACACAAAACAGAGTGTCTAAAACCCCATTAGGATAAAATATGATAAATTATCATACAATCCAGTATTCAATAAATAATTGAATTTATTACGAATGATAGTAGCAATAAACCATTCTCCCACCATTTAATCTAGTCTGTTAACAGTAGTAAGCTTTGGTTGCTAAGCAACATAACAAGTAAACATTAGGGCATTATATGGCCAGAAAAATGGCTTAAGTGTAATGGTTTTATTGGTTTTAGATCCTGGCATATTAATACAGATTTCACTTATCGTGCCACAGGTGTGCTTATATCAGGGGTTTTACAACAGCTTTGAAAAGCGAAACACTCCGGTTTACAACATAGAACTTGTTTGGGCTTAGTTTCAAATCATCAGAAAGTGAACATGGGAAGAGTCTACTTGTAGTGTGTATATACTAATACTTTTAGATGGTGACTATATTTGTATGTATTAGCAGGGGTGGAAAAAGTACTGAGAAATTATACTTAAGGGAAAGTATGGATAATGTGTCAGAATCTTAATCAGATGAAAGAAGTTAGGGGTTAGTAAGTAGCCCTACGTATCCAGCTAAAAACTTACTCAAGTGAAGTTTTAAAAAAAGGTGCTACTTTAGAATGTACACAAGTAATAAAAAAAAAACCTTCTAACTGATGAAATAAGACGATGATTTTGTTTTAAAGACACTACGCCAAATTTGCCTGAAAACATAATTCAATTTCTATATGTTTGTTGATCATATTTATGACGAATGCTATGCAGTTTGATAATGAATTAATCAGAAGTTAAATATCGTGTAAATCGATGCTAGTCTAACCTGGCATTAGCAAAGAAAACATGCTAACTTAGTTAAAACAGCCAGTTGATGTTAGCAAATTAGCAAAAGTTACCACAGCATACTTAAATGGAGTTCAAAGGAGATACCTCTTTATACTGTATATGAGTCCAGCATACTGAAACATTTTCCTGAGGTAGAGTTTCACACTGTTCCAGCAAGTTCCACACTGCAGTCTGGTGTCTGGACCATAATCAGACCCACACGGTTAGCTATAGTGCTAACTGCATTGTGTAGCATGAGAAAGTCACTAAAGATGACAGATTGTTGTTGTTTTTTTATGTTCATGAACTTGATTGGATGCTAAACTAAAATAATTGGATACTAAACTGAGCCCATTCAATTAATATAAAACACAGTTATTGACTGACTGAATGAATAAGAAACATTTGTGATTCGTAATGAGTACTTTGAAGGTCTATATAAAAATGTAAGTTGTAAAAAGTATATATTATTGTTTGTAGTGGAATTAAGTAAAAGTACATGTATTCAGTTTCAATAATACTCAAGTAAAGTATAAGCATGGCAAAATAACACGTACAGTTGAGGTCATAATTTTACATACGCCTTTCAAAATCTGCAAAAAAAATTTTTGGAAATAAGAGGGATCATAAAAATTGTTTTTATTTAGTCCTGCCCTGAATAAGCTATTTCACATAACAGATGTTTACATATAGTCCACAAGACACAGTAATAACTGAATTTACACAAATTTGGGTCAGTACTAAATTAAAAAAAATAAATAAATAAAACTGCAATGTTTATGATCCTTCTTGTTTTGTTGTGTTTTTTAATTATTAACATTTTGCAGATTCTTCAAGGCGTATGTAAACTTATTATCTCAACTGTAAGTAAAGTAATGAAGCACAATTACTCAAGTATTTTCCAACCCTGTGTAATGTGTATATAGTGAACATAGCCTATGTAGTGAACGCTGTATAAGGGTTCATTTCTTCAGTAGTATTTAAAGCTTGCTTAGATCTTGCTGTTCCTTGTTTTAGGTGAATACAGAGCTGATTCTGGTATTAACTTTGATATTTTTGAAGCCACTGGTTATTAATAGCTATACTCTGTGTAACGGCTCATGTCTCTGCAGTGGCTGCTCAGGCTGCTGGCTGTGTGAGCGCGCTCAGATGTGACACCTCAGCAGGACAGACCTGTACAGCCAGGACTATACATACGTCATCCACCTGGACCTGCGTTATTTCTCTCTCGCTCTCACTCTCTCTCCATTTCATTTCATTTACATCACACTATCTCTGGGCCTTGTTCCGATCGCTTCCACCCACCCACCAACCCATCCATCCCTCCATTACATAGGTCATATGGGTCATTCCTGATTATGGTCCAGACACACGCTCTCTGCTTTTGTGTTTTAAAATAGAAGCATAATAAGGCCTATGTTCTCTATTACTATATTCTGTATCAGCCATTTTTATTATTACCATTAACCATTGTATTAACTTTTTACTTATCTGATATATTGTCTGATATATTGTCTGATCTCACAATTATGTTTGGTTTATTTGATTAATATGATTTTTTGTCTAATTTTGCACAAACTCTATTGTCGTTTCACAAATAAGCTCTGAATCTACAAGGACCAGAAATGACTGATTCTTTAGTTCTTTAATTAACTGATAGAATCTTAACAAGAATCAATTGCAGCCATAATCCCAGTACCAGCATATTATCACATCCTCATATAGACCTAGGTTAGAAAAAAAAACGTGAAATGTATTAATATAAACAGGGTAGATATAATAAAATGATCATAAATGTTCCAGTGTTAAGAACACAACAGAAAATAAACATGATATTTTGTAATAGTTTACCAAAAACAAAATCTAAAAGTCGGTAACATCCAAAATGTCTTAGAGAAAAGAATGCAATAAAAATGCTACAAAAGGCTGGGGTTAGCGTGAGATAGTATTCATTCTGCTTTGAACATTCATCCAATATTTTAGGAATTAAACACTTTTGGAATGCAGTTATTGGTCTTAAGCCTGATGTGAACTAAAAAAAAACGGTTTGATGTTTTTATTATCATCAACTGTATTAACAGTATTATACATTATTATCAGAATGTATTAACAGTATCAGAGGGTGAAGATGTGTATTGCCTCAGCTTGTCTTTTTAGTCTTTCTTTCAGTGGGCATTGGAATCAATGATCTTCCAAATAAATCTAAGTATCCATATATAAACGTGGATCTTTCTTTTCATAGTGGATGCGTATACATACACCTCCACACACACACATGTACACAGGGCTAGGGGAGCGAGAGTGACTGCTGGTATTAAAAGCGATGTCTCAGCAGCGCTGCACGCATCGCCTCTATTCTTGTCGCTCTGACGCCACGCACCGCGTCATCACGCCATCGCTCCCTCCTCCGCTACGTTCTCCCTCTCTCCCTCCTTCCAGCTCTCTCTAGTAACTGGCTCGCTCTGCTGCCTCCTCCCCTTGTTCCCTTTCCTCTCTCGCTCTCTCACACACAGCCACACATGCTTGCTAACACACTTTTTATACGCTCTCGTCCTTTTTCCCGAACCCCTATTTATAGACATGTATTTATGCAAGACAGAGCAGAGGTTGCCCCAGGCAACAGGCCAAGCATTTCTGGAAAGGAACACCTGTCAGTCTGGAAACTGCTGTTTCCATTCTGGGATCTTCCTCTTGCTCTTCTTCTTCTTCCTCTTGTACCATTTATTCGAGTAGCTCAGGGTGCTTTTGAGTCTCTGGGTGTCCATCTTTGTGCACGTGGATCTTCCTTCTCTCTCTCTCTCTCTCTCTCTCTCTCTCTCTCTCTCTCTCTCTCTCTCTCTGTCTCTGTCTGTCTGTGGCCTGTAGATCTGGCGTGAGTTAAGCTGTGTCTAGCTGTACACTACACAGTTGTCAGGCCACACACTGAGGAACATCCTGTCATCTCCCGGGACATACACCTCCCACAGAGCAAGATCACATCTCTCTAAATCGTGGTCATACCATTACACTTACACCCCAGCAGAGTCTGTACAATCAGAATGGGTCAGACAAATGAATTTCTCTCTCTCTCTCTCTCTCTCTCTCTCTCTCTCTCTCTCTCTCAATCAAAAACACACATACCCGCACATGTAGACACTTCAGAGTCCAGGCTAATGCCTTAGCTACACCAGAACCAGAAAGAGTCACTAACATGCAGCACAACCTTTAGGTGACCTTGACAAATCTTCAGAAATACAACAGCTTTACGCCAGGTATTAATTCAATAAAATGTATTTTAGCTACATTTATCTGCAAAACCACTAATGATTCAGACTGGTTTAGTATATTCCAGCCAGATGAAGGAAAATGCTGGCTTTCAGCAGATGACGCGAATCAGTCTGTCACAAAGCACAGAAATAAGAGCACTTCCATTCATGTACTCCATATCCACCCTGAAACACATTAAATACTGATGCTAATCTGTTGGTCGATGCTGTATTTTCATTATTCCTGTGAGAAGTTAGTGGAAGTGTGCTGCTCTGATGTCACAGGGGGGTATTGTTATTGCTAAGACAGTTACAATGGATTTTAATAGGAGAATTTCATAGGAGAATCTCAGTCATAACAAACGAGCAAGAGTTCCTTTTCTCACGCACCATTTTCCAGCCATGTTCACCATCATATCAATGAGGAAATCGAATATAGAAAACGTAGAGACAGTACAAAGGTTTGACTCAAATGCAAATATTCCTGAATGTTTGGTTTTGGAGTAGAGCTACCAGGCTACTCTTATTAACAAGTAAAGGAAGCTATTCGCAGGGAACTCGGGGCACAAGGCACGGGACACCCTGGCCAGGCTGCCAGCCCATTTAAAGGGCACACATACATTCACGCACAATTTGGAAATGCCAATCAGCCTATAACGCAGGTCTTTGGACTGGGGGTGGAAACCGACGTACCCAGAGGAAACCCTCAAAGCACGGGGAGAGCATGCAAACTCTGTGCATACAGAGTGGAGGTGGGATTCCAACCCCCAAGGTGGAGGTACGAGGCAAATGTGCTAAATACTAAGCTACCATGCCCCTCACCAAAGTATGTTCTGGGGGGAAAACATGGTTTCAGCTTCAAGGTGTCAGCTACAGCTGTTTTAACTCTGCGATGTCCTTTTGTGCAGGTTTAAAGAGAGGAGTGTATCGTACAGTGTTAGAAATCATATAAAGCAACTCTGAAACAGCTTAGTATGCTTTAAAGTGGCTGTGTGATGATTTAGACATAGTTAGCACAATGCTAGCTTCCATTACTTGTTAGCTAGATTAGCCTAGATTATTTTCTTACGTACAAAAACATTCAGCATTTTTCTGTCCTCTTTGTTGCAGTTAGCCTGGTTGTTGCTTGAAAGATGAAAAGTGAAACTTAATTAAAGTAGTTTGAATCTTTTGCATTAATCATAGCTGTGCTCCTGAGCAATTAATCTGTATGCCAGATGTTTGTTCTTACCTTTACAGAAGTTATTACTGCCCTTTAACATAGCATGACGAATCTTCTTGTAGTGGCTGGAAGATTAACTATATGTATGACAAATGTATATGCAGTCAGCATTATATGGGATATAATGAATGTACCACAAAACACCAAATCAGGAATCATAAAATCTTAATTAATTCGAAATGTAACTATTTTTCTCCTCATAAAGGCCAACTGCACTGCAGCTTTGCAAAACTAGAGTTCCTGTGGTGTTCACTGATTCAGACGTTCAGGAGGGGGGGAATAAATAGATTCCTCCAAACCACCTCCCTCCATCTGTGTCCACCTTGTCCCCGTCTCATCCTCCTGTCCCTCCACCCACTCCGTTTTCCCCCTTTATTGTAGCCGTTGCTGGGCCGCAGTGACATGGCACAGAGCCTGTTCCTGCCAGCGAGAGTAATTCGGCGCTGTTCCACCGGGGGCGGCTCCAGGAATAGAGCCAGATTTGTAGTGCAGCATGTGGGGGTGTATTCATCAGCCGTGAAGGGAGGGAAAAGGAGTTGGGGGGGCTGTGGAAGTCATACATCCAGAGGGACCAGAAGCTAAGGAGGAGGGGGAAAGTTGTGTAAAGAATCTGCCAAGATGCAAATATAGCTCGGGCTGGCACGTTGATGTTGATGAACACAATACTAGTGAAGTCGTCAGCAGGGCATATTTAAACATGCAATGCTGAATGTGTTTGCAAGAATGGTAATTGCATGACATTTTGATGAAGATCGCTGGAAATGCATCCCGACGCCTCTACGCTCCGTAAACTTGCATCACACTCGGAGCTATTTACCAGTCAGCGCAGTCACTCAAACCCGTGGACGTTTTCTATAAATGACCTCTTTCATTAGCGGGTGTAGAGGGAGTCAGTGCTTACGAATGAGAACAACAATATGGGTAAAATGTCAGCTTTTTGGGTGTGAAGGCATCACTTACTGACTAATGCATCACTCAAATTCAATTTGACTGCTTGCCCCCACAATGAATGTTCAGCTGCATTTGTGAACAGTTTACGTCAACTCTGTGACTATACTGGAATTAGACAAACAAGTGTTCAGAGTTCCCATGTTCATACACATAGCTTAAAGCTTTTGATCAATACTAGCACCTGTTTCTGGTTTGTTCACACCTGCTCCTAGATGTTCCGATTATTATTGTCTTATTATTCTGCATATAGGGTACCAAAGGGCTCTTTTAAGGAAAATATATGACTGAGGTAGCTAAGACCAATGTAACACATAGACTCCAAATACTAAGCTAATTCTATTTTTCCCCAAATTCACTGACATACAGTATATAGTCAATTTAAGAAATATTGGCATCCTTGATAAATATGGGCAAAAATGTTCATACTGAATTACTTTCACCTGATTGTTTAGGAGCTCCTATGCTTGCTATGTCCTTGACGTCTTGTTTTACTGAGGTGACACAGAGGCGCAATTTCCTTAGTCATCCATCAGCATGGGGAATATTAGCGGATACACAATATGCCCTGACTATTTATAAAATGCTACGTGCCTGAAAATGCCCATATTCATTGATAGGGAAAGAAATTAAAACAATTACTGTACTGTAATGAACGTGCCTGGAAGAGGATGAATGTGTATTTTGCCTGTATGCACACCGAGGATGGTTTGATAGGTAAAAATTTCTGTAAGAATCTTGGTTTGCAGAAGATAGTAAAATTATGGGGACATCAAGTCTCAAATTCTACAATTAGATGCCATTTCATTGGCAACAAACTATTTGGAATATGAAAATTAACATATTTTAAAAAAAACAACACATGCATTCAGTGATATTTTGAGTTCAAATGCAGAGAGATATTGTATAGTTTTATTTTAAACATGTGTAATTGTAATATTAACAATAATATCTTTGCTATTAATATTTTTATGCCTGCCCTGGAGAGAATAACATCATTAAATCACTTCCTGTAATGTCTTGGTCCATTCCTCTATGCAGAACATTTTAGGCTCCCGTATAGTCTTAGGTTTGTTTGTGGATGTCCCTCTTCAATTAATTTCCAAACAGGTTTTTATTATGACAGGGGCATTTCCTGAAACGTGACAAACACAAGAATCATCTCAACTGTACCATTCTAAACCTGTGGTCTTTGGACTCTTTATTCCCTCCTCTCAGTGTGTGGGAGTACAGTGCTCATTGGTTCAATTCCTGGCACGTATTCAACTGTTTTTACAGAAGTATTTTCATCTGCTTCTGTATTTTTTTTTAGATCCATTACCTCATCTGCGAAGGTCAACAACCATCTTTCTGTTTTGTTTTGGAAGATCTTTGGTTTTCCTATGGTAATGGATGACGGAGATTTTAAATGTGGGCAACCTTGAATTTATGTATCTGTTCATTCATCTTTACTTTATCCAGATCAGGGTCACGGTGGATCTGGACCATTATATGCCACCCTGGGCATAAGGCAGGAGAATTCATCACGGATGGGATGCCAGTCCGTTTCAGGGCACCGTACACACTCTGGAGAACCCAGAGGAAACCCACATGGACACAGGGAAAACATGTGATGCTCCACATAGTCAGTAACCTGGTCTCAGGATCGAACGAGGGATGTTAGAGCTGTGAGGCGGCAATGCTACCTGCTGCACCATCCACCTCAAATTTATACCTCAGGTAGCACATCATTGTTAAAGGCAACAACAGTGGACTGTGGACTGAGAGCGGGCGAAAAAGTATACATTTTTTTTAAAGAATGTCGTCAAGATATTGCTTAGGGGTCTCAAAAATTTTGCTAGATATTTTTGAAAGGAAATACTATTATTTAAAATGTAATTCTAATGAGAACTATCATTGTTAGAACAAATATACATAGTTTTCCCTATTGTTTGAGAATAACATTTGAATTAGTGTGTGCAATGTTTATTTTATATAAAATAATTTCTGCTCATTTTCATGACGGGTGCCGATAATTCTGGAGGGCAGTGCATATGGTGCAGTGTCAGTGAATTATATGTTCTGCTATGTCCTATGATGAATCAGACTGGCACCACAGGTGTATTGCTCATTAATGGAGTGATAGAAGCACACTGGCACCCAATCATCTATTCACGATTCTGTGTGCCATAAGGACCAAATGCTAATATTTAGATGCTGTAACCAGGAGTGTAAGGATGATGTCAGAGGATTAGATTCAGGTCTAAAATGAAGGTTTAATATCAGTTCAGTTCTTCTTTATTACACAATTCTAATAAAGGCCTGCAGTTATTCTTTAAAAAAAAAAAAAATACAGTAAGGTAGCATAATTATTAGTGAATTGGCTCATGGTTGTGATTATTATATTCATTCTTTTTTTTATTCATCTAGTGTAACTGCATTGTCCTGGTCAGGGTGGTGGTGGATCCGGAGCCTATCCCAGGAACACTGGGCACGAGGCAGGAATACACCCTGAATGGACTGCCAGTCCACTGTAAGTCACTGTGCACACACATATTCACACCTATTGGCAATTTAGCATTGCCAGTCCATCTGCTGACATGTTTTTTGGAGGTGGGAGGAAACCTGAGAACCCGGACAAAACCCACATGAGAAGGCATGGGAAACCCCACACAGACAATAACCCGAGCTCAGAATCGAACCAGGGACCCACTGCTCCAGCATGCCGCCCATGATAATTATAGTGCTGGCTAAATTGTATTTGCATACATAGTGGCACAATGTAATTACTGAGAATTAAGTTCTTGCTAGCATAAACCTGTTCTCTGTATTTCCCATGTCTGAAATATGAGTCACTATTTGAAGTGCATAAACCAAAAAGCATAATTAAGGTTCACCCGAAATCTTTTCTGTACTTTAGCATTTCTCAGGATGTGCCCTGACTTGGCTTTTTGTAGTGTATAATACACAGAACCTCACATTATAACGTGCTGTTTTTGTGGCCTACTCACACCTCACAAGATGAATCCAGTCAAGCAGTCAGATCCACATGGCACTTACATGTAGGTCTACAGATCCCTTTACGGATCAAACAATATATACATAAAATAATAAGACTTTTGCTTTTATTTTCAGTGTCCACAACCCAGCCAAAAGCATTTCAAATGTGCTTACGACGTTCCACTGTAATTTGAGCAGTGCTGTAAATATCAGCCTCAAATCGTATCCAGTACTTTAATGTCTTTCTAAAGACATGAACTTGCTGATGTGGTTTGGTACACAGTGTGACTAAATGAACAAAATGTTACAGAGTAGCTGAACACATAATTGGATGCAGCCATCTTGGACGACCAGAATGACTATTTCCTTAACTATGTTCCAATGTTGTATCCATTCTACCTTCTGCCTTGCAAAGCCTGAAGTGGGAATTATGCAAATTATACTATTAGTTATGTTTTGACCTTATTTTTTTTTTAAATATATACTGTACTATCCCTGCTATTTTACGTATCATTTGCCTTCTGCTTTCCTGGTGGGGATCACTGTGGCAACAAAATAAGTCACTCCAAACTTGTCTAACCCCAAGCACAGATTCCAGCTTCTCCTGGGGGATCTCCGGATACTCCCAAGCCAACTGTGGGATATAATCTCTCCATCGTGTACTGGATCAATGTTCAGTTGTCTATGTCCTTGAAAAGCACCCAAACCACCTCAACTGACTCCCCTCAATTCCGAGGAGCAGAAGCTCTACACCAAGGCTCTCCTGGACCTTATTCTTTTGGTCACAACCTTATTCTTTAAGTCACTACCCACAGCTTGTAACCAGCTCATTCCATAAATGATAGCACTTGAGCTCCTTCTCCACCCACGCAGACAGATACAGAGACAGAAACATTGCCTCCAGTTGTCAATCTCACGCTCTCTTTTTCCATCACTCGTGAATAAGATCCCAAGATTCTTCAAGTGTTTCATTCAACTGAGCTTATATACATATATTACATATGCAGGTTGATATAAGTTGTTTATTTTGGTATGTTTTTCCAAAAAATATTTTGGTTGAGACAGTATAAGATAGCCATTAATTGTCCATGGGCATTGATATTGATACAATTATATTGCTAATATATAATAGATTGCTATTATAACAGCCTCTACTCTTCTGAGAAGGCTGTCCACTTCAGATTTTGTTGTGTGGCTGTGGGGATTTCTGCCCATTCAGCCTCAAGAGCAAGAGGTTGGGCAGTGATGTCCAGCAATAATGTCTAGTATGAAGTTGGTGTTCCAGTGAGGTGAGGATTCTGTGCAGGTCATTCGAGTTCTTCAGCTCCAACCCTGGCTAACCATGTTTTCATGGACCTCGTTTTGTGCATAGCTGCATTGTCATGCTGGAACAGGTTTGGGCCTATTAGTTCCAGCGAAAGGAAATCTTAATACTACAGCATAGAAAGACATTATAGACAATTGTGTGCTTCCAAATTTGTGGCAACAGTTTGGGAAAGACCCACATATCGGTGTGACGGTCAAGGGGTCCACATAAACATCCTATTCTGATTCCCTTTTGAATTAATGTAATATGGAAATAGTGATGGAGTAAAGCAATGAGACTATTCAGTAGGCTGAGGATGTTATGGATGTGCTGGTGTAGAGTAAACTCTATATGAACTCCTGCACTGGTAAGTCACTCCTAGGGAGCTGAATTGCTAGCTATGATGTTAACTGTGATGTTGCTATATGCATAACAGAAAGAAAGACCAGGCCTTCGCTCCTTTCTAAATGGGTTGGAGAGAAGCAAAAAGCACAGATGACAACAGGAACCACCGGGTGATGCTGATGAAGAGACAATTTGTTTTCCACATGATGTCTACCCCTCCGTCTTTCCCTTCCACCTGTTCCCTCTGCATTTCTCGCTCTCTTCTCTCACATCCTCCTCCAGGAAAATTGGGCAAGCATTGCATAAGCGCTGGAGGAGTGGTGGGGTGACGGACGTGGAGAACTGAAGAGAAGGTGGGGGTTGAGGCAGAGTGGAAATTGATGGAAATGCAAAGAGGAGGATGGGAAAGCATGCCCTTTCTCCCCCTCATTCTCCCTCTCCGGTGCTGTCTGGCATGCGTCCTGCTGAAAGTAGGCTATGTTTGACGCGCTTGAGGGTAAGGCTGAGTCACAATACGCCACTGAATACTAAACCCACTGATTGCATTGGACTAAGGCTTTAGCCTGCATCATTGCAATATCTTGCATGATACAATATCAGTCCATCATCCTCATCATCTTCTCCACAAGATGTGGTGCCAGTGACGGCAGGATTAGCAAAGACAATTGGAGGTGGTGTTGAATAAATAACTAAGTATGCTTAATCTAGGTATGTTTCATTACGATTAATGGCAAAAGTATGTTTGGTATCCAAAATGACTCATTTTATTTCCTTAAAAACTGCGAGTTTGGATATGTGGAATGTGGAATTCAGTGCTCTCTTCGACAATACAGGCCAATATCAAAGTCCTGCACTGTTTCCTGTTTCTCTGTTACTTCCTCAAACACTTGGACGGTGACGTTCCTGGAGGGGGGAAAAAGAGCGTAATGGAGAAGTATACAAGCACACTTCATTGCATATGAACTCAACTGAGCAATATATTCATTAACATGATTTACATCATGGTCAGTTACAACCAGTGGTAAGAATGGATAGGTTTTATGAAGGGAATACCACTTTTCTTTTGCCTTTTGTTAAAGAAAAACTTAGTATTACTGGTACTATTTGGACTGTCAATTAAAATTTGCTTTGATTTAAAGAACTTGACCATTCATTTTGCTCATAATCTTTTTTTATATATTTTTTAATTATTTGTACAGGTTAAAAAGGGAGGAAAAGGTGGCAATTACATTGCAATAAACATTGGTATCTAGCTAAAACTAATCCAAGCCAGCTTTTCAACAAGATGGATTTCAAGAAGGCAGATAAAAGAAAAGAAAGAAAGAAGTAGGCTATACTTGCTTATATACTGTGATCTCCTTAGCTAAAATGTCCAACACATCCTTTCAGTTACATTTTTATACATTAAGTTAGCTTACCATGCTTAGCAGGCTAATTTTACTTGCTTACGTAATAGCTAAGTTACTATGATTAAAATGAGCTCATAAAACAAATCAAATAATAGTATTAAATTGACACCACACTAAAAAAGACACTCAATGTTGGAGAGAAAACCTATTTAAAGAAGTGAAGTTTTGTGACTGCAGGCAGCGTAGCATGTCTTATTGCTGGAACATGTCAGCTGCTTACAGACCTAGATACCTGATGATTTTATTACATACCACTTGACCACCATGCAGTTCCTCTCAGTCTGCAGTATAAAATAAACAGTTTTCTATTAAACTATAAATTATATAATCTATGAAACTATAATATGCAAGCACTAAATGTTAAATTGTGCCATATTTTCCGGAGTTCTCAATTTAAGAGCTGTGGCAATATGTGCAAATATTTATCATTGTTTGGTACTGACACTAGCCTTAAGTATTGTATAATATTCAAAGAATCATTAGATACAGAACGTTAGCTACCTAAGTATTATTATATCTTGGCCAGTTTTCTCTACCTACTTTTATTTGGCTAAGTTCAGTTAAACTATGAGGTGACTCGTATTGTAGCCAGACCAAATTAATGAGTGTATAAGAATGTACAGGTCACAGGATATTTTGGACTAAAATGGTAATCCCTTGCTTTATTTAAATGTACAAGACTGAAAATATAGAATAAGAAAAGAAACACCAATTCTGTAATGTATACGGCAAAACTTTGCAGACATCAATGATTCTATGAACAGTTTGGGGGATTGTGTGCTATTAGAGGCCTATAAAATGGTATAACAATACATTTTTAAAACATGAGCCAGAGATATTGCATTACAAAAGTCTTCTTAGAAAGTCCACTTTTCTTTCCACCACTGGTCATTACAGAGTATTGAGCTGTCTTTCGTGTGTTTTCTCCTATCATCATTTACGCCATAGAAAGGGTCTGATGTACACAAACTCTCCAAATTCCAATGACTTCATTAGTCTCAAAACAGTCAGGAGGGGTGTGTCTGGCCACAAGCATATTGGGAATAAAACGTATGCACGGTAGGAGAGCCACAACTGTCTGCTATGTGACCGTCCTTCAGCCAAATATCTCTGGTTTCCACACATTCCAGCCCTGGCCCAGACACATACGGTGAGCCAGTCAGTCAGACAGCATGAGAGGCAAAGCAATGACCTCATCCTGCTGGACATGCCAGATGTTTCCAGACACGACCAAGTGTTTCCCCACTTATGAGTAACTCGAGAGACGAGAAGATTATCGAGGAAGAGAACACACAGGCGCTGTGACACACTGACTTAGTTTTAAATTTTTAATACAGGGAGAAGAAGGAAATCCCTACTGCATGTTCAGAAATTTGAGCAGAACTGATTAATATTAATATTTACATGGCAGTGTTGTTGAATTATTGATTCTGATTGGTTGTTGATTCTTTTTCAATAACAGCACCTATGACAATATTACCGGCTGTAATTCAAATAACAGTTTAATATTAATGCTCTTGTTTGGAAACATTACACTGTATAGTATCAACTCATTCAGAGGGATGTTGTTGTTTTTTAACCAAAGAACAATTTTGAATCTTTGATATGGTGACGCTTTCTGTAAGGAGATGTTTAGGTAACATTTATGGAAGGAGTCTCCACTTTCAGCATTTTGTAGCGGTAAATTTTCCAAGACACATGATGCTGCAATTTCCAGTTTCTCTGTAACATGTGCTTTTTGTCTTATTAACTTCAAGTGAGAGAAAAGAGAGGCTGGGGAGGGAACAACTATTCATAGCTGCATCCCATCACTGATTGTTTTCCTATTTGAGCATGCCACAATGCTTTTCAATCCTTACATACTTTTCTGTAGGTAAATTATCTCTCCATGTTTGAGGGTCAGTTTCTGAAAAATAGGATGATGATGATGGGCAACAATAATCTGTAATCTGGATTACGTAATGCGATGGCACATAATCAGATTACTGGTTCTTTTTATGGATTACGTGATTGCGACGTTGACGTCTGTGAATCATAGTCTATAGATTTCGAATTTACTGGGTGTGACAGTAAACTGCATAAGAGCAGTTGTTATGGCTAACAGCAGTTGCACTTTCTCTCTAATCACTCAGATGGAGACTCTAAAATATTAACTCTCTTAACCACACATAGTACAGCTGGCTTTCATTGCATGTAAGAAAGAAAAAAGCACTCATTAAAGGTTGCCAGTTTTTGTACTCTTTCTTATTGTGGTTTTATTAAATCAGTTCAGGATTATTCTACAAAAAGTACTGTGGGAAAAAATACACAAAAGCAATCTAAAGGATTATATTACTGGTTAAATCTGTGCTCATTTCATTTGTAACAAGTACTGGACTACATTTCTTCAGTAATCTGCTTAACACTGCACATGGGCGTTCTCCTTTAATGAAGATCAGTTTATATGTAAACTTATTGTATTACTTTCTGTTTATGTTTGTAAAAGGCTGTCTCTGGTGTGCCAGAAGAGTGCGGCAGGACTGTAAAAACAAAGCCAGAATAAACAGGAGGTACAGCGGCATACAGCCAGTTTTACTTCAGTATCAGCCAGTTTGAACTGCAGCTTTTTGTGTCTGTGCAAACACAGAGCTGTCCTGAAAGTCAAAAACTGTGTGGAGGGGTACATATGAGAAGGTGAGACATAAAGCTTAAAACAAACAAACAAACAAAAACAAAAGAACAAATGTCCATATCTAATGTCTGAGTTTCTTTTAGATGCACTTCACTTTTGTGCGGATAGGAAGTTAGAAGCTGCAGTTATGTAATGGCGTCTGTGCGGACGGCCAAGGGGGGTGTTACCAGAGTAGGGGTGAAGTGGGATGGGCCTGGCTGTTGCCTGGTTACAAATATTTTGGGCAGGGAAATGGGCAAACAAGTCCTGCCTCCCCAGGAAATAGGCCGCTCTCGTGACTGCTACAGGGGGCTCAAGTCGCACCGACACCACAAAACAAAACTGGAAAACTGAGAGCATTCAGTAAACAAAACCTGCTGTTTGGGTTTCAGCATGCTCCTCCTTCCAAAGTTACAGACTCGCCGTTGCAGCTTTCTGCTGCTGCAAATACCAATGCATATATATATATATATTTTTTTAAATTTAAAAAACAGCTGAAAGTACAAACATTAAAATATAGATATACATGAATGATATAGCTATAAATATATACAGATGACATTAGTGATATAGATAACTTCAGTGATATCAATATATATTACATTAGTGATATAGATATAGATCACTTTAGTTATAAAAATAGAGATTACATTAGTGATATAGATAAATGTATTGATATAAATAGAGATTACATTTGTGATATAGATGGATAACTTTAGAGATAAAAATAGATTACATTAGTGATATAAATAGAGATTACATAAGTGATATAGATAGATAACTTTAGTGATATAGATCACTTTAGTGATATAAACAGAGATTACATTAGTGATATAGATAACTTTAGTGATATAAATATAGATTACATTAGTGATACAGATAATTTTTGTGATATAAATATAGATTACGTTAGGGATATAGATAATTCTAGTGATATAAATATAGATTATATTAGGGATATACATATGCATTAGTGAAAAGCAATGTTCACATTTTGATCCCATTTGTCATTTTAAAAAGTATAAACAAGATTAAAATTTTATTTGATTTTTTAGTGCAGTCACTGAGTTCAGTCAGACATTGTGTTCCAATAAGAAGCTGAATTTGATTTGCAGTTGCGTGCAAACATCTGTGTAAACTTACTGCAACCAAGCTGACATTTAATATTAACACAAATCTCCATTTTACATCATGACAAAATTATACAATAGTGTAACAATCAAAATTATATTTCTGAATTTGATATAAATTAACTTTCGTTCCACTTCCTGCTAAGAACTCGATCAGGTCACATAGTTGTGTCTGCACGTCTTCCATTTCTGAATTGGAATGAATTATATTATAACTGTTGGATATATATTATTCATCTTCAGTAACTGGTTTATCTTGATCAGGATCGCAGTGGATCCGGAGCCTATCCTGGGAACAAAGGGTGCAACCCAGGAACACATCCTGGGTGGGACACCAGTTTTTCGCAAGGCACCATGCACACCCACACCCACACAGGAGCAGTTTGGCATAGCCAGTCCAAATACTGGCATGTTCTGGGGAGGTGGGAGAAAACCGAAGAACCTGGAGGAACTTGGATATCCTTTTAAGCCATTCTGTAAAAGGTCTTTGTCTTTCTTTCTCTCTCTCTCTCTCTCATGTCTTGTGAAAGCTGTTTTCATAATTCTATTGCCTTTTAATTTGACTGCTCACACCACACTTCTACACCTTAAAAATACTTTTGTTGACTGAAACAAATTAACTAAATTAACTTGTCAATGTGGGCGAACCTTTTGAGCTTGCTAATACACATAATTGCTTATTCAAGCCAGATGATTACTCATCGGTGTATGAGATACTCCCAATAAACTCTTGCCTGAATACTATAACAGATATGAACTATACATATACAACATGTCATTATACAATGAAGAACCTCTTATGGTAGATCTATGATTAAATGAAAATTACTACATTCTGTTTGTGTCATCAATCAATGTGGTCTGGCTTCTCACGTAGGAAAAAAAACAACACTTTTCCAAGTGAGCATGTATTGGTAGTATTGGTATTAGTAATATTAGTATTAATATTAGTGTTAATAACTGTCCTATGAGTTTTGCATACTCCAATGCTGTTGTCTTATTGATTTCTTTTAGAGGAGCATTGTGGCAGTGGACAAAAAAAACTCTGACACTTCCAGAACTTTGTCATCAGCCATCTTTGGTCACAATGGCACTTAATCAACTGCTGGTGAGCATGTCTGATTACGATACAACTCACGATCAAAGAGTTTGCTTACAATGTGCGATTTTGTCTGTGACAGGAAAATCATACAGCGTAAACCCGACTGAAGTTGCTGTAACGTAAAGACCATGCTGTTACAGGGTTTCAAAAAGAAAACACTGTGGTAAATGAACGCTCATTCTACTTAGCAGATGAACTGTAAAATAGATGCACTTTTTAAAAATATGTTTTTCCACCCAAAAACCAAGTGGACTGCAGACACACTACAAGGGGTCCCATAAGTCTCCATATACAGGGGAAATTAACACTTTATTGTGAAATATCTTCCAAAAAATTTTCATACATAGTTCCTATCATATAAATATTTTTTTCAGACAGCCCTTAAAAACGCCTTCAACAAAAGAAGAATGTATAGAAGTCATTCTCCTATATAATGATAATGAGTATTTATTGGTCACAGCACAGTGAACCCCAGCATGCCAGGAAGTTGGGGTCAGAGCACAGGGTCAACCAGGATACAGCACCCCTGGAGCAGAGAGGGCTAAGGGCCTTGCTCAACGGCTCAACAGTGGCAGATTGGCAGCGCTGGGCCTTGGACCCTCAACCTTTATATATATATATATATATATATATATATATAGAGAGAGAGAGAGAGAGAGAGAGAGAGAGAGAGAGAGAGACTGACTGACTGACTAACTTTTGGGACACCCTCTATATCGCCAAAAGTTTGTAGCCACCTAATCATCACACCTTATATGTTTTTTGATCATCCCAGTCCAGATTTAGACCCCCGTTGCTGTTATAATAATAATCCACTACATTTTGTAGTGTTGCTGTGGAGATTTGTGTTCATTGATCCCCGAGAGCATTAGTGAGATCAGGGGTGCAGTCGGCGTTCCCGTGCTCATTGGAGTTGAGGTCAAGGCTCTGTGCAGGACATTCAAGTTCTTCCACTCCACTCTTGGCACACTTTGTCTTCATGGAGCTCACTTTGTCATGCTGGGACAAGTTTGGGTCCCTTAGTTCCAGTGAAGGGAAACAAACTGTAATGCTACAACACACAAAGCCATTCTATACAGTTGTGTGCTTCCAACTTTGTGACAACAGTCTGGGGTGTGATTATACAGGTGTGATTTTCAGGTGTCCACAAACTTTTAGTGCACTTGCAGTGAACTACATTTAGTGGTGTGTACTCTATAGTACTGGATGCACAATTATCTTCATCATATGAATACAGTTCAGTGTTTATAGTTTATAAGCAAGGGGGAAAAAACAGCCATGCAAGCAGAACAACTATGACTCCTAGCTCAACTCGTGGCTTTAATCCTAAAACTTTTGGCAATAGCAGGAGGTCCAAATAACTAAAACTAAAACAGACGCTGTATTAGCTCGGTGTGCCGTAGCTAGCAAAACAGGATGTTTGTTCAGGTGTTAATGTAGCACCGCTGTTAGCTTGTTTGTCTTGCTCTGCACTAATTTAATCTACTCGGTACTTCTTAGCAGCAAGCAAACCAGTTTCATAGCCAGCTATTAGCCGCGAGAATGCTTTCCAAGTAGTGCAAAGGTTACAGCTAGCATGCTAAGCTAGCTAATATCTTAAACCAACAAACACTGGCTGACTAATTAAAACATAACGCTAATTTGCATATTGTCTGTGAGCAGTGGGGGAAACAACTTCCGTAAAAAACTGAGTATCTTTAGACATTTAAACTCATACAGAGAAATCCGAGTCTCCGTGTCTGCTAATCCATCCGTGGCGGAATACTCAACAACTCCGTACTCCCTTCACAAGCGCCCTACATAGGGTGTGGAAAATAAAGACTTGTGCCGCCACATGTAGTGCACTCCTCGTACTATAGCAAGACGTTCAGATCTCGTTCACACAACGCTCATTGTGCGGCCCAGAGGTTGCCACGGGACACGGTTGCTGCGCAACAAAAACAAAAAAAGACCAACTCGTCATGACGTCGTTGCGTCAGACGTGCCGGAACGGCGTTTCCATGACGACGCAACGCCTGTACATACACATCTGCAGTTTTCGGTTGTAAAGGAGTAGTGGCAACACACGGGACTGATGTTGTTGAGTTGTTGTTGGGTTTTTATTTGCATTTAATCGAGGAATAAGGACTGTTCACGTGTTTTTGCACCTACAAGTCTAATCATAAATAAATAAATAAATAAATAAATAAATAAATAAACAAGCAAGCAAAGGAATAATAGTGGAAGAGGGATTTATTTATTTTCTTGTATTTTTTTTTTATTGCAGAATTGCCTGTTCCCTTTCAATGCCAAGGCATATAATCAATAAAATATGATCAACAGCTGAGAAATCTGACTCTCTTTGTCAGTGTGCTCGCTCGCGCGCTCTCTCTCTCTCTCTCTCTCTCTCTCTCTCTCTCTCTCTCTCTCTCTCTCTCTTCCTCCTTCCTCTGTTTGCATCCCACATAAGGAGCTGTGATG
This sequence comes from Ictalurus punctatus, assembly GCF_001660625.3. Taxonomy (NCBI): domain Eukaryota; kingdom Metazoa; phylum Chordata; class Actinopteri; order Siluriformes; family Ictaluridae; genus Ictalurus; species Ictalurus punctatus. The sequence goes on from NC_071284.1 coordinate 6,609,208, forward strand.
CGCTTTTTTTCTGACGTAGCCGCAGGTCGGCAGCTCTTAGCCACTGGTGAGAGTTCTGGCTGATTTTGATTGTGAGAGATATTCCTGGTGAAAGTCATGTACGTGTTAGTCATGCTGGTTAGAGTAGTCTAGCTGAGCTCCTACCTGCCGGTGGACAGAACAGTGCGTTCTCCGTCAGTGACGTCAGCCTGCTGACTAATTGTTGTCGTCTTCCCGCGGCCCTATACTCAGTGTTGACATTTTCGTCCTGCCTCGTATTTCCTCGTGGCTCATTAAAGCTCTCCTGCAATTTCCTAACGCTTTCTTTCCTCATTTCTTCGTCCCATTTCCGATCTCGGGCTCCTCGTCGTTGTCGTGCACAAGGGTGTAAGCGATGAATGAAACTTTCTATTCACTCTGAAGTGTCTCACTATTGTAAGTGCCTTCCTGTACACGCAAACAAAAGGAGGCTTTGTGTGTTTCCGGCAAGTTTGGCTTTGTTTATTCAGTGTAGTCTGATGTCCCCAGTGATGATGTGTCCACAGTGACATAAGACATAAGAACATCTGGTTTGAGCTCTCCTTCGATATTATTATTATTATTATTATTATTATTATTATTATTATTATTATTATTATTATGATGATGATGATGATGATGATGATGATGATGGTGGTGGTCGTGGTGATGCTGAGACATTACAATGACACATTGTTGTCATTATAATTAACATCAACCTTTAATATTAGTGTTTCTACTTGTTTATGTTGTTGCATTAAAACATTTTTCCAGGACAGTTATAGAACCTCTAATAGACCACCGGGGATTCCTTGAAGCCCTTGAGAAAGTTTACAATGGAGAGTTGTGTTCACCTAAAGCACGTTTCCACAGTCCCTTCCTTCACCTGAGAAACCGGATAGCAAATTCCCTGCTTGCTGCATACATGTCTGACAGCTTTCAAATGCCTTGCAGTCTTTCAGTCATTTTCTTCTCTTGTGTCTATTTTGCACAGCGATCATATGTAAACTCTGACTATATATTTTCTTATGTAGACACTACAGTATGTAAGCTGGAGAAATAGCAATCATAGTAATAATAATAATAATAATTATTATTATTATTATTATTATTATTATTATTGTTGTTGTTGTTGTTGTTGTTGTTGTTGTTGTTGTTGTTATTATTATTATTATTGTTATGATTATTATTATTATTCATATCATTAACATGATCATGATCATAGTTTGTGGGCTAGGTATTTTTTAATAACAAACGAATCCCATCATATATGTGTGTTAATCTCATTTGTTTGGTTGTTAACACCTTCCGTGGCAACATAAAGCAAAAATCATATATGCTGAAACTTTTTTTTTTCTCCTTCTTTGACGCACTTGGCTCAGAGATAAGTCTAATATTGTCCTTCCCTGTCGTTTCTTTATAGTCTCTATTTTTAAGAAAGAAAAAAAAGCATGCAATCAAAAATATCTCCTGTGGAAGCTATAGTAAACGCTGCTATTCTCGACAGTGCGCTAGAGAGGTTTTTTTTCTGTGGGTGAGGGAATCCCTAAACGTCATCGCCTAGGATACCAAAAAACAAAAACACCGCTCCATGAACCATATATGGGCATCTACGTCAGCGGAACTCCAGTGAGGGGCGGAGACAGAATTCTGTACTTTACAAAGGTTCCTGGATGGTTTCATTCAGAAGACGAGGGACGCCGGCTCGCGCGCACGAATTCGCTGTTTATTATCGCTGACCAAAACACGTTGCGGACATTATTATTTGTTGTTGGGGTTTTTTTTTTTTTTTTTCATGGATTTATAAATGCACACTTCAAAAAAACGGAACCTTTTAGGGATGGTTATATCTCCAGCCAGGGTGGACGTCTCGGCTTTGGAGTTGTAAACTTGTTTCCCCCCAGCGCAGAACGGGATTGCCATCTTAATGCAACTTTTTTGGAAAGACACGAAAGGCTTCTTGACTGACTCTTCCAGTAAATCTTGTTACGGTAGGTGATGACCTGGCTGAAATAATTTCTCGTTATAATTACTAGCCTAGTTTAGCCTATAGATTTTATAGCGAGGTATATCTGTAGGTGTGCATGCATTCAAGTCAGCTTCAAGTGACTTGTACATGCATTGTAATGATGAATTAGACAGTGCACTAGAACGCCGAATGTTTCGCTGGGCGCCAGGTGACGTGCCATTTTCGCCGGGAGCGAGCGCTTTCTCGTTTCCACTCGGCTCTGCCGGGGAGATGTTCCAGGGGTTCCCCGGTGACCCGGACAGCGGCTCCCGTGGAAGTTCCTCTCCATCGGTCGAATCTCAGTACCTGTCTTCGGTGGACTCCTTCGGGAGCCCCTCCACCACCACTGCACCACAAGTAAGTCCTTAGAGTTTGCTTGCTGCATGCATGCACGACCTGTCAAACTGCTCGGTGGTGTTAAGGCTGTTTTTCTTACTGAAACTGTAGACAAAAAAGTAAAAAAAAATTTAAAAAGTGATAAATAATCTGAAGAGTAAACTGTGCATGCTGATTCGCTGTACAATCAGAACAAAACGCAAACAACATCTGTGTAGTCTGAGTGCAGAGCAGTCCGCTAGCAACGTGCCATTGTGTATGTGTTTGGCAGCATGCGGCTTCGTGGATTACCGCGGTGGAACCTCTCCGACGCGAGCGCGCTAAGCCCCTCCCCCTCGCTCCGCTCGCCTTATCCCTCCTCGTCGCTCTGGCCTCGCTGTGACGTCAATGCGTTCTATTTTGGAGTGTTACGTCGCGTTGCTAAGGGGAGCACTGGGGGAGTGACGGCGGAGGCGGGGCGTCGAAGGGTTGGGAGGGGGCTTAGAAAGGAAGGCTCGAGAGAGCTGATTGGCTGACGCTCGCGGAGTCTCTTGTGTGACGCGGTGTATGAATATTAACGAAACTCCCCGAACTCGCGCGCGCTCGGGCATTACCGACGGCCTCCGCTGCTAAATTAAAAGAAGAGCAGGGGGGAAAAAAGTCAAAGGGTGTTCTTTTATTTTTGTCCACGGATTGTGCGTCCCGAATTACATAATAATAATAATAATAATAATAATAATAATAATAATAATAATTAATGATAGACATAATAATAATAATAATAATAATAATAATAATAATAATAATAGTAATCTTCATCATCATAATTTAAGTCTAATATCTCAAGGTTATTCAATATGCAAAAGATTAAACCAAAAGATTTATGAAAATTACTATAAATAATTAAAAAAAAATCTGTAACTAAATCACAGACTGTATCCAAAGAAAGCAATTCCATAAATCCATAATACTGTTCATAACATATAGAGCACTACATTGGGTGCAGAAGTGTTTGTATATAGCACCTTCACAGCTACATCACATATTTAGTAGCCTAATAAAAAATATTCCTTCATAGCCTATAGATATAGAATAATAACAACACTGCAATAATAAAATTGCATTAGTGTTATTATTTGATAGGCCATAGGCTGTAGCTTGTACATAGGCCTACTTTTAATAATATAATAAACAACATTAAAACTAAAAATACCTAATGTATATGCTTCATATGTGCTAAAGCCTTTTTTCTTTGTCCTTCCTTGTCATATCTCTATATTTTCTATATTTAAAAAAGCATTTAAAAATATAAACTAAGCAATTATTTATGTTCATGTTGTTCAGGGCACTATGTGGTGTGTAGATGTGTTTTCACATAGCACCTTTACAGCTGCATCATTTACACGTAGCATTCAAACCTATTTTATGGTCTAGTTCCCTTTTATATAGGCTGTAGCTTGACTATATAGGGACGTGGAAGCAGTTAAAATATTGTTTGTTTGTTTGTTTTTACTGATATAAGACAATCGAATTATTGGCTTCAGGGTGACTCATGGAAATAGGAAGTAATATCGGTATAAACTAGTCTATTATGTTATCCCTGTATGACCTTTAGAGCACTCAACCTAGATCCGGGTGTGTGTTCATGTTCCATAGGAGTGTGTATCTTCTGCTGGAGGTGTAGGGGTGGGTGGCGGGACAGCTGGCAGCACTCCAGGGGTGGACATGCCTGGCTCCTTCGTTCCCACAGTGACTGCCATCACCACAAGTCAGGACCTGCAGTGGATGGTGCAACCTACCCTCATCTCCTCCGTGGCACCAGGGCAGAGTGGCACAGGTACGACCACCATGACCCAGTCAGTGGCCCTGGACCCATATGACATGCCAGGGCCAAGCTTCTCCTCCGGCTCGGGCTTCACCCCTCCCAGCTCGGACACCCCAGGTCCTGTGCGCCAGTCAAGGAGCCGCCGGCGCACACGTGACGAAACGGTAAGCGAGGCTCATGTTGGACTGAACGGTTTGTATCTATGTAGCCTGAGATTTTGTCTCCTTCTCTTTTGCAAGTGTGTATGCCATTGTCCGAAATAACACACTGTGCATACATACACATGAGTAAGTCTTGAAAACGCTTTCATCCCTTCTTCTAGCTGACTCCAGAGGAGGAAGAGAAGAGGCGCGTCAGGAGAGAGAGAAACAAACTGGCCGCCGCTAAGTGTCGCAATCGACGGCGTGAGCTTACAGACAGGCTACAGTCGGTGAGCGACTATCTGCACAAATCACATGCATATCACATGCATTATACCACACCCATAGTGTAAGTGAGTGAGGGTATACAAGCACTATCTTAATCTCAGCAGGGTAAGTGTGGTGGTATGCAGGATAATGCAATATTTGACCTATAATAATGTTCATGGTAATCATACAGTTGAATTCTCACTCTCTGCTGATTTGTACCTATGAACTGCTACTGTAATCGTAAAGACCATGATGGTCACACTGAACATCCTTTCAACATCCTTCTGACTTTATAGTAAACAATTATGTATTATAATGATTTATAATCCTACTATCTGATGTCACCAAGAAGAGGATGGGTTCCCTTTTGAGTCTGGTTCCTCTCAAGTTTTTGTCCTTATTTTTCCCTCTCAAGTGTTTTTCTTTGCAACTGTCACCTCTGGTTCATTGTGGTTCTAAATCTACATCCAGATTTCTGTAAAGTTGTTTGTGTATTGTTATAAGTGCTGTAAAAATGATATTTAATTGAATTATATGAGGAAAATTACGCATAGCTCATACATGTGCTCTTGCTTCAAATGCTTCAAAAGCATTTTGACCAAAAATGATACTTACATGATTTTCCAATTACCAAAAATATTGTTGAAAACAAATTTTTCCGTCTTTACTTTTGGAGTGGAGCAATAATGTAGATCTTGAGGTGAACTATCGCTTTATGGTTTTAGAAGAAAAACTTTAAACTTACCAATCAGAGGGGAACATGTTCAAGGCTTGATTGACTAGTCTGGTTTTCAGTGTCTCTCGCTCTCACTCATCTCCATTTTTTTTCCAGGAAACCGACATACTGGAGGAGGAGAAGGCTGAGCTGGAGGCTGAGATCTCAGAGCTGCAGAAGGAGAAAGAGCGTCTGGAGTTCGTCCTCATCACCCATCAACCGAGCTGCAAGATTCCTTACCAGGAGGAGCAGCAGCAGACACCAGCGCCTCCTCCACCTCCGTCCTCCTCTGTTTCAGTGGTGGGTTTGACTGTGAAGGAGGACTCGTTCTACCTGCCTCCACCTTACTCGTCCCACCACCACCACCACCAGCAGCAGCACCACCACCACCAGCAGCAGCAGCCAGCGCAGCAGCAGCAGCAAGGGATGATGCAGGAGGTAGCCTTTTCTAGTTCTTTCTATGGGCCGAGCCAGCCGGCGCCGGGTGGCCTGTGCCTTGTCGCCGACGGCAGCGGTAACCCTGACGCTGGCAGCCACAACCCCTCATACACATCTTCATTTGTGTTCACCTACCCAGAGGGAGCCTGCGGTGCCAGCGCTAACCAGCGAACCAGCAGCAGCGAGCAGTCCTCTGACTCTATGAACTCGCCCTCACTTCTTGCACTCTAAAAGCCCTGACCCCTTCCTTGCTGTCATTACCTTTTTTCACACACATGTACACACACTCACACACACACACACACACACACGCACACACATGCAATCATTCACTTTATCATGCGCAGCACAATAGGTGTGCTCAGCCTCACTGACATTTTTCAAGAAGATACCTTTTGCATATTCATATTGCATATTCACATCTTATTATACAGTTATATTTATTGCAACAAAAAAAGTACAAAAGTTCTCACAGTCTCGTTGCTCCAGCTGAATGGTTTTTTGCACTGGTGCTTCAGTTCTTTAACTCAAGCCTGAATCACTATCAGATAAAGTATTAATTTGTAATAGATTCAGACATAGTAACAAAATGAGTCAGCGCCTGTGACATCCCCCCCACACACACACACACTCACATGTTAAAATGACTCCTAATAATGCACTTAGTTATATTTATCCCTCCTCTTGCTCAGTCTCTTTCTTTCTCCATCACTCTCGCTCTGTCCTGTTGCTCCTGCTCACTGCTGGTGTTCAAGCTCTCTTTTTGCAATCTGATCCTCTGCACGGTGTATTTGTCTGAATTGAAAAGGGGACAAGCACCTTCTGTGGCTTCGATATGTTGGTTTTTTTCTGCTTCTGCACTCATCATCCTCTATCTAATCCTTCCTTTCCCTCTCTGTCGTTGTGCCTGGACTTTTAAATAATAAGAGACATCATTTCCCTCTACAATCAATCAATCAATGAATCAATCAGTCAGTCGAATCACTATCTATCTCTTTTTCTTGTCTCCTGCATCGTCCATCTGCCCATCTGTTTCTCCTCTCTTCTGTCTCTATGTGCCTCTGGTTCTCTGTGAAGCCTTCAGCCCCCGAGAGCCCATTGGACCCTGAAAGCCCATGGAACCTTGAATGATGGCCGGGCCACCCCAGCACCACAGACAACCCCCCCTTTTCCCTTCCAGCATGGACCGACTGCCACACTGCACAGAGGAAACGCAGGATTAAAAAAAAAAAAGAAAAAAACAAACAAATCCAAACATACCAGCTACAGCACACAGGTCAAAACCAGGATCGAATAGCATTTCAGAGCAGGCATTGTGTTCTGTTTACCTTCTTTGACCCAGAGGAATTGCAAGTGTGATTTAGAAAACCAAATGGACCTGACTGATATAGAAAATGACTTGAGAGGCCGGCGCTGACGGAGGAGCTTTTAGAGCTAGATATCCTCTCATGTCCTGGACACCTCTGAGAAGGAGAAAGCAAAAAAAAAAAAGCCACATGAAAAACGAGCGCTCATCTTGTGTCCTGCCAAATGCCATCTCTTTATCGTTATTCGTCCACGTATGTTTCAGACCATTCTTTTCTTTTCTTTTTTTGTACAATCCTAACTCCCTTTATTGAAGACTGTTTTCAGTGGCTTTCTATCTGTTTCCGCAATAGTATTAGCTTTGACCTGACAAAAAAAACAAAACCGAATGTTACATGTAAAAACTGCTTTTAATGTGAGTGGCACAGGTTTTTCAGTCAGTGCTTGTTATAGTTTGTTATAGTTACAAACAAAAACATTTAAAACCTCTTTAGAATTTTGGCTAAAAGGCCTCTTTGCGGCTGGACGTTGTCCTTTGGTAACAGATCAGCAGGCAGCTGCAGGCTTTAATTGTGAAAGAGCATCACTGAAGCTGCTTCTCCAGTTTATTTCTTTCTTTAAGGAGGAGGTTGACGTGGTGAAGAAGCACAATTGTGGGCCAAGACAGATTGAGGAAGAGCAAACAGGAGTTGTTCATAAATATGAAAACTTTATTTTCCTGTGAATTTGTTAAATATCGTTTTGGATATATATTTTTTTGTTGTTGTTGTCTTGTTTTTTCCTTTTTTTTCGGTTAAGCTTTTTCTCTCGCTTTTGACTGTGTTATTGCTGCCAAATGGAGGAACCTTGTGGAGCTGTGAACTGCTCCTTTTACTCTGTTATTGTATTGTTATTATTATTTCATTGTTATCTTACATTTGGCAACTAAAAAGACATGTCGTGCACTATGAACCTTTTTTATGTCCTATAGAGTAACCTAAATGCTATATATATATATATATATATATATATATATATATATATATATATATATATATATATATATATATATATATATATATATACAATGATTGTAATGTAAGAATGTGTAAAAATGTAAAATGGTTATTTTTGTTAATGAAGAAAAAAGAGGGTGAGCTTGGTGCGGCTGGTTTTGGTTTAAAAAATAGATATTTTTCTAAAAGAACAAAAAAGTATATTATGATATACAATAATAACCCGCCTTTCCTTCAATATGAGAAGCATTGTCACTGCCTTTGCTCTATTGCTGTGTATTTATATGTTCTATATATAAAAACACATACAATGATATGTATGATGAGTGTATTCTGTGGTGCATATAACGGTCTATATGTATCATGGGTTTATAGAGGTGATGCTGTGCTCTCGCTCTTTGTCAGTGTGAGGTTGGTCCTACAGTCCTTGCTCAGCAAAACAACCCCTGTGGACAAAACACACTGGATGCAAACGAGAAAAAAAACCCAACAACAATAAAATCAAGTGAAGATAAGAAGTGTCTCAATGTAAAGTCTGTACTCATGCAGAAATTCCTATTGGAGAACTGTTCAAGTCCTACTGTATTTATGGGTTGATTACAACATTCCAGTGTGTACTGTCCCATGTGAAGTTGCAAACACATGCACACACACACACAAGCTTTTCTCTCTCTCACATATGCAAGATTTTGACAGGAAATAAATTCCTATTAAAGAGGAAGGACAGACCAGCAGGGATGATTTTGCACATTCAGTTTACAAAGCAGCTGTTAATGGTTCTCATTATTTGTATGAGTGTTTCACGGGATGAACTTCAGAGAAAAAAAAATGTGAGGCTAATTTCATTCAAAATCAATACTGCACCGTAATGCTTGATGATATTAAGATCCTCTTAAACTGGCTCTGTGGTTGAGATGTTCGGTTTTAAATGAAAAGTAAGGAATTTGCAGAGGATGCAAGCATTTTCTTTTGTAGAAAGTGAAATTTTAGGAGAATTTGAGGATGGAATGATATTGCACAAAATGTCAAACACAGGCACAGTGTGTGAAAGTAACAAGCTAGATGTTTAACATTAGCTCAGAAAATACAGATTGTATCCTCTGTGGTGTCTCTTAGAGACGTTGCATTATTGCATGCAGAACTTTCAAATCTGCTGGCATTGGTGCTCATAGTACGCTGTTGGTGCTTTTAAGACAAAATATAGTGTTACTGTATCCTTTACTGTATACGACATGACACTAGTATGGTTATTACATTGGGAGCAGCGCATGGCAGAGATTTTGCTTTGCAAAGATGTTCCGTTCAGTTCAGAAACCAACATTGCTGCAGTGATTGTCTTTGATGTTTCAGATTAGTTTTTGAAAAATGCATTTTAAATGCAATATAGATGATTAGATTACCTGGGGCAACACTGGCATGTAGCACAATAGCTAACCTGCAAAAATGGCTTTTCTTAATGTTTAATAGTGTCAAGATGTGGATGAATTTAAGGCTTTGCCTTAGTGGATATGTTCTCATTGATGAAGCTTTGTGTCTCTTTGTTATCCCAATCTGCCTTTGTCGAGTCAACAAGGGACTTTTTTAATAATGTTTTCAAATCCAAACATACAAAAGTGACCACTTGTTAAAACAGATAAAGAAAATGAATACAATTTTTGTTTGACATTTTGTGGCCTTCTTTTTTCTGGAAGTGGTGGCTCTATTAGTAACATCAACAACACAGCACTTCGAGTGAATTTGAACCAGCCCCTTATCAGTATCTGTATGTCTGTGTATATTTTGGTGTACAAGAAATGACAATGTGAAAAAAATGTGTGTTTGAAATGTATTTGGACTGAACTGGCTGGAGTAATTCAGGGGATGTTAGTTCTGTAGTACAGAACATTTTGACCCACCAATCCTGGCCTTTTCAGTGATTCTTATGCTCTCATAGTGTATCTTTTACAATCTCAATGGGTCTTGGGGGCTATAACAGCATACTCCATATATTATCTTTCTCAATTTCTACTACAATTTCTCTATCTTATTAGCCCTTTACAAAAACATTTAGAAGGACTTTTTACTTTGTTGCATAGGCTGTGAACCCTGAGTGTGCTAACCTATTTGGATCTCATCGTATGACCATCATGACTTTTTTTTTTTTTTAAGTGGCATTAAAATAAACTGAAGCATACTGAATAGTTTTATATTTTTGGGGTTTATTTAACATGTCTTGAAATTGTTACATATTTCTTGTTGTAAACACTTACATGCGATATATCATTTCACTCTATTGCTATGAAAGAGTGATCATCTACATAGATAAATGATGCTTTCATCATTTAATCATTTATCCAAGCAGCAAATTAATTCATAAATGTGATTATTAGCCTCATCCCCCAGCCTAGCATTTAGATTACATGGAAGTAGACATTGCTCATATCACAATATTTTATCACAATTAACATTATTATTGTTACTATAGCCTATTTAATTATCTCTATTATCGGCTTTTCTCATTGGGTACCACTTTAATCATATATAACCCTGGTAGGATTTGATTCTGCTTATGCATACATGATCACTTATAGCATCCTTTTGACATTTATTGACTTCCCCTTGATCACTAGCTTCTCAGTGGGGGTAACAGACACAGTAGTGTTGATAATAAGAAGTGTCATTATCTAAACTCATGGTTGTCAAAAAGTGGGGTCAGTGAATGAGATTACTATCATCTATAATCAATGTTATTACGGTTATAATTTAATTATCATAGTTATAAGACTAACTGACTGGTTTAAAAAAAAATTTAACTAAAAACATGTGATGTTAACATTATCTGCAATTTTAATAAAACCAGGAAGTGATTTATATATGATACACACCATGTCTGAGTCGAAAGTTCAAGAATGAAAAGCTCTAATGACACAAATAAATTAATGTGATGGTACATATTTCCTCTACTGTTCTTAAAATTCAATCTGATCATAAGATGTTACCAAAAGGGGGTCCTTGGAAATTCTTTAACTCTGGAAAGGGTCACTGAAACCCATGATCTTACATGCCAACTTGTCAGTCACACTTGTTGAGATGTTCTTGGAACATGTCAAATTTGTCATTCACAAAATATAGGCAATGTATAAAAGGCAAAATGAGTAAAATCAAATCTAGATTTAAAAAACAAACATCATGTTAGTAACAACGTCTTACTGTTTTAGCATTTTATTTCACCCTTACATTACTGACTACAGATTAAACTCTCAGAGATCTGATCCTGTATACTGAAATAAATTTGCATGTAGAATTTATCCAGAAAAATGTATTTGCAGGCACATTTTATTTTTGGTGGTGATGGCAGTGTGTTTGGTAAATTTTACCATGGTTTATTGAAATTAACCTATTTTAGTAAATAATATCTGCAGGGACATGTGGTAAAGCCTACCTAATATTATTTAGTTTAATAATAGATTTTACCTCTTGACATATTGCAAAGGTACATTTTGAGTACATCTGAGTAATATAAATTCCAAATAGTCAGTATTAAATCTAATTATCTCAGTTTTATTTTTTGTATATTTTATAGATCATGAATTCAATTCTAATTGTATTAATGCTATTTTAATTACTCATACAGTTTCATTGCAATCATGTCAATACCATATTGATCATTCTCAAACTGATAGGCACAGCGGAACACACATCTCCCAAGCAATCAATTTGAACTGATGTTTGGAGTTGTACGTTAAACAGGCATAATAATAATATAACACTGGTGTAGAAATTTTACTGTGTTTGAAATTGCATCATAATGTTTCCTACAAGTCACTGTGTTGTTAAATCCGACCTGAAAACATTGAGCACTTGATCTGAAATCAGACCATCTTATGCTTATTAAGTCCTAAAGTTTTAATACTAATTTCACTTGAGGTGATGCTAAATTGATCTAATTTGAAAATATGCATGTCCAGGGTTTCCTGTGCAGGGTTCCCTCCAGGTTCTCGGGTTCCCAGTGTTCCTGGGATAGGCTCCGGATCCACCATGACAATGAATGAATGAATGAATGAATGAATGAATGAATGAATGGTCCAGTTAATTGTGTAACTGGTTTTCTGGAGCAGGAAATTTGGATGAGGAAAGCTCTCCAGAACTAGGGCTGGTGATAACTGCTGTTGTAGATGGCATTTTGAATTACTGAGATTTTACTGCACCCTAGTGGTGCAAAAATATTTTTAAAAGCGCACCAAAACAAAATCAGTGAAAAGAGGCAATTTCTTAAATTATAGTAATTCGTTTTTACCCCCTCCTCCTCGCCCCACACACATATACACACAAACACACACACCTTAAAATCAATGTCAACATTTTCTATGTTTTTTTTTTTTTTTTACTTCATATTGTCTTGTTCCAACACACACTCGTGATCTAAACCAACGTAAAACCAAAATGGAACAAAATGCAAACTTTATGTTCTAATTTAAGTGTAATAAACAAGAGTGGGTAATGTGATCGCCTAGGAATGCTTTGAGGTTTCAGGGGTTGATGTAGTGGAAAACTCGGAAAGGTTCGGATTTCCGATTTATTACGAAGATCGGCCGGACGTGACGTCACCACATTTTTCCCCCCTCACCAAAATGGCGTCCGTAACAACAGGTGAGACGAAAAGACATCTCTGTGTAGCGTTGTGTTATGTTTAACTGTGTCGGTGTTGTTTTAAATTGTGATTAAATTGTGTATTTAAAAAAAAAATTGATAACATGGCGAGTTTATCATCTTTATGGTAATGTGTTATCTCATAGACATGCTAATATAAGCGAAGCTAACAGGCTAACCGGCTATGGAACACTTGTGTGTATGTTTAACGTGTACACAAAAACCATGTTGCTGGCTTTATAACGAGGATATTTATTTAATGATGATAATCTGTACGAGCTAGACTACACGATACTGCTTATGATTCGATAGTAATAATTGCATTTTTTAAAAATAAATATGTTTTACATGGATAACGAGCCCGGCTAACTCGGGCCTTTTCAGCTAACTGGGCACGTGCAGTTTTATAGTAATATTATAGCTAAATAACACAGCCATTATAATATTAAGAATAATAATAATAGTAACACTTTCCCTAGGTTCTGTCTGTTTTCTCGTGTCATATGAGGAAATTTGACTGAAGCCGAATCCCAAATGGTTCCTCACTCCCTATATATAGACTCCCTATATATTTTCTTCTTGGAAAAGATTTCCAAGTTATTCTTCATGTTATAGATATATGATATAAAGCTATTCTGTGTTCTATTAGTTGTTGGCTGATTATATGATGTAAGATTAAGGCAGTTTGGTGTGTGTTCATGTCATTGCTTTATAAATAACTCCCAGCTGCTCCTGAATATCAGCGGCTCTTCTCTATGGCTCAAGTCACCATGGCCTACATGCAGCTTTTACACCTCCAATAGAAAACCTAGTTCCATATAGGTTCTACTAAATCACAGCTTTCTAAAATAAAACACCGTAGTGCTGTGAAACTTGATGTGAAACAGTGTCCCACTTAAACCTCTGGACATTATCAGTAGGGCTGGAACCGTGAGGAACAAGTTATTGATCTTACTCTTTGGACTGACTCCTCTAGGGTTAATCAAATTATTATTTCCTGTTATAATAATAACCAACTTAAATTGCAAGTAAGGAATTTATTTTAAACACAAACTTGAAATCCGTTGAGTCAGACCTATCTAATTATATAAACTACTGAATCACACAGACATTAAAACTTAACTGGCTAGACCTTTTGTGATAATTATGTTATCGACTTATCGTACAATACATGGACATAAACTCTTTGTGTTTACATGCGTGTTTGTGTATATAAGAACAAATGTCACCAACATTTTTTAGTCAAATAAAAATTCAAACTTTCGTGGAATTTAAGATAAAAATGCACATTCGAACGCAAAAACTGTGCATTCGAATTTAAGATGTGTAGCAAGCACTAGCACTGATTTTAATTTAAGCATACTGTTGAAAAAAATTACAGGCAAAATATTAACTGTTTTTTTTTAAGAATGTCGTGGAAATTAGACAACACTCGCAGACTCGTCTTCTTAAGGTAAAAAGGTTTATTACAGAAAGATGGTTAATACAGGATGGAATAAAGTAGGATAGAATAATGAGAGCGCTCTAAAGTGCTTGTGCTGAACCACTACTATGTATATGAAACGCAGCACATGACACACTTCTGTGTACCGATAAGAATCAGTTTGAGACAGTTCAAATGGGCTTTGTTTTAGGGTCTCTGTAAGCAGATAAACATTCTGTACTGATCTCAGTGACATGACATGGCCTTTTTAGGCATTATCCTCAGATGAACATGAACAGAAACAAAATTATTACAAAATAAAAATGAATAAATTCCCTCACATTTCCCCCATTTTATCATTACAAATTATGATAACTAAAATGAATAGAGAAATTACTATGCTGTGAATACATCAGAACTTCGGATTCCTTTCACAGTTCAACTGAATTCATCATGAAACAGACATAATGAAGGTGCTAAGGCTGTTTTTGCGGATATAAAGTATCCTGTAGTCAAGCAAGCTCATTTAGGGTGAAATGAGAATCGTCATGGTGAAAGAAATATTTACAATAGGTGTGAAATGGATGTCAATGAGTCGTCATCGTCAATGTTGCTGGGAGGATCTAGTGCCCAGTCAGGTTTAGGATACAAGTCAGGTTGGTCATCATAGGGATTGTACTCAGTCTTTGTCAACATCAGCGTTTGGTCATTAGTGATTTCAGCGAGCGTGAGAGACTGCTCCGAACGAGAGAAACAGTACAAGGCAAAATGAGCAAGACAAGAAGAATCATTGCAGCTATTGGTAGACAGATGCTTAATATCCACGAGCCCCATCCCCAGAGTACTGAGTTCAGCCAATCAAACCCTGTCTCGCTAGTCTGCGGAGGGTTGCGTATCGCAGACCGCATTTGTTCAATGATAGAATAACCATTATGTGTCTGCGTGACAAGGGGACGTGTGACGTTGTGTGGGTAGCACTGTTGGCAATGATTCTTCTGATGAAAGGCGATAAAGAACGGTTTACAGAGGCGGCCAATATCTTGGCATACGGGCTTTTAACTACTAATTGCCGTCCAATCTGCAGCAATAGTCTACTAAAGATCTTCGCAGGCTTATCTGGGACCTATAGAAATCATGTCGCCTTAGGCACTTAGTCCCGTCACCACAATCAGTTGAATACCAAATTTGGGTAAAAGTGTGTGCGTCATGCACTCTTTCTGCTGCTATGATGTGACTGGCAGGATTGATCATTAAGTCTTCCACCCAATAAACTTATATCGCGCTTTGGATTATCTTTCCATTTTAAGTGTCTACCCCCGGACCCCCAGTGTTTTCGGGAACTGTCCCAGTGATTTGGTGACAGGGCATGCTAACAGATACCACCTATACCAGGAGAAGGGTGCACAATTAGGAATAGGTTTGTATGTATGAGTGGATGTGCAGGGCGACATCTAATGATTTGTGTCTAGTCGGCATATCTACTGTCTGTGTAGATAGTTACTGACTGTCCCTCAGCATGACTTCATGCTTCTATGAGGACATACAGTTCAGCTGCTTGTGCTGAAAGGTTTGAGGGGAGATTTCCTGACAGACCGTCTCGTGTGCGGTTACTACTGCATAGCCCACTCGATTTTTATCTGTCTCTGGGTCACGTGACGCAGACCCATACACAAAAAGGATCAGATCTGGGTTTTCCGATGGAACATCCTTCAGGTCAACTCTAGGGGAGCAGAGTAAAACACACATTAAGTCCCTGGCCAGTAGATTGACTGGACATGAAGACGGAATTAGGAATTGGTGGGTTACTCTTCCCATTTTCAGATTCACAAACTAGCGGTTCAGAGAAACGTTCTAATCCTGAATGTCCTACCCATGGAGTGCAGTGACCGTGAACTCATTTTTGGGGATTCTTTTAATTCACAGTGTTTTATTACTGAATATGTTGCTCCTGAATCTCCCAAAAATGTGACACTTTTGTCCATTAACTGCAAGAGATATACATGGTAACTGTGTAAAAGGAGAGGCATTATACTTTAAAAGGTTAAGGGTCATGACTGTTTCAGACATTTGTGAATTGTCAGTCTGACTAATGTTGGATGTGGGTGTGTGCATATATTCCTGTTCTTTGTGAGCTAATTGATAGTTTGGGTGTCTGATGTCACCTCTTCTGTTCCTAGGTGCTTCACCCTTCCCTTAGCTCCGCCCATCAGTTCGCTTCTGCTCTGGACAGTCTCTTGCAAAATGTCCAACTTTTCCGCAGATAAAATATGTGAAGTTGTATCTATGGGGGTTGCCACCTGGCCTTCCTCATCTGGGTGCTTTTGGTTTTCCTTTCCTCTCCATCTTTCTTTCCTTTGCCTCTCGTAAGAGCTTTTCCACGTGGATTGCATACCTTTCCACTTATGTGAGTCTTCCGGTGTCCCAGGTGATACATTGTTGTTTGACTATAGCGGCAATTTCTGGTTTCATGCCGTTCATAAAGCTGTTTCTGAGATGTGCCTCCCCTGCTGTGACGGCCGCCTGCCCATCTGCCAGAGCGTTGGGTTTCTCGAAGCCTGAGTTTGCATCATGGATCTCAGTGAGCCTGGACAGGTACTGTGATACAGTCTCTGAGTCTTGTCCATTCACACGGGAAATGTGTTCGTCAGCCTCTGCTGGAGCACCACGATTTGTGCCCTGTACCTTGCGTTGACTCCATCATCCCACTGTGGGTTGATTTGGCGGACATCGTTCTCTGGGAATTCACGTGGAACCTTGACCAAGTCCGTGCGAAGTTTTGCCATGAGCAGTCGTCGTAGTTCATGAGTGGTGGGTCTGAATTCTCTGCAGAATATCTGAAGGTCATCCCCAAACTTTCGTCTTTCTACTTCGCAGAGCGCCGGCAGATGCGTCATGCTGCTCCTGATGTCTTCCAATGTCCAGGGTCTGTGAACTAGCATAGGGCCTCCTTCTCCGGCCACTTCTAGTATTGGGGCATTTACCACAGCGTGCACTGTCCTTTCTCTGTCCGATTTTGTTGATCTGAAGCCCTCAGGCAGCAATGTTGTTGGTCCCTTCCCTTGGGATCTCGCCACCAGTGAGGATAGGACGGCTGGCGCATAGATCGGTGGGGGTTGGTGGCTCAGTTCTGACTGGTTCGGATAGAGTGGCGTAGGCTGGGCCGCTTCATCGTGAGGAGGTGCCTCTGAAACTGCATTTTCCTCCCTCCTTACTGGCTGTGGGTGTCGCAGTGGGGCAGAGTCCAGGTCGGGATCGACTTTCTGCAAGTTAGCACACTGAGAAACAGATGAGGGCCCTGCCTGACATTTTTTTCCCTCTCTTTTATGTGCCTCGCTCTGCCATTCAGCAAATGCCTTCCAGTCAGCCGAAAACTGTGCTTATTTTTTTTTTTTTTTTACTTTTAGGAATATCTCACTTCTTTGCTTCCAAATTAAATTTCAGTTGTCCTAACTGTCTGAGACTAAAACTACCTTTTTCTGGGAAAGCACATTCTTTAACCCATACATCACATTGGTTCAAATATCCTTCCCCATAATTCACATGTATAAACGTGATATTAGGACCAACATATAAACACCCTGTACATACCATCGCATGTGTCACAGGTTGTGCTTTGCTACATGTTTTTCCCATATTTTTTTATTTTTATTTTATTTATTTATTTATTTATTTTTACAGCTTCTGTAACTTTCAACGTTTTAATCAATTTAACATGCTTGGAAAATCAAGTGAATATGCATTCTCGTGCACAGACAGAAAAGGTTCTAGTGTGTGCCAAATCTCTAGACATTCAATTAATCATATAACCTATAGGTTCAATAGAGCAAACCTTAAGAATGTAAAAGAGATCTGTGCAGGCCAAAAATATCATGTACCGCTGATATGATGGAATGAGTCATTGGAGCATGCCACTTGATGATAACCCGCCGCAAAAGTACTGCGCTTCTTAATAAGTACTCTCTTTACTTATTTATTGCTCGAACCGGACCCTTTCCGTTAGCCTTTTTTTTTTTAACCATTATCTCTCTCTCTCTCTCTCTCCCTATGTAATATATACACACACACACACCTGTTTGTATATATCTTAGTTTTGAAGCTGTGATCTAAGAAACACCAATATTATTATAAGAGGCGAAGTTCCTGGAACTTCTTATAAGAAATCGCTCCATGTAATATTTCTCTCCATGTAATACACGCATTTCTTATATCATTGACTCCCTTCCATACAGACAGCAATACACAATGACTTCATAAATTTCAAATTCTAAATTCTTGAAGATTCCTACCAGTAAGTGGAAGGCTGCATCGGTCTTTCGCTCTGCACAACAATGGCCAAATCGCGTGCGTCAACACAGACTTCAGGGTGAAACTTTTTCAGGAGCATCCTCCGGTTTACTTGTTATCCAGAAAAGGTGAAAAGACTCGCGCAGCCCAGCCAGGAGACGCCAAATTGTCGTGGAAATTAGACAACACTCGCAGACTCGTCCTCTGAAGGTAAAAAGGTTTATTACAGAAAGATGGTTAATACAGGATAGAATAATGAGAGTGCTCTGAAGCACTTGTGCTGAACCTCTACTATATATATGAAACGCAGAGCAGGACACACCGATAAGAAGCAGTTTGAGGCAGTTCGAACAGGCTTTGTTTTAGGGTCTTACGAACCTTGAACAGAAGAACATGTTTGTGGCTCTGTAAGCAGATAAACATTCTTTACTGATCTCACTGACATGACATGGCCTTCTTGGGTGTTTTCCTCAGATGAACAGAAACAAAATTATTACAGAGTAAAAATGAATAATTTCCCTCACAAGAAGAAGAAGAAAAATCTGGAAAGAATAGTTCTTGTGTTTCAGATAATCCCATCGTAGTCAATAATGCCCAGGATTGAGCCGTGTGAACTGAAGCTGAAGAGTGAATGAACGGCGGTAAACTGACGCGCTTTACTAGTGGGTTAATTAACTCACCCAAACACATCCTGTACACGTATGAGATTAATCAGACATTTACACAACATATAAACATAATACAGGTGCATCTCAAAAAATTTGAATATTATGGAAAAGTTCTTTTTTTTCTGTTATTTAATTCAGAAAGTGGAACTTTTCATGTATTCTAGATTTATTACACATGAAGTGAAATATTTCAAGCCTTTTTCCGTTTTAATCTTGATTATTATGGCTTACAGCTCATGGAAATCAAAAATCCAGTATCTCAAACTATTAGAATTAAGAATTATAATGCAGAAATTTTCTTTAAAATATTCACTGGTGTCGTAGGAAAGATGAGAGCATGACTCACCCTCGACTTTTCTATCCGTCACGGTTTGTAAGGTTTGAGAATTCGCGTTTCAGTTTACTGTATGTTGCAAGTGAAATCAGTGTTGGGACGAAAAGACGGAGCTGTGTGGTGCTGTAATAGCATTAACCACAACTGATTCACGTTTGTATTACATTCTACCCAGTACTAGAGGACTGTGCGCTTTGTAACATTAGAACACGTTTCTGTTGTTTGTTAAGTACATGATGATGATGTTTTATAATCGATGGAAACGATTGTTTTGCATCTCTTGATTATCACATACTGTCGATCAACTTCTTTGTTGACTTTTCCTCCTGTCGTTGCATCACTGTGCTAACCACCTCGGAAAGTGACCTCATCATTGTTCCTTGTAACGTATCAGCTTCTATTCACACATGAACCCACTTATGAAGTTGACACACACTGCCTTATTCATGTATCGGTGAATACCAGTGTCAGACTTCGTATGTGAAATGAGCGACAGACGTCTTTTGCACACATTTACACATGACGTGTATTCAACACTGCGTCCTAAATAACAGGCTGATTAGAGAGGTCTGTCATTCTGCTCAGTTGTGCTGCGTCCTTGATTAGTTCTTCAACTCTCCTGCTTTTTGTCCTCAGCCACATCTGAGTGGATCCAGTTTTTCAGAGATGCAGGAATCCCTCCGGGTATGGCTGCCACCTACGCTGTGAGCTTTGTAGACAACAGGTAAAAAAAACCCTTGCCATGACAGGGACACACATCAAACTTCGAATGCTTGAATGTGAAATTGTATAAAATGATACTGTCTTTGTTTATTGAATATTAGTCTTGCAATTAGTAGAGTAGGATCATTCACACAGCATTCAGAACAGTGTAATGGTCCCTTTGAGAGTTCCCATTCATTCTATGTGTGTGTTTGTGTGTGTACAGAATTCAGAAGAGCATGCTGATGGATCTCAGTAAGGACATCATGATGGACTTGGGTATCACAGTCATTGGGGATATTATTGCTATTCTCAAACACGCCAAGCATGTCTACAGACAGGTAGGCACGACGTCTGTGATTGATGCATGGAACAAGATATACTATGGACTTGTTTAAAATATTGGCTCTCCATGATCACCACATATTGGCATAGACAAGGATTACTCATAATTGTTATACCTTGTGTAAAAAAAAAAATAAAATTGTGACAGCTATATTTATAATATAACTATATGTATTGTTAGTTACAGATACATTTATGTAGAACTTTGCATAGTATGGGTGGAGGGAATGAATCTCCTCAACCACCACTAGTGTGTAGCATCCACCTGGATGATGCGACGGCAGCCATAGTGTGCCAGAACGCCCACCACACGCCAGCTATTAGTGGAGAGGAGAGAATGATGTAGCCAATTCAGAGATGTGGATTATTGATCCAGAAGGGCCAATGGGGGAATTTCACCAGGACACCAGGGTTATACCCCTACTCTTTTACAATAAGTGTCCTGGGATTTTTAATGACCAAAGAGAGTCAGGACCTCAGTTTAACATCTCATCCAAAAGACAGTGCTGTTTTTACAGTATAGAGTCCCCTTCACTGTACTGGGGCATTAGGTCCCCCACAGACCACAGGGTGAGCACCCACTGCTGGCCTCACTAATACCACTTCCAGCAGCAACCTTAGTTTTCCCCAGGAGGTCTTCCATCCAGGTACTGGCCAAGCTCAACCCTGCTTAGCTTTTGTGAGTAATTTATGTACACTCACTGGCCACTGTAATAGGAACACTTGTACATCCTGTCATTCATGCAGTTATCCAATCAGACAATAATGTGGATGCTTTTCTGCTCACAACGGTTGTAATGAGTGGTTATTTGAGTTACTGTAGGCTTTCCTGTGAGTTTGAGCAAAAGTGGCCATGCTCTCTGGGTGGGAGGGATGGTGTTGCCTTCACCCTGTCAATTATAGAGACACTAGCTGATTGTAGGGATCTGCGAGCACAATTATACAGAAGAGAGCAGTTAGCACTTTCCTCCAGTGCTACCCTGCGACTCAGAATGAACAACGGTTTTGAAAAGACGCAGTGGCTAGCTCCACATATCTTGGAGCAGGCACGTGATAGCCCTCACCCTCCCTGATATATGCTGTTATGTGATAGTGGAGAGCTAGCTGGTGGGGAAAGTATTTGATAATGACGTAATTGTGGGGAAAAAGTGTGGCTAAATAAAGCAAAGTAAATGTTGAACATTAAATTAGGCAGGGTCAATTCACGTTTTAGTATTTTTTTTTTCCCCCCAAGCAAAAGCATGCACAGTGTTTTGTTACCGTTTCATGGTACAATTTTAATACGGTTTACCCTTTCTCCTCATGTCGCTCGGTGTAGGATATGTGCAAAATGGCCACTGAAGCTATTTCCTCCGGTCAGACCAGCGTTCAGGCTGAGCTGAGGCGCACTGCCAATACCCGTGAGTATAGCATCTACCCAGATGTACATCCACCCTGATATAATACAGTTCTGATAATATATAGGGGAAATGTGTGCACCTTACCAGTATGAATAAGTGAACACAGATTTATTCAGTGTCATTCATAAGTTAGCCTAAAGTCAGCGGTCACTGACTTGGGGTTTCCTGTTGGACTTTGGGCTATGAAAATGTATGAATAAAGAAAAAATGGGTAGGTGATTAAATGTTTTATTTAAAGTTGTCTAATAAAATTTGTAACTAATAATAAATCTTCTGCACCAGTCAATTTTTGGGTTCTCTGTGTGAATAACGTGTCAGAGTCGTTAGGGTCTGATATTCTTTGGCAACATAAACATGAATGTATATGAATATAGTATGACAAGTCAGAGCTGGCTTTGAAAAATTTTTATTTATCAGATCTATTGGACCTGTTTTTATAAATGTATAAAAGTTCTCAATCTATACATTTATAAAAACAGGATTTCGGTCTAGTGCATCCTGAATTTTCAGTTTCGGCCCAGAATTTACCTTTTTTATATTTATATATATATATATATATATATATATATATATATATATATATATATATATATATATATATATATATATATAAAATATATAAAATATATATATATAATATATAAAATATATATATATATAATGACCCTTTTTTTTTTTTTTCTTTTTTTTTTTTTTTTTTTTTTTTTCATTTCAGCCGCCACACGAATGATAGCCAATGCCTTGAGTCGAGACTCCCCACCGAGCACACCCGTGCGTCGCCCTGACAACCGTCTCTCGGTGACCATATCCAACAAGAGCTCCAAAATGGGTACAGCTGTCCTTTCTCTAATGGCTCATCTCATTCCCTCTGCCACCGCCATGTCATTGGGTGTTATCTTACTGTAAATGTTTGTTTCTCAGCAAACATGTGTGTCTCAGGCACAGACATCTGCTCAGTGCCCACACCTCGTTGTTTTTCACACCTTTATTTTTTTTTTTTACCATTTCTTTTTTTTCTCTCTCTTCCCATCCTCTTACAGTTGCCAGTCAGCCTTCAGCAGAGGAGAACGGATTGCTGTTGAAACGCCGACGAGTGACTTCAGAGATGGAGGGGAAGTACATCATCAGCATGCCAAAGGGCACCACCGCCCGAAGCAGACGCATTCTGGCCCAGCAGGCTAAGAAAGGTGCCCGGGGATCAGACTGCTGTCTTCACCATGTTTACAAACCACCATCTTTTTGTTATACCAGACTATAGAGTTTCCAAATGAATCGTATATTAATCATGATCACTATTTATGGCCTCATCAATTAAGTTAATTTACTATAATTTGCTGCGATGTTGGTGAGCTTAGCTGCAGTGTGAATTGTTTATATATAATACACTAAATCATACGTTTCCCATTAATATCTATTGAATGTCTATTTACTTTGCTTACTGTAAGTGGCTTATTTATATTTTTTAGATGTAGCATTTAAAAGGTACACGTGTTATGATTAAGAACCAATGTCATTGTTATTCAAGTAATTCACCCATTCGATTTAATCCTGCTGATTTAAAATGAATTAAGGCTAACTACTTCCAATGCATTAATAATAAATAATAAATTAATAGTGATTTTGATCTTAAAAAATAACTTATTTTTTATTATCAGCTCAAACTTTCTGTAAAGCTTCCCCATTGTATAAATTGCTTGCTGATTTTATAGCTGCAGTAAAACTGTTATTTAATGCAGCCATTAAAATTTTTAGTAGTTCTTAAAATCTAATGTAGTGACAGTTTACATTCCCATTAGGCTAAGATCAAGCTTTAATTCAACTATTGCAACTAGCTACCAATGAACACGATTAAGCTTTTTGCCATGCATTAAAAAAAAAGCATGCATTACATAAGTGCATATGTTCGGACTCAAAACCCGTTATCAGTATACATAAATAAGAAACATAATATGAAATGACGTAGTATATATTTAAAGTTTGTGTGCACTTCTGTAATATACTTCTCATCTGTTTTGGTTACAGCAAAGAGTTTGAAACGTACTTCAGTGTTTGAGAGGCTGGGCTCAGAGTCTAAGGCAGACACATCAACAGCCAATAAGGTGGAGATTGTGCTATATTTATTAACTTATTTTATCTGTCTGTTTCGGGTTGCTTTGCATTTTGCTGCATTCAAAAGTACAATCTAATGTTTGCTAGCTCTTAATTTGGTCTTTACTAGTTTTTTTTTTGGCTGTAGATTTATTTCTCTCTTTTAATATCTCCACTCCCTCCACACAGCAGGTAACAGGTGTGTTCAGCCGTCTGGGCAAAGTGGACGAAGACGACGATGCGGAGAGGGATACGGCCGACGGCGCCATAGCCGGCAAAGACGAGGACAGCGATGGCGAAGGCTCTGTGCTTCAGTATGCCGGCGTCCTTAAACGGCCTCAACTACCTTCCAAAAAAGAGCCTGTCGCCCAAAAACCTGAACCTGTTGCTCTGTATCGCCTCGGCAACAAATCTAAACTCCCGCTATCAGAGAGCACTCCTTCGGCTGTCCCCTCCTCCACCTCTTCCAGCCAGGAGGGGGCGCCTAAACGGAAAATACTACGGAGGTTGGGTAAAGTTCCCACAGCCAGCCCTGCCCCTGCGTCCTCTTCCAGCTTACGATCTAGCCAGTCAACAGAGACTCAGGATAGTCAGGTGACCAGCAGCAGGAGCAAGACAAGCTTTGCTCTGGCCAGCCCCAAAGTCAGCAGCAGCACAGGGACGGGCAAGGACTCACACAGGGCTCAGATGGACGCTGCCACAGTCAGTGTGTTCAAAAGACTCGGGGCCAAGATTGTCTAATGCACACAAACGTCCTCAACACTCCTTTCTTATCGCTCTCTTATCTTATCTCTATCCTGCATTCAGGATTTAGGATTAAAGTGCAGTAGACCTCATGTCCCCATGGTGCATATTAGAATGATCCCACCCACCATTAACATTCTGCATACTTTTCACGTACCTTCCGATACCTCTAAAATCCCTCCTCTTCAGATTTTACGGTGGGTTTCTATGGCAGTTTTGTACAGCAAGACAGTTCGGTATGTGCTGATATCCTTTGAACATACGGTGCAATATTACAATGTTGTTTTTAAGAAATTTTTACCCTGCATCTTTACACAATGGGCAGCAATTTACATGAAAATTCATTCAAGGAAACATGATCGAACCTTTACATTTCTTCAAAATAAGGAAGACCTTGTTTTTTATGCTGCTGGTTTACTGAAAATATCATGTGTGCTGAATATCGCCGATTCATCCATTGCACGTCAACATGCCTCGCTTGCAGTACTGTAAACAAGAACAACGTGCTCTCATCTCCACTTAACTGTCCATCGACCTTCCCTTTTTCATACCTTGTAGCCATTAAAAGACTTGCACACTGTACCTCTAGTCTCCCGTCAAACCCCCCCCCCGATCTCAGCTGTCACTTTAAAGCCCTCAGTTTTTCCTTCCTCTGAAGGAAAGCCGTGTTAAGTGTTACCTAGATGTAATGAGTGAGCAAGGTGTCATCTCCCCTGCTGGGAAATGGGATAATGTTGCTAGGCAACACACATGGCGATGGACCCTAGAGTGTTGTTGTTTTTCTCATCCGTTTGTGGCCAACGTGTACAAAATAAAAGGCAACTTGTGGGTTTGAATTACACCAGCAGGTGCTGACCACACTATTGCCCCAGGTGCATAAAATTTCTTTACATGGCCCCTGAAACTGAGTCATCCAGTTTTTATATGATTATTTTATGTTTATTTTAATTTGTAATGTCTTTAAAGTAGACCTTTTTATAACACTCTACAGGTTTAAAAGGGGAAAAAGACAAACGATGGTTTGTTTTATAAAATGGTTGTTTTTGCAGTTGATTAACCATAAAATGGGAAAGCAAGAAAAAAAGCACTGTCTTACTCCCTTTCTTTGAGCCTCTCTCACTTTTAATGTAGTTGAATTTTTATTTATTTATTTATTTTTAAAGGCCTGGTGGACTTCTCTAGCTGCTGTCAGGCATCAATTGTTAGACACATTTTTAAATCAGTTCATTAATGTAGACCAATTCATATAGATCCGGTGACGGGAATAGAGATTTACCTTGAAGCCAGAAGACCTATTATAGAAAATGCAATCAAAGTCAGAATATAATAGCACCATGTTATAAATTTACATAACAGTTGGCTACAATATACACTCTCACCAAAAGTTTGTGGACATGTGACCATCACACTCAGATGTGCTTTTTGAACATCTTATTACAGATTTATCCCCATTTGCTGTTATAATAACCTCCACTGTTCTGGAAAGGATTTCCACTAGATTTTGTGAGGATTTGCCCTTTCAGCCACAAGAGCATTAGTGAGGTCAGGCACTGATCTCGGGCGAGGAAACCCAGGGTGCAGTCAGTGTTCCAGTTCATCCCAAAGATGTTCATTTGAGTTTTGGCCAGGGTTTTGTTTAGGCCATTCGAGTTCGTCCACTCCAGCTTTGGCAAACCATGTCTTCATGGAGCTCGCTTTGTGTATAGGTGCATTGTCATGCTGGAACAGGTTTGAGCCTCTTCGTTCCAGTGAAGGGAAATTGTAAAGCTACAACATACAAAGACATTCTATACAATTGTCTGCTTCCAACTTTGTGCTAGCTCTTTGGGGAAGACCCACACGCAGTACCCTCTGAAAATATTGGAACAGCAAGGCCAATTTTGTTTCTGCTATACACTGATACGTGGGTTTGAGATCACACGATGAAAGAGACAGTAGGTCAGAATTTCAACTTTTGTTTCCTGATATTTACATCTAGAGACAGCTTAGAGTATGGCAGCTTCTGTTTGAACCTACTCATGGAAAGTGATCAAAACTATTGGAACACGGGAATGACAGCTGTGTCTTGGTGCTCAAGTATCCATGTTAGATTAATTGTTCAAATAATTAGTAGTTCTGAATATATACTCTTGGTTTGAGCCCTGTGTTTCGTCTGCATTTGTTGTTAAAATGGATAAACCAAGATGGAGACCAGAGAGCTGGCTGTGGGAGAAAAGCAATATGTTTTGAAACTCAGAAAATTGTGAAAATTAGCCACAAATGTTCTGGAACCAAGATTAACCTCTACCAAAGTGATCGAAAGGCCAAAGTCGGGAATGAAAGGTTCTGCTCATGATCCGAAACATTCAAGATCATTGGTCAAGCATGATGGAGTCATGACTTGGGCTTGCATAGGCTCACTAATCTTTATTTATGATGATGGTAGCAACAGAATGAATTCAGAAGTCTACAGGAACATTTTGTCTGCCAATTTACAGAGAAATGCATTCAATCTATTTGGGAGGAAGTTAATCATGCAGCAAGACAACGACCCCAAACACACTGCCAACTCAACAAAGGACTTAATCAGTGGCCAAATCAGTCACCAGACCTTAACTCAACTGAGCATGCCCAACTGAAGGAAGGAAGCCTGATCATTTTGATACTCAAGACACAAAATGACAAGGTTTACACAGTATCGACATATGTATTACTTATATTCTAGATTGGTAATCCATATAACATTTGGATGGGTTGCTTTAATGATAGAAAGAAAAATCAACTTGTAAAAGCTGTTCCAGGTTTGGTTACTGTTGCTTGTAGCAGCTCAGGTCTCGTGGGAGTCCTCTGTATGATGGTTGTGCCAAACATACAAACTGAATAGCAACCTTCTGAGCATGTGCAGGTTAAACATTCTTCCTGCAGTAACTAAAATATTTCACAACATTAAATTAGAAACTTTTCATGAAGGTTTTTGAGCATGTTCATTTATACTGCATGGCAGTACTATGATTGTCAAACCTAAAATAACATTAACATTATAGATAATGACGTCACACAAATAAACCAACATTTTCTTCCCTTGAAATGGACACCTTGGGTAAATTTAACACGGACTCAGACATTTTTCCGAGTACAGTCGCGTCCGCATCATGTGTAGCATGATAATTTTATGTTGTTATTTATTTTTTTAAGATAAGAAATGAATGAATGTCTCCCTGCTACACTTGACATGCACACACAAAAAGTCACCTCATTGTCCGAGTACCGAATTGAGTTCTCTTAAGCGGCTTACGCTTGGACGGTCAAATAAAGACACACACATCATGTCAAAATGCAAGTCTGCCCGAGTATTCATGCAAACACAGTCGGTTATGTCTTAAGTGAATGTAAACAGTTGGGGAAAAAATCAGAGGTGTGTCAATACAGTATGTTGGATCTGTGCGTTAGGTCTTAAAGTGACAGCAGTCTAATGAACCTGCTGCTGTCTGTGTCATTAATGTTAATCAAACAAAACAGAAAAAATCACTCACTCACTCATTTGACTGAATAACTTAATTTATTATGAATCACTGTATATGTCATACAGTGAAGTCTATGTTATTTTACATTTAATAGCTTTATTCAATTTCTGTTGTATTTCTTACTTGAAGACTACTGATAGACCTACCTGAGAAAATGTATCGTTATTGTGAAATATGATTGTAGTCATATATTGGATTCGATTGGTTAAGGACTTGGTCTCGACTCAGACTCGACAAAGGTGGACTCAGACCCAACGCTAGTAACTAGCATTTAAGGTAAGCTTAAATAGATTGAATGATCTTCCCAATCTGGTCCAAAAAGGCCAGGATCTCCACTGCGGTTTAATCCAACCACAACTTAAAAACAAGTCGCCTATAAATAATGTCAACTTGGACCTAATGTGTCGTGTCTGTGGAAAGTTCTGGATAAAAAGCTCTCTAACTCTAATAAATAGCCAGTATATTATCGCACACGTTTAAATAATGAGCCGAATAATTTGATTATTTTCATAAAATAAATCTGTAATGAAGGGATCAGTGGAATTTGTTTTACAGTTAAACGGGTCCCAGGTTTCCCCAGACTTTAAGAACCCAGGATCTAGATAACCAAGAAGTGTTTTCTTATTTCCTTGCAGACAACCTTCTACGGATTTCACAGAAGTCCATAAATCTACTGAACCCCCATTAAACCATGGCTTCCTACCAGTAGGTCGCCGTTATGAGAGACTACAAAACTCCCATTAGTAAACCAGCAGTGGTCAGCCAGTGGCCAACTGTTAACCATTAGGAGCTTCATATAGGTTTATGTACCAATTTAAGGCCAGGGCGTAGTCACACAGTACTACATAGGCACACAGTGGTGTGCCCAGGTTATACCTAATGACTTTATTGGGGCGAGGCAGAGTACTAATCCGCATCCATACAAAATGGCACAATGTGGCTACTCCATCTGTGTATGGTCTGAGTATAATCCCCACTGGATATAAAAGGAGCAACATTTGTCGTCTGGCAAGCTACAAAAAAAGTCACAGCTAGCATAACATTAGGCTACAACTAATAAAGAATGCTAGCTCTAGGAATTCAATATCATTATTGATATCTTTATTAATGTAGCTAATAACCAACTGAAGAAATCTCATGTTATACCTAAAAAAAATAATGTGGTCTGTGGGGCCAGGGAATAGTTCTCATCTGTGTTAGCTAGATACACTAGGTTGTTCCTACACGTCATTATACTCTGGCAATGCTAGTCATTAGAGAATGACGACATGAACATTCACATTTCCCAAAGATGTAGCTGGTGTTCCATTATTATCCTATCACAGAGATATTTAGACATTCAGGTTAACGTCAAATGACATGCAACTGCACTGATAATGATATAATAATCATGGGCAATTTAGCATAGCCAGTCCATCTACCTGCATGTTTCTAAACAGTGGGAGGAAACTCATAAACAGTGACCCAAGCTAAGAATCTCAGCTCTGAGGTGGCTTTACCAATGTGCCACCATTAATAATAATAGTAAGAACAAGAAGAAGAAGATTGGGTGCACGGTGGCTTAGTGGTTACCTCACACCTCCAGGGTTGGGGGTTCGGTTCCTGATCCGGCCCTGTGTGTGTGGAGTTTGCATGTTCTCCCGGTGCTGCGGGGGTTTCCTCCGGGTACTCCGGTTTCCTCTTCCAGTCCAAAGACCTGCATGGTAGGCCAATTGGCATGCCCAAAGTGTCCGTAGTGTGTGAATGTGAATATGTATGTGATTGTGCCCTGTGATGGATTGGCACCCCGCCATGCTCCCTGGGATAGGCTTCAGGTTCTCCGCGATCCTGTGGGATAAGCGGTATAGAGAATGGATAATAATATTAATAATCAGTAGAAGAAGACTGAATGTCTTACTGGTGGTACTGGCCTCCTCTTAGCGAAACCCAGATGCTTTTACTTTCATGGTTACTTGAGTGTTAATGGCGAGAAATGTGATCGTGATGCAACATCAGCAGCTTCTCTCAGCTCGTCCTCTTTCGTTTCCCATGAAGCCACGCGGCTTAGATGTCTGCTCACGGTGCTGAAGCTGCGCGTGCCGGGGTGTGAGAGAGAGAGAGAGAGAGAGAGAGAGAGAGACGCTGAGCTCAGTAGTCGCGCGAGGCATCCGTGCCTCCCTCCTCCTCCTCCTCATAATCATAACGAGAAAACAGTCCAGGAGAATAACACGATTAAAAGAAAAGAGAAGAAACATAATCTCCTACTGCTTTTTTTTATTCTCCGTGACATTCTGCGGGTTTTGGTAGACGTGCACCTGTTTTCATAGTCAAGGATTTTTTTTTTTTCGGTGCGAGGTCGGCGTTATCAGCGCACCGCGTCCTTTATGCACAGCACGCTGCTCCAGCCTGTAAAGCGGAGCCAGGCCGCGGGTGGAGACGGAGCCGGAGCCGGCGGCGGAGGAGGAGGAGGAGGAGGAGTAGGTGGTGGTGGTGGTGGTGGTGGAGGAGGAGGAGGCGAAGAACCCGGAGCACGAAGCGCAGAGATGGAGGCCAAAATCCAAAAGGCGGTCGACTTCAAACTGGAGGGTCACCGCTGCTACAAGGAGAAGAAATTCCGCGAAGCCATCGGAAAGTACCACCGCGCGCTTCTGCAGCTCAAAGGCGTGCAGGTGGCGGCGGGCGGCGGCGTCGGAGACGTGGAGCTGCTGAACCGAGCCACCGCCGAACAGCTCTCCGAGGAGCAGCGGCGCGCCGTCAGGAGCACCGAGATCGAGTGTTACGACAGCCTGACAGGTCTGTCCCTGACCAAAGCGCTCTGTGGAGATCGCCTCCTTTGCATCTGCTTGCATCCTAGCTGTTTACTCTCACTGCTCCGTTTATTTCTTTTTGCTCTGTGCATTTGTGTTAAAACCTTACATTCAGCATGCTCAACATTTGGGAAGATGATGGGAATTATGTGGAATGTAAATACATTGATTTGCATAATATCCTACTTGGCATGTCATATCCTACTGTCATGTACTTTCCTGATTCCCAAACCCATATAGGACTAGCACTGATAAAAGCTGATCTGGTCGTATTTCTGATCATTGTATACCTGTAAGTGTTTTCTGATGGACGGTATCGACTTCTTTTGTCTGAATCTAGATTTAAAAAGATTCTGGGTCGTTGATAATGGCTGACTTTGTTCAAATCATTGAACTGAACGCATACATTTAGAAAAAGGGTCATAGTAATGGCCTTCAGTTTATGGCCACCTGCTTTAAGAGAGAGAGAGAGAGAGAGAGGAGTCTGGTGCTTTGTAGCCTGGAGCATCCCTGGTGGTCTACAATAGTAGCATGATGGTGGCTTGTGGTCAACACTTTTGGCTTTGGAACAAAGAGGATAGTGGAGCACTTTGTGTGCCGGTGCCGTCCTTGCTTTGCTAATGTGCCAATGTGCCATTCCTGTGATTTCTCATCTGCTGGTAACATTCCTTTGTTCGTCATCTAGCATGTAAACACAACCTTAGGTGAACCTACAGGGAGCCGTTTGTGAACGGTTTGTCGCTGTATAAATGTGCGTATTGTGTTAGATCAACCTTAAAGAAAAAAAGAAAGATGCTGAGCTGAAAATAATGGCGACGCTGATTTGTTTCATATGTTAATTCATCCTGGTGACTGACTGTTGGAAGGAAA
The DNA here is from genome assembly GCF_001660625.3 of Ictalurus punctatus. Lineage (NCBI taxonomy): Eukaryota > Metazoa > Chordata > Actinopteri > Siluriformes > Ictaluridae > Ictalurus > Ictalurus punctatus. The sequence continues at coordinate 6,640,992 of NC_071284.1, forward strand.
CGTCGCATCGGTCCACCATGTTGGTTTGAAATGGTCTTGAGACAGAATTGGAGCGTCCAGATTTGGGCCGGAATGCCTAGTGTGTGGTGTATAGTCTACATTGCTATCCGTTTATGTTAGTCTATAAGGTGTAGAACTTTAAACCTCCGCATGCACAGAAGTATTTTTCAGCTTGTGATTCTGTCAGCATCAGCAGTCGTGCGAGGGTGGAGCAGTCACCGATGATGGTGCGTATGGTTGGCGGAGAGGGAGGGGGTTTTGATAGAATAGCCTGCTGTTAGTCCTGCCAGGCTGAGTCAATACAGATGCTGCTCTTGTTGGTGTTTGTGAAAGAGTGAGTGAGAGAGAGAGAGAGAAAGAGAGTTTGTTGTGAAAAAGGACCCGTTTTCCTTTCTTACTGTTCGACCCTCACCGATCACAGCAAGTTTTAAAATGACACAGCCTCCTTAACAAAAGCAGCTGAGTTGTACTTATGAAACACATTGAGTCTCAGGTGACGTGGTTGTGTTGTGATGCACCCACGAAACCTGCGATAAATCTTAAACAGCAAAACACACCAGTGATTAACTTTAGTACAGATGTGGAATGAAAGTGAGTTGAGTATTTATGTGTAATGAAATGTTTCCATGACTCAAAAACTGGATAATGTCTTTGCAATGAAATGACAATATTCCACAGCTACAGAATTAATCGAAAAATCGAGGGAGATATTCTAGAAAAGAAGCGCCAAACTGAAATTTCCTTGTCGTTCCCTGATTCTGACTGAACGGTAATAGAAGACGAATGGTCTATTTGCAACCCTTATTAAATACGCGGTCTCAAGAGGGAGTGAGGCCAGGAAGCGTTTGTAACTGGGTTACAGGTACATTTGTCAGCCTTTTTTGGTTGAGCACAATGAAAATTTTGCAGGGTCTAGTGATAATCAAGCTCCGAGACTTTTTCAGACAACACACATAGGTCAAATCAGAGCTTATGAAATATTTATGTCTGTCTGAGTAGATTCATGAAGAAGGCTAAACGGCATTATCAAGTGAGGTAGTTAGGGCTTTTTGGCAGAGAGCGGATCAGTACAAATAAGGCAATTACTCTATGCACTCCCATTTGAAATCAAAGAATTTTAAATGCAGGGAAATATGCATATCTCTCTGAGCAAAGTCCGCGCTGATTTATTACCAGTGGCGTGGAAACCTGACAAGTGGAAACGCCAAAGGAAATTAACTCTGGCATCACATGACAATATAAGCACTAGGGCTGGGCGATATATCGATATAATATCAATATCATCATAGATGATTACACGATACACTTTTCTGAGATATTGTTAGTATGGTGATGTATTTTTATATTTTTAATAATTACAAATGAAATGGTATTGAGTGGATGCCGTTGATTTGGTGTAATTGGTTTATAATTTAATCTTTGGCTTTATAGGCATTAAAGAAAAGTATTGTCAAACTCAGTTTAACAGGTTTTATTTATTTAACTGTTTTGCAGACTGTTTGTTAGCTAAATTATATATCGTGTTACACATCATGTATCCTAGAAATGTCCTGAAGTATCCTGACATAATGTTTTTGTCATATCGTCCAGCGCTAATAAGCAGTCCAGACCCTCATTCCTGGCCATGCAGCTGATTCTATGCAGAACCCTACAACAGAGCATTTTCCTCTCAGAGAACGCTTGGGGAACTCTGCATTCCTACAAACAGTGTTTCACTATTCGAGAGGGTCCCAAATACAAAGTGAATAACTCTTTGTTTTGTTTTTTTTCTAAGAGAAATGAATGCTTTAACATTTCTACCAGCTGGGATAGCAGCTCTCAAAATGTCTGCGATGCTCCTGTGTAGTCACATCATCATCAAAACAGAGTAGAGTGCTTACATGTTCTTTACATACGACAGCAGACGATGTTTAAAAATGTTTAAATCACCACGTAGGTTGTTGTTAGTGGAACAGAGGTGAATGAATGAATCAGCGATTACTTCCTCACCAATGTTATCGTGATGAGAGATCAGTGGAGTGAAGAGATGACAAGAAGGCTTGCGTTTAAATGACTGACTTTTATCTCAGGCGACGAGACAGAGACGTGGATGATGCTGATCATCAGTCAGAATAAGTGCAAACTAATTTCCCATTGTAAACTCTTTATAATGGGGCAGGAGTGTTGTTTTTCTTTGAGAAGATTAAGTACAAATGTTAACGTAGGTGGGGAAACTTTCAGTGAAATTGGGATGAAATCTTTAAATGCGATTTACGCCGTTTTTTTGTTTGGAGGTAACGATTTTAAAATGCTAGATCTTTAATTTTGGTTGAGATACATGCAAAAGATACACATATTCAGGAAAACCTATACCCATGAATCATCTATCCATCCATCCATCCATCCATTTTCTGTACCACTTATGCTTCAGGGTCTCGGGGAACCTGGAGCCTATCCCAGGGAACTCATGGCACAAGGCACGGGACACCCTGGACAGGGTGCCTATCCATCGCAGGGCATAATCACATGCACATTCACACACTACAGATTTGTAAATGCCAATCAGCCTACACTGCATGTCTTTGGGTACTAGGGGAGAAAACCAGAGTACCCAGAGGAAACCCCCGAAGCACAGGGAGAACATGCAAGCTCCAATCACACAGAGGCAGGATTTGAAGCACCAACTGCAGAGGTACGAGGCAAACATGCTTACCACTATGCCACTATCTATAATTTAAAAAACTATTATAGTACCATAGTGGAATCCTCATAGAAGTGGCATGAACATGGCAGAACAGCTGGTTAGGCTAGTGAAAATAAAGTGAAAGTTGATTAAAGGCTTATGGCAGCCCAATCTCTTGAAGTTGGCTGTCTTGATGCCTGGCAAAGTAGATGCATAATATTTTTGAATAGCAGGAATGAGTGAATAACAAGGGGTGGAGGAGGGGGTGCAATAACATTTTTTACATCCATTGCATCAGCAGGCTTCAAGCTAATTGAAACTTCTTGCATATTACTGATGTGGATAAACAGATTATAGGCTCGTTTTTGTTATTTCTCTACACGGCAAATATTTTATAGTTGAGCTGTCAGGTCCAGTGCTTGTAGCCAGGACAGGAAATCTCTGCAGGAACAATGGACTTATCATGCATGCATTCCGCTGACATGGAAAATCGACAGCGTTTCATGGATAGCGATTGTGCTGAGATGGTGAAGATGATTTCATGTTGTACTCTTATAATAGTGAACACTTGACTCCTTTATGATGAACATTTTCTCTGCTAGGTTATTTTAATGAAGCTAGAGGAGTCTGTTCATTACATGGACATGTAAATCTGTGTAGATTTCCTAGAATTTTTTATATGATTTTTACAAATCCTTGGCTCTGCTGGATAATTCGGAATGACCGGATTAAGCGGGATTTAAGATATAGACATATCTTAAACCTCTCTCTCTCTCTCTCTCTTTTTCTTTCTCTCTCTCTCTCTCTCTCTCTCTCTCTCTCTCTCTCTCTCTCGCATATTCCCCTTCCTGCTGGAGAGAGCAGATAGCATTATATATTTCCCCTCATGGAGAGGGTCTTATCAACATCCCAGGAGCCAATCATAGAAAAGCAAAAAAATAAAAAATCAAACCCCATCATGCTTTAAAATTTCTGTGCTGTGAGCATGATGAATGAGTGGGGGAGGTGAAGATGAGGAGTGAGATCACTCTTGGTCCCCTTATAGGCCGTGCTGGTTGTGAGAGTGGCGAGGGCAGCTGGTGCCAGGTCCGCAGATGGCAGAACATATCTGTGGGGTTCCACTCAGAACAGACCCTACTGTATAGTACTGTATTATAACATAGCAGCTCCATACTCCACAGAGAGAGACACAGAGACACAGAGAGAGAGAGAGAGAGAGAGAGAGAGAACAAATAAAAGCGTTAATTGAGAGAGAGAGAGAGAGAGAGAGAGAGAGAAAAGCATAAAAAGATTATGAGTTGGATTATAAATTAAGATGTGGTTTAAATGTTTTGGGGTTGTCTAGTATTTTTTATTACAATTAATTAAGATATAATTAATAAGATGCTTAATTGAAATTTGAAATTCTTTTTGTAAACCATGGATGCCATGTCCTCTAAACTAAAGAGAGGACTAAAGAGGAGAGGTACCATCCGGCTTTTTATCAGCGCTCAGTTCAAAAGCCTGCATCTCTGATGGTATGGGGTGCATTAGTGCTTATGGAATGGACAGCTTGCACATCTGGAAAGGCAACATCAATGCTGAAAGGTATATACAGGTTTTAGAGCAACATATGCTTCCATATAGATTCCAGCCCAGCTATACTTCTGAGAGACTCTGCCTCTCCAAGATACTCTTTTTTGTTCATGTTACTGACCTGTTGCCAATTAACCTCCAGCTGTTTCTTTTTAGTAACACTTACTTTTCCAGCCTTTTGTTGCCCCCGTCCCAACTTTTTTGAGACATGCTATGGCCATAAAATACAAAATGACCTTTTTAAAAAAAAAAAAAAAAAAGGTCCATTTACTCAGTTTAAACATTTGATATGGTCCCTATGTTCCATTGTGAATATCATATGGGCTTATGCGATTTGCAAATCATTGCATTCTGTTTTTATTTACATTTATTTACATTTTACACAGCATCCCAACTTTTTTGGCACTGGGGTGGCTGTGGCTCAGGTGGTAGAGTGGGTTGTCAACTAATCGTAGGGTTGGTGGTTCGATTCCCGGGCCACATGACTCCAGATGTCGAAGTGTCCTTGGGCAAGACACTGAACCCCAAGTTGCTCCTGATGGCAAGTTAGTGCCTTGCATGGCAGCTCTGCTACCACTGGTGTGTGAGTGTGTGTGTGAATGGGTGAATGAGACACAGTATAAAGCACTTTGGATAAAAGTGCTATATAAGTGCAGACCATTGACAGGTTGTATGTCAGAAATATATATTTTTATAAAGGGTAATTCAATCACAATTCCATGTTTGTTTGTTTGTTTGTTTGTTGCCTTAGAATACATTAATATTATAACATGTTTGCCTGCCAGAATGGAGATTTTAAAAAAAATTTAAAAAACAGATTCATCTAACTTTCCTAGCCTCATGGGTGTTTGCTTCCTCTTTACTGCGTTATTTAACTAAGGAAATTACCACCAATGCCAAAAAGGCTGCCAAAGCAGCACAGGGAGCTGTCATCAAAGGAAATAAAATATATTTGGCTTGAACGGTGGAAACAAAAAAAAAGATTGAAACAGAAAGACACAGAATTGTTTCATGAAAAAGTTGAAAGATGCCTCTACACTCAGAACGTTAGCATTTAGCATTACCATCCAGTTCAGCAGCGTAGCTTTCAGCCCTGACACAAACATATTCTGAACACATATTTGTCCAAATTGTTCATACACCATTGGATCACTTGCTAATGTTCTAGATGGAGATTTAGTTGGGGTTTGTTAATGTTATTGTGAGCTCTTCTCTCAGGCAAGGTGACTGCACCGGCTTGTGATGCTGAGTCATTTAGTGTATGCTGGTGGGCGAACACGAACACACCCTGCGCATTAGTTCTTGATGCTCCCTTAAGGCCAGTATGGATTAATCCATTATGAGATCTACAAAGGATTTAGACAGAAATATAACTAGATCAAATACATGTGAGATGTAAGGAATTACAACATAACGTGGAATGCTGTTACAGGAAAATAATCTATGACAGGATGGAATGATGCAATTTGATAACAATTTGCCAATGATTACATCCATCTATCCATCTATCCATCCATTTTCTATACTGCTTATCCTACACAGGGTTGCTGCGAGCCTGGAGCCTAACCCAGGGAGCTCAGAGCACAAAGCAGGGGACACTCTGGACGGGGTGTAAATCCCTCGCACAGCACAACTGCACACACATTCACACACCCGTTCACACACTATGGACAATTTGGGAATGCCAGTCAGCCTACAACGCATATCGTTGGAAACACAATGCAGTTTGTTGTGTTAATGATAATCTAGAAAGCTCGCCATGGCAGACAACTATTACAAAGTACTAACACTGGAGACTCCTTCTATAAATGTTAAATAAGTCTCTCATTATAGAAAAATGAACCACATCAACAGTTACACATTTTTATTTAAACTTTTATTATTATCAGCCTTAGTTTATGTGAAGCATGTACCATACAAGTACTAATTCTGAATCTATTGTTACTATAAAAACGATAACGTATTCGAATATAAAGCTGTGATTGAATTACAGCCAGTACTATTTGTCAGAGCTGCTGATAGAGAAAATTAAACACCTTTTCACCAGTCAAATTCAAGAATTCAACAGTGCTGCCATGGACGGAGCTGTTCTTTCTTCATGACTGTTTTTGGGACATACTGTATGTTGTGTGACATCTTTCCCACTCCTGGAAACTCCGGGTGGCTGCTCTGCAGCTCCATATGCTACTATTTATGGTTCCGGTAACCCACAAATGCAGCTGCTGCAAGAGATATTTATAATTTGACAGAAGTGGTAGGGTTTATTTCCAAAACTGAATGTTCATATATTTAACTGAACACCAATAAGTGCATTTTCTATGTAAAACTGTACTAGAGACTAAGCAGATTATTTATGGCTAAAATTACTAACAACATTTAAAAGTGGCCCTTGCATTTATGTTACATCATATTACATTAGACAGCAGTCACCGTCCACATTTTCTATCGCTCAGGCTTAAAGTTGGAGGTCTATGAATAACCTCGGTGGTGAGAACTACATAACAGGTGATTTTAATAATCTGAAAGGGGAGTCCAGAGAATTGAATTAAGTACCTGCATAACCCAACTCTGACTAGGAGAAACTTTCCCAGAGAAATACTGATGTAACTTTGGAACTTAAGCGAGGAACCCCTTGGCATGCTACAGTAAACAGAAATATATATATATATATAAACTTGTGCATAAGTAAGTACTGTCACTATCTATCGCTATTTAAGTTTTGCCTTCCTGTGCATTGGTTTCCTAGGTGGTGTCCAAATAAGAGGTGTACCTACACAAGTATTTTACACCCTTATAAAAAGGATTCCTGCTCTCTGGTTGGGATGATGTCTCTTCTGATCTCCTAATTACGTTGATATTCGTTACTTCTAACTACTCTGATAGTCATTAATTAATAGGGTCATATTTATGTATTTAAATACATAAATAGTTTTCTCAGCGCATTTACAGCCAACAACATACATTTCAGCATGACATATTGTAGTTATACTGTATTAAACTGTAAAAAAAAAAAAAAAAAAAAAAAAAAAGGCCTGCACTGTCCAAATAGTGTTTAAGTCCGTAGTTACTGTTGAGGTGCAATTTCAGTATTAACTCCTCACGATGCACATAGCTCAACTGAATACAGCCCAGAACCTCCAAACAGACAGCATTTGGTGTCCCGTTCAGAAAAGGTTCCAAGAGAAAACCTCGTGAAAAAACCTTTTGAGTGTCTGAGGAATGTAATTGCAATTTTATGCTCCACTTTTAGTACATCTTTTCCATCGAAACAAGGCTGTTCAGGGAACTATAAAAAAAAAATTTTTCTTTTTTAAAAAATTGGTCTGCATTTCCTCCAGTTTGAGAGGTGAACATAATCAAATGTGAAAGTTCTCTTAACATGTGCTGTAAAAATAACAACTGAGGTGGATCTTAAAAGTTTTACTTCGTGTTTGAGAAGCCAAATCCATCATGTACTATACACAGAAAAGATATATTGCCATAGATAACTGCACTCAAGGCAACTATCCAGGCTTTCATTGCCTTTAATCATTTGTTCTAATTGTGTTGCTAAAATTTAAATCCTATTTGGTGTGTAACAATTAACAGTAAAATGTGTTTTACTAACTGATTTGTACTTGTGTTATTGATTTTGATATTTTACATGTAAACTTTTTGAACATGTAAATATCCTGAGCTGCATGAGTTCAAAAGTACCCTGCCTCCATGCTTGTGTATCACCTGTTCCTTAGTTACAGTCCAGCCATCTGAGAACTGATTCCTTTGTGATGAAAGAGTGTGTAAAGCTTAGAAACTGACATCTGCACTAGCACAGCGCCAGCACTAATACAGTGCCAGGTACGTGCTGGGGGAAAGTGCTATTAGCAGATTAAGTAAATAAATTATTTGAATGTGGTGTCACTTATAGAAGGTCTTCGGTTGAGAGATTACAGTTTAGACTAGATTTGTTGATACGTGGTGCATTTAAACACTATTTCATTCTAACTAAGGTGTTGGCCACCAAGGCCAAGAGAGCTGCCAAGAACTGTCACCTTAGTAAATACAATCTTTTTGGCCTGAAGAGTTGAAGGAAGTAAGATCTTCTGGCATTACAGTATAGAAGTGAAAGAATAAGAATGCTTTATATCAGTCATACAGAGACTGAGGAATCCATATTTTCATTCCCTAACTGGGAGCTTGGAAAAAAGTGGAGTTCAGTGACATGCTAATCCATAGGTTCTCACGCATGAGGTTTTTAAGCAACTTGGGGTCGCAGGAGATTTTTAAGATACATTTTAACATGCATTATTACCCTAGGCTACTGTAGTTACTTAATATGGAGCTTCATTTAAGCCCATTTTACACCAGACTTCTATGGATATGCATCCAGTACACTGTCATGTAAAATTTGGACATGTTTTATCCACATTTTGTGAAAGTTCTACCACAGACTGTAGAGGTGAATATGTTGTTAGATGAAGAAGCTTTGTGAAATCATTTACCATGGAAATGCATGCTTAGAATACACTGATGCAGGCCACACCCAGTGTAAAATGGGCTTTACACTCATTAACGTAAAGCGAAACGCAACAGGTGATCTCGACTAAACTGACAAACGGGACTGTTGATTCTCTTTCCTAGCTCTTATTTGTGCAAAGCAGAATTTTGGCTCACGAGAATTTGGGGCCCTTAAAATGTGGTCATTGGCCAAAAATGTTGAGATGGAGAATCCTGACATTAATCCAACATTTGGTAACCATTGGTAATATACAGTAGTGTATGGAGGGGTGGGTTCGTTCTTTTCTTTTCTCTTTGAAACGAAGACACACTTTTTGCACCACTAGAGACCTAACTGAGGGAAATAATGTTTCTCTTCCTGGTGGGAATATAGGTCAGATATTATTTCTTTTCCACTTATATGCTGAAGCAGAATGAAAGGAGGCCATGTATAGTTTAAAATAGAGCAACAACCCAACTATTAATTGGATAACGTTTGAGATTGTAAAATTGCTTAATTCTATATTTAGCCTTTTTCTTCACAGATAGTTTACATCCTGTTAAAGACTTAAGGCATTTGACCGTCCTAGCCATAGTTACCTGACCAATATTTGACATGCAGTATGCTCATTTGATATGGGCAAAAAAAATGGAGGAAAACTCTAACTGCCCTCTTCCACAGATGGCCATGTTTGGCATGATTGGATAGTATCACTGTAATCAGCAGAGGAAAGAGTACATCCATCCTTCCCATTCTTCCCATCCATGATTCGTGGCCAAAGATTCCTGTGGTGTCACTGCATTTCAAATTCAGTGTCCCAAAAATAGGGTCATTTGAGAGAGAATGTAAAATTCTGCAAATGTAAAAAAAAAAAAAAAAAAAAATGCATAAAATAATATTTTCCTTCGAGGTTCCCTCTGAAGCCCATTAAACAGGTTAGAAATCCTAAATGCTGGTGCAAGAGCTGGGGCTTTCTAAAATTATAGGTATAGACACCTCCTTGTCCTGATCGATTGGATGTTTTTCTTTCCATTTACAGAGCCGTGCTGTAAAAGAGCGTGAGAAGATCTTCACCATATATTACAGTGTTTTGATTTAAAAATCCCAGACCACCCTTTAAGCCTTTTATGTTTTTTGTTCTTGCTAGCACTAACTTTGTGTTAAACATTCTTGGAATGTATGAAATTAAAAATGTATCATCCCTGTTTTGTGTGTAATTTGCAGAACCTCTTGCTTAACCACAATGTTGTGTTTGTTGGCATTCTGTGGAGCTTCCACTGGATGTCTTGGCAGTGTTGAGTGTAGGTGTTCGTCTTGTATTTTTAGGCTCCGGTGCTTTGCTGCCTGATTCGAGGCAGCGAGTCAAACGAGAACAGCCTGCTTCTCCTCCCTCATTAACATCAACACCTCAGGTCAGCAGCACAACATGTTTCCCACCTGGAGAACACCGAGTGAAAGCCTGCTTTTGTTCATCTGCAACACTAGCTAAGCTTTTGGACTTGATGTCATTCAGAAAATCTGATTTATAGTGATCATCTGAAGTCAAATTTAATCAAATATCTCAAATCTGATCAGCTCTATATTTTAGCCGTGGTCTCTGGAGAAAACTTCCAGCATACAAAAGGGATTTTTTTAACAGCATGTGATGCTGGGTTACATAAGTGTTGCTTTACTGAGAGTGATTTGAAAAAAGGTACTGCCTTGCGTAATTCGTTCAAAAATATAGACACTGCCTTCTTTCCACTAATAGTCCTGTACTGTTTAAAGAGTTGAGATAATGCTTTTCATTCTCAGGAAAAAATGGAAAAATTGTACTTTTCCTCACGGTGGTATCGTTTATGTTTTGTACCTTTTAATATGTATTTTTCACCTGGAAATGTAGTACCTTTAAAAAAAAAAAAAGATTTAAAGCTACATATTTAGACCATTATTAGAGTAAAGCTTTGAAGATACACCATGGGCACCGTAAAAGATACATACTAAAGGTATACATAGAAGAGTATAATGGATGAAGCAGCAATGATATTCCATTATTCTCCAAATGCAGAAAAATCAAGAAAGGTTTCATTCAGCATCCTAGCATCCTTATAGTCTCTTCAGGCAGTATCACTGACAACAGTCTCCACCAGATTCTTATGATTCCAAAATTAACCCAACTCATATATTTTGGTAGCGTAGTCATGCTACTAAAACAGTAACGCAAAGTCAAGCAAACTCCGCAATGTTCGCATGAGCTTACAATTTTTCAAAATGAACGCAGATTTGGGCCAAGACGCGTCATGTGACGTCATAACAATGCCCATTCAGCCAAAGTCCTCTTCGATTCACGTGCATCAAACATGAGTACAGCTAATGTAAAGGTCGCATTTACCAACGATCATCTCTGTGAAAGTGAACAATTCTGTGCAATTGCAGTTTCGCCAAATTCAAGTAGTTTTCTGTAAAAAAAAATTAATTAATTAAAAACATACTCAGCAAGTTGCATCGCAAAGTTTGAAAAAAGCCTTAGCAAAATCAAGCATTTTTGGCCACAACAATCACACAAAAAAACTCTCAAAATCCTGTGTGAACTGCTTAAAGTAAAAACCCTAAGTAATAGTAAAATAAGAACATATTACATCTGCATTCAGTGGAACTTGAGGATTTGTGCTTTCAACAAACACAAACACAGTGTTTGTGATAAAAAATGGTTCAAGTCGTAACACAGTGCTGCAATGTAACCGGGAAATGGACACCAAGCATAATCTAAGTAATGACTGAGGCTAACAATTAATCTAGCTTGTATACAGTATAATATAAAGGTACAGTGATAGTTGAAACCAGACAAAATTGTCAGAAATATCAACATTTCTCTCAGATGTGTTGCTAAACTATTAAGAAAGAAAAGCTTCTATGACTAAAATGACACAGTGTGTAATTACACTTAGCGTAGACTGTGAACAGAATTCCCATGGGTGCCGCCATATTGAAAAACATCAACATGACCAACATAAACAAGTCATGAATCATAGCTATTAGTAAATGTTTACTTTTCAAACAGTGAATACCTTTAGTGTGAGCCTTCATGTAGACTTTTCTCGAAACACAGAAAAGCATATCAATAGTCCAATCCACAATGGATCTCATAAAGAAACAGGGATTTAGAAAGTGCTGATTTTCTAAACAGCAGTATAATATTTTCCTGAAACTCAAAGTGAAGTCGCTTTGAGTGTGTAAGTGCTGCACTCATGTAGATTCAGCATGTCTACATCTAAGTGGAGCGTTACTGGAAGTCTCCTTTTTATTAAAACCTCTAATGCTAAGTTCTTGGCATCCCTGCAAACGTCTCAATAAAACCCACCCCTCCACATACACGCATTTACCCAGTACCTAAGAATGTTTCAGTGGGGATTAAGAAACTTAACGATGCTTACACTGATTGAATTGGTATGCAGCTGCTTAGTAGGATTTTTTATTTTTTTAGGTACATTTCGATAGTGACATTCACAGATAAACACAGGCGGATATCAAAGTGCTTTTTGTGCGTGGTCAGTCATGGAGATAGAGATGATAAGTTAGCCTGGTTAGAGTATAGCTACAGTACAGTCAGGTCCATAAGTATTTGGACAGCGACACGACTTCCTTAACTATGGACCTGACTGTAAATGTTAGCTAGCTATGTTGGGCATGTTATAATGCTACAGTTTTTCTGCTACACTTTCACTTACTCACTCTGTTGTGTTGTGAGATGTTTTCAGCGAAGTTGTAACTGAAAGCTTTGCTCAGCCTTCTTTTGCTACTGTTTGCATAACATAAATAAGGACACAGTAATCCTGGGCTCATCTCCTACTCCATCAAAATAGCAATTTCATTCCTGTTCCTTTGTAATCTAACTGTGGGTGGAAAAATAACTGGCAAACAATGGATGGCCACCCCTTTGTTTCCAGAATGGTCGATACGTCCAGATTGTGCTGAAATGTATAGTTGCTGATTTCATGCCTCAGGATAATAACCGAGACATTTCCATTTCTCAGAGTGCCTAGTGATGGATGTCAGGACATCAGGACATTTTAGTCAAAGTGTTCTTACATTTGCTTATAGATGCTTTAAGAAGCCTAATTGGGAATCCACTCAACCTCACACTGCTTCACCCAGTAGCAGAGGTTGGTGCATGGATATAACAAGTCTCACGTGATTTCAATAGTTCAGAGACACAAGTGACTTCTCAGGCGGGTTTGCACACAGACACAGTCATGGCTGGCTGTGCTGTAAACATGTCATTGCTTATAGCAGTGATTGGGATTGGAGTCTGACTCACAGGCTTCTGAATAATGCAGCAGAGGGCTGTTGATCAGCCTGATCTGTTTGTGCACAGTGTGCTTGAGGGAGCTGTGGGAAGGCAGTTGAAGGGATACCCAATTAATATTTCATCCATCCTCCTTAAAACATGCTTGGAGTCTGCTTCTGTGGCTGCATGAGCCCTGCTCTTTACAAGCCGATCTGACTGAGTAATCTAGCTTTCTTTCACTATCACAGCGATCCCTGCGGCACCATGGGTAATCCATGCAAATAGGGCTGATGTGACGCTGGTTTCCAGAGACGATGAGCATTGGTGCTGGTAATGAGTACTATATGCCATCCGGGGAGTGCAATTAATGTGCACCAACCAAAAAAACACCTGCTTTTCCTTCTCACAAAACTAGAGATAAATTCTCAGAAATGCATAACTGATCACACAAAAGCATCCACTGAATGCCAGCACATGATGAGCGAGCGAGGCTGCAGTAATTGCTCGACGGCAGCATAATAAGCACCCCGCGTTGAGGTGCCAGTTTTAGTGGAAAAGAAGTGCGAACTATCATCACATGCTTCAGAAACACATTCACCCACACTGTGTTGTGTTACTTGCTTTTGGGTGGGTTTCCATGAATCTTTATACTGCTGTGTCTATACCTTAAAACTCCTGACAACATGGGTTCAAATGTTAAAAAATATTTGTGATAGTGAAGATTCATTTAAAGACTGAAGTCATGACATAAGCATTTAGCAATGGTGGATCCAAGAAATATCAATATTTAATTATACATAAAAGCTAAAAAAAAAAAAAAAAAAAAAGAAGCCTATTTTCTGCCTGATCAGAACCGTGTGGGTGTGCCAGATCCCATACTGATTAACTGTGGTGTCTCACTGACAATGTACAGTGATAGTGTGAGTAAAGTGTGTAGAGAGGAATTATAGAGAGGAGCTTCCACAATGCTTTTGTTTTTACATGAGTCATAAATGTTGCCTGGTGCGTTGGTGCATTTTGTATTTATGTCTAGTGCCATGGTGCTCACAGAAAGCATCATTTGACAGTGAGTGGCTTATTAATCATTTAGGTCATGAGTTTTCCCGACAAGATCAGATCAGAGCAATTTTATGACTAACTTTCAGACACTCTAGACTCGTCCTTTCAGTGTACCCACGTGTAGATAACTTGTACGTTTTTACACTACTAGGTGTAGATCATGATTCTTTCAGTCATAGTGATTACTACACATGAAATTCTCTAATATAATACTGCATATAAAATGATATGAATTCTAACAAGGTTCAGTTTTGTTCATGTTCAGGAACACAAATGCTGAGTAAAGGTATGCTCACACATACAGCGACTCCAGTAGCACCATTCGTTTTCTGAGAGCTGGCGACTTCTGGCTACACGAGCGACAGTGACCTTTGGTGACTAAATGTGGGCGTGTCCAGTGACGCAACAAGGTTGAGAAAAGTTGAACTTTATGCAAATTTGAAGAGACTGGTGCAGCGACTAACGATGAGAGTGAAGACAGTAGCGCACATAAACCGTGATCCACCATGCTGCCTTCGATTCCGTATTGTTTCATGGACCAACACATGCGTTCATCTCATAGAATGTTTTATTTTAGCGGCAAGAAAACTGGTTTGTTGTCAAAAGTGGAATGCTAGTTGCACCGCCCACTGATAAATGTTTCTATAGCAACTAATAGTAGGAACGCCTACTGGCGACTTCATAGTACAGCAACTGGCAACCTGCAGCGAAAAAATTGCTGTATGTGTGAATGTACCTTAAGCAGGAAAGAAGTCACTTGTTTTTCATAGTCATACCCAATTCAAGTGGACCAGAGAAAAATAGCAGAAGAATGATATTCTTTCATTGATACTGTAACTACGGAGGTTACACCTCTTTCATTGGCTGGAAAAAAGGCCATGCCTCTTTCACTGGGTCTGTCAGGGACAGAGACTATACAAGCATGAAGGGAAAGAGAACAAGAGGTAAAAAAATTTATCTTTTTTTAAAAATAATAATAATAATAGTAGTAGAGTATTACTAAAAAGCGCTGTGCGTATGGTATCATCATTTTTGTCTGAGAAATGTTGTGTTGGATCAGGTATTATTAACTGTTCTGTAAACGTTGAGACCGCAGGGCACTGATCTGAACCGGTGAATCTTTACACCCCTACTTCACACACTGTTGGAGATGTGATTTGTGAGCCGTGCTGCATCCATCCATGTGTGGTTATGGGAAAGCTGAGTCATGCATCCTGTCAAATATCCTCATATAAGCAAACATGCTGATGTGGTTCTGTATTCTGAGAGTGCAGAAAGTTGGGGGAAATACATGCAGGAAGGAAAGAAAGACGGCGTGGTCTGATAAATATGGGGGGGGGGGGGGTATTGTGATGGATTTGGAAGGAATAAGAGATGGTGTTGCTATGCAGCAGCTTCAGTGCTGGTGTTGTAAGGCAGTGTGTGACTGCGACCTTAGCCATGGAGCTCGGGCACATTGTATTCACTTAGAGAGAGAGAGAGAGAGAGAGAGAGAGAGAGAGAGAGAGAGAGAGAGAGATGGTCTTATAAAAATGACAAAGTTAGAGGAACATGGAAATTAATATAGAATAGATCCAAAACCAAAAGAGGATTTGAGACATCCAGAAGTGGTTGGCTCATAATGGCAGGTAGATGGAGAGAGAGAGAGAGAGAGAGAGAGAGAGAGAGAGGAGAAAGAGACACAGAGTGGGGCAGTTGCACTGGCTGTGTCTACAGTTGTAGGCAGTGTCCTTCAAGGTGCAGTGAACTGAGTGACAGCGCATTAACAACAGGCTGCCGAACGCAGCACAGGGACTGGCGCTCAGTCCCGAGGGAAGAAATGTTTGAATTATATAAAGCAGCGGTCCCCAACCTTTTTTTACGCCACGGACCGGTTTAATATCAGGCAATATTTTCACGGACCGGCTTTTAAGGTGTGGCGGATGAATACAACAAAATAAAATGATCCGACCGGCATAAAAACTGGGGTATTATTTAAATATAATAATAAACGTGAATCCAATGTGAAATCGCAACTTTATTAGCAGCGTCCTGGTAACATCACACCAACAACATAACTTGAGTAACATCCGCTCTGCCCCATAACACTTAACGTATCACGTGACCAAGTAACGTATCACGTGACCGAGACAAGCGTCTTGACATGCGTCAAGAGTGAGTCATAGACGGATGTAACGGAGAGAATCCGGTCATTATTCAAAAATAAAACATCGTTCAGACTCAGATAATAAATAAAACGGAAATAATGTAAGTTATTTATTCTTTCTGTGCGGCCCGGTACCAAATGACCCACGGTCCGCGGCCCGGGGGTTGGGGACCCCTGATATACAGTATGCAGTCACAGAACTACCCTTACATATCAACTCTTCCTGACTTCTGAGGTACCGCTGCCTAGCCAACCCAGCAACAGTGCTGGTCAGAATTCTAATTCTAAATTCTAAATTCTTGATGATTTCTACCGGTCAGTGATAAGGCTGCATCGGTCTTTCGCTCTGCACAACAAAGGAAAAAACATCATGAAAGAGTTGTACAGTTTACAGACAGTATGGGACCGGAGTCTCGACATTACCAGAAGCGCTCATCGTCACGAGGACGCTCGGGCAGTTGCTCTAAAAGCCGCTCTCCTGACTGAGCGAGTGAAGAAAGAGGATCGAGCACGTGAGCGGGGACGCAGGGAACGATCACGCAGCAGAGAGCGGAGGAGATCACGCTCCAGAGACCGCAAGAGACAGAGGCAGTCTTGGAGTCGTGAGCGTAAACGCTCCAGAAGACGTGAGCGTAGGAGGTCGAGGAGCCGCAGCAAAGGGTGAAGCAAGGAGAAGTCAAATGGTGGTGAGCAGTCAGCAGATAAGAAGAAGAAAGAGGAGAAGGAGGAGGAGCGAGTGCAGATAGAGATGAGCAGATCGAAAGCATGTTTAACTCTAAGAAGTGTGTGAAGGACTTGGCCGCTCCGGGGGGTGCTGCAGCTTCAGGTTCAGGACTCACCGTTTCTGCTGCAGGACTTGGTGGTCTCACTGCACCTTCAGCTGGAAACATTCAGAAACTTGAGATCGCCAAGAATCTGGCACTGAAGATCAACGTACAGAAAAACCTCGGAGCAGAAGCTCTGGACGTAATGCGACAGGCCGTTAACACCATCATGAGGGGTGGCACCATGATCGCACCCTCCATCTCCGCTAAGACCATTGCTGAGCAGCTCGCAAAGAAAATCAACGCCAAGCTGAGCTACACACCCATCGAGAAACTTGAGGAGGAGCGACAGAATGCTGAACAGGCAGAGAGTGTCAAGAGGTATGAAGAGGAGCTGGAGATCAGCGACTTTCCCCAGATGGCGAGGTGGAAGGTGACGTCTAAAGTGGCTCGGCAGAGGATTGGCGAATATTCAGAGGCTGCCATCACCATCAGAGGGAAATACTTCCCTCCTGTAAAGAAAACAAAGAGGGAGAACACAAGATTTACCTCGTCATCGAGAGTGCAAATGAGTTGGCAATGCAGAAAACAAAAGCAGAAATCATACGACTCATCAAAGAAGAGCTCATACGCTTGCAAAACTCATACCAGCCGAAAGCCAAAGGCCGGTACAAAGTTCTGTAGACGAAGACCCTTCTGTTTTTTCGTTGTGTTTGACAGTGACGTAAAGAGGTGATTTGTGTTTATTTGACTGATTAAATGAAGCTCTCAGTTCAGTCTCATAGTAAAACAATAACAAAAAAAAACAGTGCCAGTCAGGGAGTTGTAATTGAATTTGTAAACAGTATGTTGCCATGACCGAATGTCATGTTGATGTCATTTACCCACTCAGTGACTAATCAATAAAATGTGCTTCAGAAATCCTTATCCTAGAACACTAAAACAGCAATAAATAGCATCAGACACTCAGGAGGCAGCATCAGGGTCAGTGACTACTGTACAAATACACTCTATCTCACATCCAGCACAGACAAAACTTTAGGTAGCAAGTATTGATTATTTTTCCTTTGTTGCTCGCTTGCTTTTTCTTCTTTCTTTCTGTGTTATGTCAGTGGGTCTCCAGGACTAGAAATGAAACTCTATCATAAACCAACACAGATACAGTATGATGTAATTCATTACAAACATCTACAATCTACATGAGATCATGGTCATGTCTGGCTTGTGTCTGGTTATCGCAGCTATAATCACATCTTTTTATCCTGTACTTTACGACTGTTGTTCTGTTCATGGCTTATTAAAAAGTTTTGTATTTTTATATATGTGTCCAGAGCCCCAGTGTGTGAGGGTGTGGAAGAAGACTTGAGAGACAGGCACAATCTTAAGTGAGCTTTGGGCTCACATCATCATTTCAGAGCACTTTCAAAACGCAACAAAATAACAAAAACTTGCGGCTTATGGGGAAAAACTGAAAGCACAAAGAGACACAAATAAGTGGAGTGTTAATGAGACACAGGTGAGAATCATCAAGCATTACCTCCCAGTTCTGGGGGCTTCCTCCAGGTACTCCAGTTTCCTCTCCCAGTCCAAAGACATGCATTGTATGCTGATTGGCATTTCCAGATTGTCCGGGGTGTGTGGTGTGTGAATGTGTGCGATGGGCTGGCACGCCATCCTGGGTGTCCCCCACCTTGTACCCCGAGTTCCCTGGGATAGACTCCAGGCTCCCCCGTGACCCTGTGCAGGATAAGCGGTATGGAAAATGGATGGATGGATGTTCTGGAAGCCTGGACTTACTAAGAATTCTAAGCACCTTTATCTGTCACAACCAAATCAAGAGACACCATTTGCATCATCTGCATGATGTGTAAATAAAGTACTATTGCAGAAAATATAGCTGCTCAATCCCACTATGCAGCATGACATGCAGAAGCCCTGTAGAACAACAGACAATATAAAGACAAGCCAAAAATTTCAGTCAGGTTAAGACAGGAATTAAAGCTCGCAGATAACAGGATAAAGGACAAAGTGTGCTGTACTTATTTAGGAAAGCCTGTGCTACAAACTAATAAGAAAACAGTGGAGGTACCAGACATGGGGAGAGTGGAGATGGACGGCAGGTGTGAGAAATGGAAAGACACGTGAAATATAACATAGGCCAGAAGGGTGAAGAAGGGCATGGTGAGAGGAGAGACATCAGGAAGAGTGATGGGTCCCTGCATTGGCCATTAAGCTCCCGGAGAACTAATTACTGCCTGAGTGACAGCAAGGTGATCAGCAACGCCTGACACTGGCTTTAAATTAGCTCCACTAACACTGCGGGCACTGGACCTGTCAGAGGAAAAAGGAGCCATGAAGCAGGATTGGGGATGAGAAAAAGTGAGGGAGATGAAGGAGGAGAAAGAGCAGCGAAGGGACAGTGACAGGGCAATGCTGTCAAGTGGAGACGAATGTTGCAGGAGGAGGGCATGTACAATTGATTACCCAGGAGGTCTCACTTGCTCTAAACTGCCTCACCTTTTGTACCCAGCATCCCTGTCTCTATTTCTCTCCGTTTATCTGTCATCTCTCTTCTTCTCGGAGTGTCCTGTTTAGCTCCTTCAAGCCCCGATACATAACACTGACTGTCGCTTGAAGTTTTTTGCACAGCACTGATACGATTTCTACACTGGGACTAGTCATCAACTTGTTTGATTCATCCAGCAGTGAGTGAGTGAGAGAGAGAGAGTTCTTTGATTGGCTGTGAGGTTAATAGCTAGCTGTATTTTTGCAGTTCAGAGAAACAAAATGGCTGAGCAGACTGTTTAATTGATTGTGGCATAAAAATGGTAGCCAAGTTAGTTTGCTTGGTTATTCCCCAAACCATTTGCTACACCTTTAGAAAATGGGAGTCCCTCAAGCACTGTTTGGATGGTTAATGGATCTAGCTTTCATACGGGTTTCTATTTGAAACCTTTTCAGAAAAGGAAACTGTCTCCTGTAGATTTCTATATAAAAACATAGGGTTGTCCCAAGGAGTGCTATATATACTGTAGATCCCTTTTTTGTTCCTAGAAGCATATCACATTTAACAGTACAGCACTTTAATAATAACTGTAGGTGCTCTTCTATTCTGGCATACTGTTTAATTTTAAAAAAATGATAACACTTTACTCGGTTTCTTTTTTTTTGTTGTTGTTGTTGTCATGGTTACAGACTACTGCCACCTCTTGGTTTGGAGAATTATGTGAATTATCAGCTATCACCACCGCTGTTTGTTAATCAGTCAGGGCAGTTGGCTTTGGTTGGCGTTAGTTTGATGTTGTATCAGGGTCAGGGATGTTTCTGAACATTTGGGTGCCATTAGTGCCAACTTACTTTGGCCCTAGTGACCAACCAATCATGCCTTTCAAGCTGCAGACCACAAGGGGGCCCTGTGCAAAAAACAGAACCGTGATAACCACTATGTCCTTATTTTCATCCCATGGCTCGAAGCAATGTACACAAGCGCTTATACCACTTATAGCTGCAGCCCTCGTTAAAGAGCATGAATTGAGGAAATCCTAAGCATCTGCTACCACTCACCTGTTTCTGCACCTGTTAAGAGATTATTTCAGGCCTCAGCTGGGATAAAGCTCTGTATAACACAGATGTGCTGGATGTGGAGTGAGAAGGGCGGTGCTCCTAACTTTATCCTCAATAGATTTGAAATGTATCGATCTATCTTCCTCATAAAGTTAGAGCACTTTAGAGCTGAGACTTATTACTTTTTGCCGTAGCAAGCTGACCACTTTTAGCTTTCTCAGATCTCCTTGTCAGTCTTGTTGTGTTGTAATCTTGGCCCGAGCTGTAGATGAAAGTGCAGCAGACCCATTAATGTGTGGCCCCGATGCCATTAAGCTCAGTGCACACTTAAGTGCAATTCTGCGTATCCGCATTGTGACGCCCTATCCATTTATGTGATAAATTAGTCTGTTGCAGCATGTTTGTGCATGTGGCATGAGTTTGCGCGTATGCATCGCGGCTTGGGTGGGAGCGAGCAAGGTCTAGAGAGAATGAGAGAAATCAAGACATTGCAATAAGAGTTAGGATCCATTAGGCGTTTATGGTTTGTAACCTAATACAGAAGAAGCTTAGCAGGATCCGGGGAGCCTAAAGCAGCTTGGATAAAGGAGAGAGAGTGATTTGAGGATGAGATTGAAGCTGACAGGCGTTTACTGTTTCACCAGGCCCATGTAGTTCCCACTTGGGGTCATAACAGGACACGAACATCTGATAAAGGGACATGAAGATGAAAATGTCCAGGATGAGCTCAACACATCTGACCCCTGAACCTGGCTTGCAAATGGAAAATCAACGTTACATTTACAGTTGAGTGTTACAATTAAAAATGACTATGCACAATTGCAAATTAACAGTTAAAAATTATTATTCGCATTTACTAATTACTGTTGAACCCAGCTGGAGGACACCAGAGTCAGCTGCAACAACAAACCACTAAGAACTACATTTGTGGTCAAATTGCCTTTTGCTTAAAGCGTCTGTTTCTCCTTCTCTTTTGCACGCAGAAGATGAAGGTCTTTGGTCAGAAGATTTTGGCATGCTTGCCATAGGCAAAGTTTCACATTTTAGGATTAATGAAGGTATGGGTGAAAATAGAAGAGCACATTAAAAGGACAGAGAGCATGCCAGAGGACAGTCATGTAGTGAAAGTAGAGCTCTGAAAGAAACCTAGAGTCGCATTTGCTATATTGTGACTTATAGCTCAACTGGAATAAAAAATGTCAACTATACACTTGATTCTGAAGAATTAACATTTGAACGCAAATCCTAAGAAAATTGCTATTTTTCTATTGGTCAGTATTTCTTTATCGGTTTTGCCGTTAAAATCATAGAAAAATGGGGGGAGCACGGTGGCTTAGCAGTTTGACTCGCACCTTCAGGGTTGGGGGATCGAATCCTGCCTCCGCGCTGTGTGCACGGTGTTTGCATGTCCTCCCTGTGCTTTGGGGGTTTCATCTGGGTTTCCTCCCCGAGTCCAAACATGAATTGTAGGCTGATTGGCATTTCCAAATTGTCTATAGGTAGTGTGAGAATGTTTGTGTGGTTGTGCTCTGCGATGGGTTGGCACCCTGTCCAGGGTGTCCCCCGACTTGTACTCCAAGTTCCAAGCGACCCTGTGTGGATAAGCGGTATGGAAAATGGATGAATGGATTATATCAAAACATCTTTTAAAGATCTATTACACTTCCCGCCTCATGCCCCCAGATCCGGATGGATGCCGGATACACCTTGACCCTGAGCAGGACAAAGCTGAAGTTACTGAATGAATGAATGATCCATGATACAATAATAAATAATCATTGAGTATTCCATCCATCCATCCATCCATCTTCTATACCGCTTATCCTACGGGGTCACGGGGAACCTGGAGACTATCCCAGGGAGCATCGGGCACCAGGCGGGTACACTCTGGAAAGGGTGCCAATCCATCGCAGGCCACAATCACATACACATTCACACACCCATTCATACACTACGGACACTTTGGACACGCCAATCAGTCTACCATGCATGTCTTTGGACTGGGGAGGAAACCAGAGTGGTATCATTGATTATTGTTTTTAGTATAATAATATATTTACAATATTGAAATAAAAGACAATTCTCTTTAAAGCAGTGTGAAACTGCTTCACATCATCATCATTACCATTATGTAGCCCTGTCACATTCACTGTGCCTTGGTTGGTAAGGGATTAGCGTCACGTAATAAAATTAGCTTATTATCACTCGACTCTTTAATGACTCAGTTCCAATATAAGTAGCATCTTCTTGTATTCATAATCACTTCATCTGGCCATCCATATTTCACATAAATGGAGCATTTAATTAGCAACATGGTTCTCTAACTGCATAAGCTTTTTTTTTGGACTACATTATAAACAGCCTGTTATCAATACAGTAAACATCATAAATGTCATTTCCTATCAAATTGAATCCAGTTCTATTAACATTAATTAAATCTACTGTGTGAAGACATTTGTTTTTTGTCCAGTTAAAAATGTCTTTATTTTGATGTAAAATGCCCAGTGGTGACAATTTTATATGGCTATGTAAAGTGCACTAGCTATTTATCTAGCTGCCTGTCTCACAGAAAGCTTAGAAATGATTTCAGATAACGTCCAGGGTTTATTTCCGCCTCGCACACAGTGTGAGCTGCAGACCCACTAAGACCCTGACCAGGATGAAGTGGTTCATGACGTGGTTACTGAAAATGATTGAATGAATGGATGAAATTTTCAGCACAAGACTGGTGTTGACAGAAATGAAATGTATTAGTCAAAACCACAAAATCATTCGTCAAAACAACCAGGAACCAATACTAGTCCATGCAATATACGAAGAATTCACAAACACTCAGTGCCGTGATCAGAGGGCCGGGAATTCGAAAGCTGGAATGTTCTTCTTAAGAAGGGTGTGACACAATCGATCATATGGTTGGCCGTGTGACGTGGGAAAGATCATGTTTAATTGATTTCCTTAGTGTCTGTTTGTGCTCAGTCGATTTTTTTTTTGTGTTGTTAAAGCTCTGTAATGTGTGATCTAATTGATTTAAATTGCTTAGTGTACTCCGATATCCTCGCCCACTCCGAAGACATGCATTGTAGTCTCGATTGTCATTTCCAAATTGCTCATAGTGTGCAACTGTGCCCTGCGATGGTTTGGCATCCTGTCCCGGGTGTCCACAGAGTTCACTGGGATAGTCCCTGTGACCCTGTGTCAGATAAGTGGTATGGAAATTGGATGGATGGATGGATGAATGAATGTTCTGGAAAGTTAGACTTAAAATATAGTGCTTGCCACTATTCTTAACCAGGCAATCATGTATCATTTGTCGCTACACTGACAGTTTTGTCATGAGTGTTTGTAGCAATGCAATGCACTAGTTCTTAAATGGATGTGTTGGGTTTAATTGTGGCTCCTTCTGTTCTTCCTACTGCTATTTTACATTTGTTTCTGGTCAGTTGGTGGATGGCCAGTTCTGCACATTGTGAATAAATATCATGTATGTAATGTATTTTAGGTTGTTTATATGCAGTATTCTTAAGCTGGAACATGAAATGTTTTCCTCAGTTGTGCAAGTACATCTGGATCTTACAGCTGTTTCAGCCCAGAGGGCAGATAGTACATTCTGAAGTAGTTTTAAATGATTACACACACCTGCTTTTAGATTAGTTATCAGTAATCTCTCTCTCTCTCTCTCTGTTGCTGAAAGCCCCTGAGTCATGCATTTCACAGAAGTATCTGAGTGTCAGCAGCAGATGGAGAGATAGGTGGAGGAGTGAGAGGAATGAAGGGAGGAAGGAAGAGAGAAAGTGGCGCCATGCGGTGGTCAGCCAGCTCTGCTGTCCTCTGCGCACTGCGCATTTACGCACATTAACCTTGGCCAGGGTCAGACCTGTGCCAGTCTGCCAGGCACTCGGTCGGCATCGGTGACTCACTAAAGGGAACAAGGCGCTTTAGTGACACACCACTCATCCGAGTGCTAATAAACACCATGTGCGTTCATCAGTCCACACGATGGTCATGGAAGAAGTTAGCTCACACTAGATGTGCTTAAATTCAATATGACAATCCAATCAGTCATTTAAATCAGTACACACTTACAGTTGAGGTCATAATTTTACATATGCCTTGCAGAATCTGCTAAATTATAATAATTTTTTTAAATAATGAGGGATCATTAAAATTGCATTTTGTTTTTTATTGAGTATTACCCTGAATAAGCTATTTCACATAACAGATGTTTACATATAGTCCACAGGACACAATAATAACTGAATTTAGATAAATTGCAAAGAGTTCAAAAGTTTACATATCCTTGATTCTTAATACTGTGTGTCGCTCCCTGGATGACCAACAACTGTTTTTATGTTTTGTGATAATTGTTCATGAGTCCATTGTTTGTGGTTTGGGTTTTTTTTTTTTTTTTGATGAAAGGATGTTTAGCATGAGTATATTATGAATTAGAGTTCTGGGATGAGCACAGGACAGTTTTTATGATTACAGCAGCAGTTCTTAGGTAAATCTACAGTATCCAGGTGAGATTATCAATGGAAATCTGGATACGGGTGAAATCTGGACATAACCTGGTGTGTGTGTGTGTCTCAGCTGATAGGTAAATCAGGATGAAACACACTCACTCACACATACACAAGCACACAAACATAAAGATTACCCACTACAACACTAAATTAAATTCTACAACCCGTATAATTCCACCGCAAGGACGGTTCACTCTGTTTAAATGTGTGACACAGGACAGCGCACAAACTCACATTCATTTGCAGTGCAGATGTTCTTTCAGGGTCCAATGCATCTAATTTTACCCTTTCACACAGCTATTAATTATCTGTAACATTTTTCTTTTCTGCTAAAGACCTCTAATGTTTTATTCATTCAACTGGGAAATGGGAGAGGAAATGGGATTTCAGCTGTTGAGGGTTTTTTTTTAAAAATGACCTAGGATGCTTTAGACCAGCTGTTATTAATCTGGTGAATTCTGATGTAGATATATTTTGCTCTCATTCTGCTCGTGCTTTATTTAGTATATAAAATGATACTGATGATAATGCAGTGAAAAAGGCAACGTGTCACTGAGGCACTTCACTGATTTTCAAAGCTGTAGATCATTAAAAAATGTATTATACATATGTGTCAAACACAAGACATATTCATTTGAAATAAATTATAAATATGCATAAATATTATATTATTTAAGGTCCAACGTTCTAAAAGTAAAGAAAAAATTAAGTGCAAAATTGACAGTCAAATTTCAGGCCAGTTTAATTACAAATGTTTAAAAAAAAAAGTACAAATTAATCTTTGTGGCATATTTTAATAATAATTATAAAATAATAATATGAATACTACTACTACTACTACTACTACTAATATAAATATAAAAATGTAAGGTGTAGTAATATTTTTGGTCCAACTTCACATTGTGGTTCTCTTAACATTATCGACTGCATGAGTTAGCACTTTTATAAAACTGATCCTTTTGGTTCTAAAATCTGCAAAGCCACATTCAAAGCTGTTGTAAAACCTTCGATATACTGTATGTGATATACTGTACAGCCCCACCTGTGACCGCATCACAATAATTGAAAACTGTATTAATATATCAGGTTTTAAACCGTTAAAACGGTTACACTCAAGCCATGCTTGTTGGTGTCAGAGAGGCTAGTTTTCAGAAGTATTTCAGAAACCGATGATCTCCTGGGAATTTTCACGCACAACATTCTACATTTTACACATATGAAACACAAAAAACATTCACAGAGTGACAGTTCTGCAGGCAGAAACACCTTGTTGACGAGAGGTCAGAGGAGAATGGACAGACTAGTTCGAGTTGACCGAGAGGCTATGATAAGTAAAATAACCACTCTTTACAACCATGGTGAGCAGAAAAGCATCACAGAATGCACAACACATTGAACTTTGAAGCGGATGGACTACAACAGCAGAAGAACACATTTGGGTTCACTCCTTTCAGTCAAGAACGGGAATCTGAGGTTACAAATGGGCACAGACTCACCGAACCTGGACAGTTACCTGGGCTTCTTTCAAAATGAATATTCATTCCTGAAAGACAAAGACGGCATCTTTTTCAACATACTTGCAGATAAAACGATTAGCCCAGTCTCTGTTGCTTATCTTACAAAAGCTAAAAGGTGCAATTAGATCTTCAAGCTGGGATAATGAACATATCTGATTGAGGCAGAGAGCATTTAAACTGTAGCTCTCAAAGCCTTGCTTATAACTAATGACTGCTGTAAAGGAAAAAAAAAACACTTTGTGTTTAGCTGGTTTCACAAATCCATTTTTTTTCTACAAGTCTAGCTTTTATCCCTTTTTAATTCTTTCTCCTTTTTTTGAAATACGATTTTATTAAGCATTTTTGGCATTTTCTTTATAGTCTGGTGTTTGCTGTTCATCCATCCTATTCTCTCTCATTTCTCTCTCTCTCTCTCTCTCTCTCTCTCTGTATGCATGTACTTTATTAACTTGGCAGCTTTAATTGACATTATTATATTATCTTAAGATATAATATATTATATTATATTATATTATATTATACTATATTATTATCAAAGAAATGAATAACTACAGATATGAAATGTGTAGGAAATGTGGTTTACAGGGCACTGCTCTCTCTCTCTCTCTCTATCTCTCTCTATCTCTCTGTAGCGTGTTTGCTTCAATCAGAGCTGGTGAATTACGAGAGAGTGAAGGAGTATTGTTTGAAAGTCCTTGGTCATCAGCAAGACCATTTCAAAGCCATGTACCGTGCCGGCATCGCCTTCTACCATCTGGGAGACTACGATTGCGCCCTGCGCTACCTCCGCGATGCCAAGAGCCGTGAACCTACAGGTAGGCCTTATTTATACAGAGGTGTGGCTGATTTCATTTCATATTTTTAATAATCCAACTGATAGTCATGTTCGCTTGTTTATCTGTTTCTATGGGTATAGAAAATATTGAAAATAAGGGGAAAAAAAGTGATGCGCATATCCATAGATAAGTGCTAATATTGCATGTAGGATAAAATGAAGAAAGCTGTTTCATTTTTGTGTGTATGGCTTCACAGATGTTGCTTTACAGACAAAAATGCTCAAATGCAAACTTTTAAAGTGCTTACATTATCTTATCGTTCACGACACTGTGTGTTTGTGTTCTATTTAGGAGGAAGCTGCCTAGGTAGGTAGGATATCTGTGCAGTGATTAAGCTCCTGAGATATTATCTGTCCCATTCTGAAGGCAGGATCAGGAAAGTGTTAGTTTTAGGTTCCATATTTTGGAATAAAAATAAATTTTTAAGTCAAAAAGGCAATCCTTGAATTCTGTACATTCGTTATTAGTTTTGTGAACATTTGGAAAACATAGTTGCTTTGAATGAGGAATATAATTACAGCTACAGTACAAGTTTAACTGCTGGTAAAACATCAAAAAATGGATAGGGAATTTTAAAACTATACTATAGTGGTAGGCATCTCTAAATATGTCCATAGTGTGTGAAAGGGTGTTGAATGTGTGTGCGATGGTGCCCTGCGATGGGTTGGCACCCTGTCCAGGATATCCCCCGCCTTGTTTCCCAAGTCCCCTGGGATAGGCTCTAGGCTCCCTGTGACCCTGTGTAGGATAAGCGGTATGGAAGATGGATGGATGGATGGATAGTATAGTGGTGAATTTAGGTGGCAGGACTTCGATTGGTCAAAAATAGTTCCAAAGTCAGACACGGACTAAAAGCAGAAAGCAGGTAATGAACTGAATGAATTATGTTCAAAACAACAACAACAACAATAACAACAGTAACATCACTCATAATAATGTTATCAAAAAATTTACCCTGTGAATGTATTGGGTCTAAATTTAGTTCTTTGAAATGTACTTGAAATTTCAGTTGAAAACATTATGGACTTGTTAATAAGCATTGAAAATTCTGGATGAGCTGCCACTGGTCCTAAGGGTATACAACTTTTGCACTCAACTTTCTACACTGACCCTGTTTCTTTTTTTTTCTTTTCTTTTTTTTGCCTCCCTTTTACAGACACAAATGTGTTGCGATACATCCAGCTGACGGAGATGAAGATGAGTAAGAGCAGTCAGCAAGTGCGAGAAAGCAACAAAGAGGCTCTGGGTTAATCTTTGCCCATTCCCTCTGTTCATTTGGCCATCCTCTCCACAAATCTCTCCCTCCTTTTCCCTCTACACCCTTCATACTATGGACTACCAGGACCCCTGTACTGTGCCCTTCAGTGAAGATGGACTGCTTTTGGCACAGAAGCCCCTCGACTCGCCCTCCCGCTCTGAATCCTCTCTGTCCCTTTAAAACCAAACCGCCCCGGTGCTTTCAGTTTCCCAGGTACTGACTGACAAAACGATACGGAAAAACAACAACAACAACAACAACAACAACAAAGCAACAAGAATCAATGAAAATCTGTAGGAAAATTCACACGGACCTGATAAAGGACCTTCTACAGTATATGTTATTGGGGAGGTGAACGAGCCGTGAAGTGTAGCTATAGAGCGGTGGAGGTGTATTACTGTGTGGCCACCATCTTTAATTATAAAAGAGCACACATATCAAAACCACAGTGCTACACCAGTACAGATGCTAAATAGGGCCTAGGATTAAGCAGATGACCTTTGAACTCAAGCACACTCCATCGCACACCTTCTTCCTGGTTGAAGGGAGCAGGAGAGAAAATGCAATTCCCTCTCGCCGGATACTACTGATCTCTTTGCCTGCGTTTTCATTTATTCCTGGTTGCATTTTTTTTTCTTTCCCTCTCCTTCTCTCACTTTCTCAAATGTGGCTGTATTTAATCTTTTCTGAACTGTTTCAATTCAAGGGCTAATTCCAAGGTTCGTAATTCGTCCTTTGATTTCGAGCACGTTTTCTTTGCGTTCGCTGCTCGTCGTACAATAGTAGCATTTGTTTAGGCAAGTTTGTGATGTTGTTTTTGTTTTTGTCTTCCTCCAAGGAACAAAAAAAAGAAAAGAAAAAGCAAACGCTGCCCTGAAGTTAACAGCTGTTTTGTGAGCCCGTGTCATTGATTTCCTTTTGCTCCTGGCAGAACGTAAGACCCCGCCCCCTCTCGGAGATTGACCAATGACAGTATTTCTGAACGTGACAAATTCTGCAGGGTTTTATAGACAAGAGTTAAATATTATAGTGCAGACTTGCTCATATGCTTTATGCTTTATGTAGTCCCATCTGGATTACTGTGTGCCATGCGATATCAAGTGCCACTATTAATGATGTTTTATTTTTTGTTTTTTTTTAATGAGCCTTGCAAATCAACTTTTAGTGCTCTTTTATACGTTCCTCGAACTTTTCATCTCTGTCTCCTTGTCGCAAATTGAGCAAAAGAAAGCAAACGTCTCGACAGACTTTCATTGTAATGATCTCACTGGCTCTCAGTGGCTTCAGCTAGGCATCGGGTTTAATACGGATCTGATCATTTAAATCATCGTCATCAATGATCAACAGCCCAAATTTACAGCGTCCATAATTAATCTCGATCTCCAATTGTTTTGCCCTGTAAAAGAACCTGTCTGCTATTAAATCACAGGTAGCCGTATAATTCACGTCTAAATAACAACGTAGTTCAGTCACTCTTAGTTTCCAGTTTGCATTAGCAGCCACAACTAGTCGGCTGAGACATTTCTGTCTGACCTGAGAGATAATGGTGTCAATGCGACTCTGGGGGACGCCGAGCATGGATACAGACAAGGATAGACTCTGACGAGATGTGGAACACTGAGATGGGAGACTCTGAGCCACTGTGTTGGTGAGATATATTATGATTGCTTTCAACTCGATGAGGCACAGAGTGACCTGAGAACCAAAATGCTTGCTTGCTCTCTTCACAGCTCCATGACTCCCCAGGTTGTTGTTGTTTTTTGTTTTTTTGTTTTTAGATCTTTCTGTATCATGTTTGTCACCCTGACTTTTGGATTTTTATGCCTTTATTTATTTACTTAGTTAGTTAGTTGATTACTGAGTTTTTTTTTATGTAAAGGGCAAAGACGATAGCGATGCATCAGTGGAGTCTGGGTCATTAGCTCTTTTAAACGTGTCTCGTATGTCCCCGTGTGCTGGCTGTCTTTGGTCAAATGGTTACGACAGGATTGTGTGATTGCTGTCATGTGACGGCATCCGAAGCACAAACTAAGAGGTCGGATGGATGAAAGTGAAGCAGTTAGCCGTGCTCGTTTTCTTTGATGTCACTTGAGGTAGGTGTTCGTTGACTGTTCAAATAGATAAGTGTGTACAAGAAAAAAAAAAAAGAAAAAAAAAACAATGGTTGTGGAGAGCTTTACTTTACGGAATTGTTTTATCGATATATGAGAAAGAAAATTAAATAAGATTATGAAAAAAATAAATATATATATATATATATATTTAAAGATCAAAAAGGGGCACCTTTGTATCTGTGTATACGTTCCAAATTTTTCTCTTCTGTTTATTGCCTTTTTCTGTGATGTCAAAACTTCAGTCTTGTCTAAATCGCAGTCCAAGGGTTTGGGGGTATGACCTTTGACCTCCCAAGTGGGATCCTAAGAGTGATATAAAGGTATAATTGGAATAATAATAATAATAATAATAATAATAATAATAACAATAATAATAATAATAATAATGATGATGAAGGAAGTTGTTAAAGGGGTGAGGGTACCCTGCAGACCTGAACACAAATGACCGACTGGTTCATTGGTTTCTTATTTCATTCATTCGTCTGTTCTGGAGAGAGCGACTCGGACCTTCTGGTTGTTATGGTTCTTATCCCACCGTCTTACTGGTTCACGTTTTGCCCCCTCAGCAAGAGTGTCTCATCGGAAGACCTGAGAACTGGTTACATTTACCTGCAAGCCCAGGAATGCACTATTGATATGTATTTGAAGACAAATAAACTTTAGAAAAATAGAATGAGTGTCTTGTCTGGTTTTTGCTTTCTTCCAACATGTTCTGCTGCCTGTAATGATTAGATGCAGAGCTGTAAAGTTTGCTGCTTTACACAAGTATAAATGTACCAAGTACCACCTCCATATTCTTTTTTTTTTCTTCTCAGGAGCTTGATGTGAGAAATCTTATTTTGGATGTGAAAGTTGTGAACATCCATGCCTCCAACAGCCTACCTACACTCCCTAACCTACACGCCCACACCGGATCAATACAGCAAGAAGGGGGGGGGGGGGGGGGGGGGGAGGGGGGGGGGGGGGAGAACAGCATTCATCTTGCCAAATAAACATTTTTCAGGAGTTTCAGGAGGGAGACGTTATGTATCTTTTGGGTTTTACACTACACCTATCTTTTGTCCACTTTTGTTGGTTTTGGAATGACAATATTATATTATAAATGAGAATATTACCTATATTATAGGCTACTCTTATTATTACTATAGTAGGCAAACAGTTCAAAGGGCAGGATCAATAACGTTCTAATATCTGAATCCAAGTAGTTCTGGTAAACAGGAAACAGAGGTAATTGAGTAAAATTCCAAAGTATATGACAAACTGACAGGAAAAGCACAACTCGTTTACTGCAAAGATCCGGACCTGAGCAGCGTTTATATGGAATTGTTTGGAAACAAGTAAAATAATCAGAAAATTGACTCACAATTCTGGTGACTCTGACCTCTAGTGGACAATATCTAAGCTCTATCATGACTGCAGCAAATACTTTAAACGCTTCAAAACTATGAGTATGGATGCTGGGGAATTCGGATGCCTTGAACTCTTTTTCATGTTCCTCAAACAATTCCTGAACTATTTTTGCAGTGTGGCATGGTGCGTTATCCTGCTGAAAAACGCCACTGCCATTAGGGAATACAGCTGCCATGAAGGTGTGTACTTGGGCTGCAGCAATGTTTAGATAGGTGGTACGTGTCAAAGCACCATGCACATGAATGCCAGGACCCAAGGTCTCCTCTGCCTCCTCTAGCTTGCCTTCTTCACAAAGTTTCCCTTAGTTTCTCACATAGAACCCTTTCACCGGTTCACTGGTTGTCCTTCCTTGAACCACTTTGGTAGGTACTAACAACTGGAATCCTGGAACACCCCACAAGACCTGCCGTTTCGGAGATGCTCTGATCCAGTCGTCTAGCTATCACAATTTGGCCATTGTTAAAGTTAGAGCTCAGATCTTTATGCATGCTCCATTTTTCCTGCTTCTAACACATCAGCTTTAAGAACTGACTCTTTACTTGCTGCCTAATATATCCCACCTCTTAACAGGTGCCATTGTAATGAGATAATCAATGTCCTTGACTCAAGTGACTTCTCCTGTCAGTGGTTTTAATGGTATGGCTGATTGGTGTAAATGGCAATAAGGACATGAAATAGCTGAATTACTGATCTGCAGGTGTTTTTTTTCCTCTTAGGTCTGAGGTGTAGTATCCTTAGCCATATTAGCATCCAATGCTTATAATGTTTTTATTCCACAGCTCTGCTGAATTGGTCAGAAGGTGATCATTTTTTTTATAACAACAGTTCTGACAATAGTGCAGTCTGAAAGGCAAAGCACGGATTTATATGAATTAACTCATTCTTCTAATATGTTGTTGTTTAATAATATTTCAATTCACAGGGACTTGTAAGGCAGATGCTCACAAAACAATAAACAGGGTTTTTTTTTGTCATTTTGTCAAGTGTTGTCATTTAACAATGAAAAAAAATATCAACTTTGGGCCTCATTTATCAATCTTATAGTAAAGAAGTTTGCAAGTGTTTGTGTAAGTCAAAACGAACGGACAGTTTTGGACAGATTTTAAAAAGTTTATTTACAGGCCAATCACCCATAAAGTACAAAGCTCATTTGCATTTACTGACATGCACACAACTCGATAAAAGGTAAAGCACACAGAAAGCTGAATGCACGAAATGGAGACTAAACGGCCAAAGAAAAGGAATTTCTCTGATGCAGAAGTGGAAGTTATTTTGTTTTTTTAAAGTCACATTAAGATAAGAACAATATTATTTAGCAGTCTATTGAACACCTGAAAACTCCACCGTCTGGAGACACATTACAGACAAGGTGAAGAATTAGGTGTGAGTTAAGTGAGGTAAAAAAAAAAAAAAGGAATGGTTTGATGAGGAAAAAAAAAAAAACTCTACACTGATCTACACTGTATTCAGGTGATCCTAGACACCACCCTGTCACTCTCACACCCTGTCACACACCAGGTCATGTTTTATTCCTTATTTATAAAATGAAGATATAAGAAATAAGAAGTCGACAAAGGGCGAATTGTGTTTATTAAAGTTTCCCCAAATGCTGCAACGACCTCTGTCACAGAATATGAAAGATAGAATAAGCAAAATAAATGTAATATAGTTCAGAAGATACTTCTGCATTCGATAATGCTGCTGCATCTCACACAAGATGGGTATAAGAAGCCATGTTCTGAAGCTGTGATTTCAGTAAACACTGGCATAATATTTTAAAACTGAGGTTCGTGAAAGCCTCGCTCGAAGAGGTGAGAGGAATGCCCAAATACTGTGCCATGAGGAGGCTTTCATTTGCAGCATGATGCAGCTTGATCATTGGGCATATTCATAGGCGATTATGACAAGAAGAAGGATTCCAAAATAGTCAAACATTATTTTCAGGACTTGATGATCCTTGTGAGAACATTAACTAGGCCTCCGATGATTCGACACATTATTTGTTGAAGCTTGTGAGCTTATTCACCTCCTTATTCAGACATTACTTGGTTTTTCTTTAGTCCCTACCCCTCTCTCATGGGGTGATTATGAGTCTGTCATTACTGGCTGCTCTTCTTAATGACTCCTACTGCTTTAAACGAAGACAGAGAGAGAGTGTGTGTGTGTGTGTGAGAGAGAGAGATTATAAAGCAATGGTCTTAGGTAAATTAATGTGTTATTAGAATTATGCTTATACTGTGACTGCAATGGCATTTCTTATTGTAAACACATTTATAAACGTGCCTTTCGTGCCAGTATTGCCATGTCCACCATCTTCCCTTCCTTTCCTCCCTTCTTTTCTTCACTGTGGCTTTTTATAGCATTGCCATGGAAGTGAAGTGGAGTTGCTAGGTAACTGACTGGCGTCTGAAAGTGTTGGACTGGCGGCTGCTTTCACAGACACCAGCAGTGGAGCACAGCACAGCTCTGAGTATGTGTGGGTATGTGGGGAGGGGAGCATGTGCAGTAATGATGGGATGGGATTGTTATTTTTTTATCCATCATTTCCATATTGTGGCTCCTGGTTGTTTCTTACTTATGAAAGAAAAAATGACACAATTTGCTCCTCAGAGAAATATAAACACACTACATGGTTTCTGAAATAATGGTTGAGCCAGATTTTTTGAGCCAGATTAATTTATACTATAATTTATACTATATTATATTATCTAACAATTATGTTATTAAATATGTGATAACTAATATTTAGTATTTAGAATATACTAGCTTAATTATATAGTCATATGTGTATGATTATTATTATTATTATTATTATTATTATTATTATTATTATTATTATTATTATTATTATTATAGTAGTCCTTATTGTCATATTATTGTCCAAATTTCCCCTTAGGTATTAGTTAAGTGCATCTATCTACGGTGCCCTCCACTACTATTGGCACCCTTGGTAAATATGAGTTTTTAAAAAATGTAAAAAATTTTAAAAGGCTGTGAAAAATTTTGATCTTTTGCTCAAAAATTCACAAAAACACTTTGCTCTCACAGATATCAAACAATTGCAACAAAACACAG
This sequence comes from Ictalurus punctatus, assembly GCF_001660625.3. NCBI lineage: Eukaryota > Metazoa > Chordata > Actinopteri > Siluriformes > Ictaluridae > Ictalurus > Ictalurus punctatus. The sequence continues at coordinate 6,676,236 of NC_071284.1, forward strand.
GTTTATATATATTAAAAAAAAAATCTTTGTTAAATATAGGTGTGCAACAATTATTGGCACCTCTATGAATTCATATGAGAAAAATATATTTGAAGTATATTCCCATTGATATTTTACATTTTTGGGTCACTAAGAACGGGAAATTATGAGGTAACACATTGGCCAAATTCCTTTAGTCATTCATAACAATGGGTAAGACCAAGGAATATAGCTGTGATGTGCCGTAAAAGGTTGTTGAGCTTCATAGACTCAAGCGTCTTCAGTTTGCCAGACACTACTGGAACTTCAAATGGGATCAGGTTCTATGGTCAGATGAAACCAAAATAGAGCTTTTGGGCAATAAACACCAGAGGTGGTTTTGGTACACACGCAGAAGTAGCCATATGGTAAAGTTCCTCATGCCCACGGTTAAACATGGAGGTGGCTCTTTAATGTTTTGGGGCTGTTTTTCTGCCAGAGGACCTGGACATTTTGGTAGGATATATGGCATCATGGACTCTATCAAATATCAACAGATACTGAATGAAAACCTGAATGCCTCTGCCAGAAAGCTTAAAATGGGCCATGGTTGGATCTTCCAGCAGGAAAATGATCCAAAATAATCAAAATCAACACAGAAATGGTTTACTGACCACAAAATCAAGATCCTGCCATGGCCATCCCAGTGTCCTGACCTGAACCCCATAGAAAACCTGTGGGGTGAACTGAAGAAGAGAGTCCACCAGCGTGGACCTCGAAATGTGAAGGATCTGGAGAGATTCTGTATGGAGGACTGGTCTCAGATCCCTTGCCATGTATTCTCCAACCTCATCAGGCATTATAGGAGAAGACTCAGAGCTGTTATCTTAACAAAGGGAGGTAGCACAAAGTATTGACTAAAAGGGTGCCAATAATTGTTGCACATATATATATTTGAAATTGTTTGATATCCTTGAAAGCAGAGTATTTTTGTGAATTTTTGTGAACAAAAGATCAAAAGATTAAACAATAAAGACAATTTTTCACAGGCTTCTTTGCATGTTGTATGTGTTGCTATGTATTTAACAACAACAACAACAACAAAAATAATAATAGCAAAAAACATTGTGTTGTTTGTGCGTTTTCTTACTATACTACCTCTCGAGTTTTTAGACTGATGGTGTTCTTAGTCGGTGACCTAGAGAACAAGTATCAGTATGTATTTATTGCTAGAGACTTCAAAGCACTTCTGTAAGTCGCTCTGGATAAGGGCGTCTGCCCGATGGCGTAAATGTTTTTCTTGCAACTCCAGGGTTGTGGGTGCGTGGAGCTTGCATGTTCTCCCTGTGCTTCTGGCGTTTCCTCTGGGTACTCCGGATTCCTCCCCCAGTCCAAAGACATCTGTTGTAGTCTGATTGGCATTTCCAAATTGTCTGTAGTGTGTGAATGGGTGTGTGTGTTTGTGTGCAATTGTGCTTTGCGATGGGTTGGCACCCTGTCCAGGGTGTCACCCACCTTGTGCCCCGAGTTCCCTGGACTGGGCTCCAGGCTCCCGCGACCCTGTGCAGGATAAACGGTACAGAAAATGGATGGATTAATATAATAATAATAATAATAATAATAATAATAATAATAATAATAATAACATTAAAACTAACCAAAAATAGTACATAACATAATAGAATACAGAAATTGATTATATTTTATTATTATTTTATTACAAGTTCATCTATTTATTTATTTTTAAATATCATTTTGTGATATTATACTCTATAGTATCGTGCCATTTTGTTTTGGCTGTGTGTGAATTTGGCGACATCTAGTGCAAAATGTTCACATTCTCATTTTTAACACTACGTGTCAAAAGGCTCCAATCAACACCATTCTACTTTAAGTCTACTCTAATCATCATGCACAAATATCCACAAAAAATGCACTTGGGATGCAGTTACATGCAGAGAATCACACATAAAATCCTAATGAGCTATTTCAACTGAAAATGACTATTGACATGACAATACCTTTAAAGTTTTGTGTATGTAACTCTAGTGGGATCTTTAATGAATTAACTGTTTGTTTGTTTGTTTGTTTGTTTGTTTGTTTATTTGTTGCAGGAACCACTTAGTGAATTAAATGGTCTAATAATGAATAACAATTCATCACTGCTTCAATCATAACAATAATTTTAATAAATACTCTTAGTTCTTCTCACACAGGAAATAAAGGACGACTTTGTGTGTCATCCCTCCACTGAGTCACCCCATACAAATTATAACAATAAGATCACACAAACACACGCACGCACATGCGCACACACACACATTCACGCACATACACACTAACCGGTGGACAGTTGAAAAAAATACTGTCGAATTACCAGGTTGAACCTTCGAGCATAAAAGTGTGTTTCCGGCTTCGTACAATTCAACATCTTAAACACAAAGGTCCACAGTTCCTTGTTCTGAACAGAATGATTTCATCACGCATCCTTCTCTCTGTTTCTGATTACAGCGGCATTTCATAAAGCATCAAAATAAACCAAAACACTACACACTGCATCTCGCAGTTCCTTTATCTCAGATCAGTGTGTAGAAGGAGAAAGATCTTCCACGGTCTCATTCGAAGAGGTAAATAAGCGTGTACGTTTGAGTACAGGTAGTACATTACGGTACAGTGTGTTTCGTATTTTATTGCAAATGGACGGAGACCCTCGGCTTGACCATAACAGTAATTCCCTTTCTCCAGGCTCGTAATGTTCCTGTTTACTGAGGAAAATGGAAGTGAGCGTGCATTTAAACCGGAAACAGCTGATGACACCAGATCTCAGTCGTTCTAACTCCTATGACACTTCCTCACAGAAAGACACATGCACACACTCTTGCTTACATACTTACACACAGGCAATATGTACTGTACATCAGGATTTGCTGACAAACCAGGCCTTCACATTAAAACAGCTCCTGCTTTCTGATCAGGTTCTGCAGAAAGCCTGAGATGGTCAGTCTTCTCCTCAAAAACATAAATATGCTTAGATCTACCGTATTTTCTGGACTATGTGACCCACAGTTTTCTCCTCTAATCATCATTTTGTAGCCTAATCGTAATATAGCCAGTTGTTAGTGACTTTATTTTGGACGTTGCCATGTATGGTAATTGTCATACCTTTGTAAATTGGTCTTTTTAACTGTTTAATAGTACCAAACTGGGAATATTTGTGTTCTAATGTCACTAAAACCATTCACAAGACTCCTCCCCTAAACATGTCTTGGCCAATTTATAATTGTGAATAAGCACGGGAAAAGCTTTCTGAGCAATCCATGTGCAAACAACAAAAGCTGACACCATAGATGCTTCAGTGACGGAGTGAAATATTACCCATTTTCCAAAAAGTAGACATTTAGGATTTGGATTAAACGGCGCATTGATTCACTGTATCGTGCTTTTTGACGTGACGTGGAGCAATTGAATGCGTAAAATATCTATTTTTTTTAAATGGGGAGGGGGGGGGGGGGGAATAAATAATGGACAATATAAAAGTGAAACAACAAAATGAAGAAACTATGAAGTAAAATATCACCAAGCATGGCTAATTTACTCGAGTTATTAGCTTAACATTGGGAAAACTAAATGCTAATCCCCCACACAGCCATTACAGCTACTGTAAAACAAGGAAGAATATTTTCCCCTGTTTTTCTAAAGTATGTGAACATATCAAATCAGACTGGAATGTTTTTCTTTGCTTCACAATTATTGGACTATATGCAGTATAATTCCTGTGTGCTGCAGTATTTTGAATGTAGGCTGAGGCCTTGTACTACAAGGTTTCAGCATAAAACACTGCTATATAATGATTTCACTGAACTACTACTGAACACTAAAGGGACAAAAGCTAAAGCAGACTATTAAAATATATGGGTAACTTGTATGCACCATTTTAGAGGGAATATAGTTATTTGTAAACTAAAAATGTCTTATCTATTAATGTGATGCAAATAGCAAACTTATATAAAGTATATATACTGTATACTGTTGTTTTTCATCATAGTTAAGGGAGGTCTGTCTTAATATCATGAGTTACTTATTGTCCAGAAAATACAGTATCAAAGGAATGGCTTTCATCACATACATATTACCTGGTTATTAAAAAAAAAGAGTTTTATTGAACAATCTATAGGGGGAATGATACAAGCAGTAGGACTTGACCTTTACTTTTATGGAGCTCATAAAAGTGCTGCAGCTCGGAAACTATGGTTCAATGCAGTGGCTATGAAAAATAATCCATAGAGCTCCAGGTGATTTTGTTGTTGTTGTTGTTGTTGTTGAGTACTTCTCTCACACTCACTGAGATGGGAGAGCCGTGGTTTCTGGGATACTGTATCTAATAGTGACACCAACCACAATGGCCTCCATGAGATATGCAGGTCAGAGCTAGGAATTTCATGGCCCCTTTTCTGTCTAGGGAATATGCTGGCCATGTAAATGAGGCCAGGCGGCCTATAATGGATCCTGGGATTTTATAAGAAGTGCTGCTCACACATTGTGGCTTGTGAATGCTGCCCACATAGAGGCACCGTGCTGTCCTGGCTCTGCCCCTCCATGTCTATGTCCAGCAGAGTTGGGCGGCCAGTGGTGGCTCCTGCGCTGACCCCGCTGTCCCCAGAGCCTAGCGGACTGTCACAGCTGCTCCCTGGAGATGAACTAAGCGTCCGAGACAGTGACGACAACTTCCACGGGTCTGGGCGCGCCCGGGCCGGGGTGGGGCGGGGACGGGGAGCGAACTCCAACGTCTTGGGCCGTTCGAGGGTTCCGGTCTGGGATTCGGAAGAAGGAGGAGCTTTACGCCGATGCGCTGCGGGGAAGATTGTGGATGGATCCGGGAGACGAGGGATATCTAGAGCGTCACGAGAACCTGAGTGAAAACACCAAATATCATAGAGATATACAGTACTGAATACAACGAGAACAAAAACAGGGTTATTTGAGATACAGTATTTTAATAGTTTAGTATACAAGAATAGTGGATATAAAACAGGAAGGAAGGAAGGAAGGAAGGAAGGAAGGAAGGAAGGAAGGCCCTCCAAGTTTAGGCCAAACCCATTCCAGGGTTAAATCCAAATACAGATATGGTATTACAGTATATATGGTATATATGGTAGATGGATGGTTGGATGGATGGAAGGAAGTAAGGAAGGAAGTGAGGAAGGAAGAAAGGAAGAAAGAAAGGAAGGCCCATTCCAAAACAGATTCCAGGGTTAAATACAAATACAAATATGGTATTATGGTATATATGGTAGATGAATGGTTGGATGGAAGGAAGGAATGAAAGAAGGAAAGAAGGCCCTCCAAGTTTAGGCCAAACCCATTCCAAGGTTAAATCCAAATACAGATATGGTTATTTGGAGTGCTAAGCATATATAAAGATATAGATACAGATAGTGGCATTGTGTTAAATCCCTAGTACACACAGATTCCTGCTGACCCACCTGTGTTTGGTGCATTATTGGGTGTGATGGGAGGAATCGGCATGCTGCCGTCTGAGGGCGTGCGTCGGTGCCCTGTCACTGTCTGTGCACGAGGTCTGATGGCACCGTCAGATGGTGTGCGTCGGTGCCCGCGGTTCACAGCCATGGTGGCAGAGACGTGGGTGGGTGTGAGTGACTGGTTGGGCTCCCGTTTGAAACTCTCTGCTCGCAGGTCCAGCAGGGGGTTTAGAGCGGGTGCTGGGCAGGGCATAGTGCTGCTCGGACTTGGGATCAGATCGTCTGGGTCCGAAGGCAGCAAGGACTTGGTGGAGTTGCAGTCAGAAAGAGAGGAGAGGGAGAGGAGTGTGACAGAAGGAGACGGGTCCAGGCAGGGCAGCGCGGACTCCTGATGATGGCGGTTGTGAGACAAGGACAGGGACAGCGTACGGCTTGGGGGAGATGTGCTGCGCCGGAATCTGCCCGTGCGCTGAAACAGACCTTCCTTCTTTTTTCTTTGCTCCTCTCGTGCATCATGTTCGTCCTGACTCACCTGTACACACACACAAACCATGTGTAAACATCAATTCATTTATACATCATGAATTACTGCGAATAATCCATCACATCAATTCCATATGCTAAATATTATAACTAAGCGAATCAGTACTATTCATTATAATTATCTTTGAGCTCAAATAATAATTAAATTGCTTTCCTTACTGTCGTTCATTCTACAGGGTGTCCGAAATGTCAGGAACCAATAAGAACATGTTGAGCAAATATGTCGATTCGATAAGGTTGAGCAAAATCCTTAAAAACATGATATACTGTCTGAGAAAGTTATTTTAAGTAGTAAATACAAAATTAAAAACATGTTTACTCTCATTGGTTCCAGACAGTTTAGACACCCTGTCTGGTTCTCTGTAATAAGAAAAACAGATGATAAACGAATACAAAACATAAAACATGGACTGAGGTCTTTAAGTTTTTAACTATAATACATACTCTTTCGTACCAAGGTCATTAGGTAAGACAGGAGGGTTGCTAAAAATGAAAATTTTAATAGTGAATTAATCAACATTTGAACAATCTGCTTAAATGTGGCTTGTAAACAAGAATGGTTGTAACAAATATCATTGTTTTGTATGTATCATTCATTTATTTTTTTCAATAATACAAAAAACCCTTAAAGATAAGTCACTAAATATCCTAAAGCAAATATACAAGTCTGACTGATATCACTGGGATAGAACTGGGTCCAGTTTGAGGTACATATTTTACTGATTTTGGGTAAGACAGGCTTTCCTGTCATTCCATGGCAGCTGCATTATGGTAAATGATCTGCACTTATATAGTGCTTTTTTAACCTTAGCAGTTCTCATTCACTCTTTCACACACACACTCACACACCAGTAGTAGCAGAGCTGCCATGCAAGGCGCTAACTTGCTGTTGGGAGCAACTTGGGGTTCGGTGTCTTGCCCAAGGACACTTCGGCATGTGGAGACATGTGGGCCGGGAATCGAACCGCCAACCCTACGATTAGCAGACAACCCGCTCTACCACCTGTCTAGACTCCTGTCTCACTCTGTCAGTTTTGATTGCTAATGAAGATGCCTAATACTTCCACTGCTCCATCTCTAGATATGTATTTGGGATGGCTTGCCTGAAAACTGTGCGCCCTCTGTAGTCCAATCATTCATTTATTCATTCAATCATTTCCATCAACCTCTCTATCCTGATCAGGGTTGCAGTGGATCCAAATCCACCCATCATTAACAATTAATTTAAAATGCACACAAGGAAACATGGAGCTTATTGAAATCTGAAGTTTCAAATTAACGCAAGCATGCTTGAAATTCTATAGAGTAGCAATCCATGTCATCTGAAACGGCAGATGTGTTTCCTGCCCTCTTTACCTGCAATCGTCCCAGCTGGAGCAGGTCTGAGCCGAAGCCCACGGCAGCCAAGATTGAGGCACAGCCCAGCAGTACCATGTCACTCTTCTTCCTCTGATTGCAGCGCCGCAAAGGATCCTGGGAACCCACTCCAGGCCCTACACCTGTCCATGTGTGACTGGCATCCTCCGCTGCCCCGTTGCTACTGCCCTCCGGAGCCAATCGCTCCTCGAGCTCAGACTGTTCCTCTACAGAGACACAGACATGAGAGATTATACTTAATTACTTCAGGGAATGGATCCTGGGGTATTAGATCTTAGGTATTTTTTACATTTTTTATTTTTTTTTAAAGGCTTTAAATCTTGAGGTCAGTTTATAATTTAAAACAATTTTTTTTTTTGTACAACACATGAAACACTGGCCAAAATAAGAAGCAGGAAATACCCGGGCTCTACTTCTCGTTTGTCATCATGCAACTTGAGAGAAGATCCTGAACCATCACAGTGACGATAAAAACAAATATGTACGATTCTAAATGAATTAATGAATTCATGCCTTATGACTGACATGTGTTCCTATGTAATACATAGGAACATACATGTTTCCACTACTGACAAAATAAAACAAAAATGAGAGATACATTTATCATGGTCAGAAAAAAAAATGGGACGCGCTACTATTCTTCTTGAATAAGACACAATAATGTTTGCAAAATAGCAAATAAACAAAACATTTTGTACATGCTTTGGATTTCAGTAAACATTTGTGTCTGTATAACATTACCATTTTGTGCACTGTGTCTATACCAATGTTAAGTCCAACATGGTCAAAGTTCTCAGATTAATATTCATTCTTTCTTTGATTAGCTGATAAATCAAACGATTTACAAACAAGGTCACATGTGGTACTGTATACAGAACCAGTTAGCAACTAATAATGCTACTCCAGAGCCACACCAGTTCTGCTTGGTGCCGAATATGAGGTACTAGGTACCAATAATCTGTAATCTGTAACATTTTGCACAGTTCTAGTTTCCTGGTGGCAAAAGTTCCTGCCGCTTTGTGCGGCGAAAAAAAATACCCTTCTTTATTATTCTAGCTGTAACCACACCAGAGAGGTAATCGAGAGCTGGTAAATAAAATGATACAAGATTAACCTGGATTAGGTTTAATAGAACTGGGACAGAATAATCAGGACCACTCATGCTATCTCTTACAAATGGATTTGTACACAACGGGGTGTGCTGTTATAGAAAAATAGTGAACGAAAGGGTGGATTGAGGAACCTGACGTGAAGCCGAGTGACTGTTACCACTGATCCCAACATCCCAACATATTTTATTCCTCTTCTTTAATTCAACAACGGAATGCTATACATTAGATCAGTTTATAGCTATGTTTAACGTTGTGTAAATTATCCAAAACAAGGTAGTTCCTGTTATCACTTACGTTATAGCTGCTGTAAACAGTTATAGCTCACCAGCCTCTCATATTTCTCTCTTTCACAAAGTTAAAGATATAGCTTATAATGTTACAGAAAAACTGTAAAGCCCTCGGACTTTCCCCCTAAAAGGAACAAATTTACTTTATTACATAAAGCACTGACACCAGACACTCTGTATTCCAAAAATGCTAAACAAAAGTCTCCTTACAGGTAACTTCAGCATATCAACAATTACACGTACATTCTAATTCTGATTCTGTGCAGCATCCACCATACAAATCACTGTGTAAGCTGTTACTATAGGAACAAAAATTCATAACATAACCTGTGATCTGCATTGCAGCTGGAACTACTGCCCAAGCTGCAGTTCTAGAAAATTAATCAACACCTTTCTCACACATTATCTATTAGAAGGACCCATCTCTAACTCACCCATCTCATTGAGACTGGAGAAGCCACCAGTTATAGGGACATGTTTGGGGGACTTGCCAAGATTAGGAGCACTGGAGGACCACACCTTCCCCTCTCCAAGTGACTTCAACCTGCAACCAATACGGCATTTAAGCATTTATTATCTTTATAAACGTGTTAACTGGAAATGAGTCCATAATTCAGCACATCATCCATTGTGTATGGATTAGGTTGAGTACCTGTCTTCTCCTCCAACACGCTCCCGCTGGTGGGTGGAGCTGGGACCCCAGGTGCGGCCCTTCTTTTTTGCCCCTGCCAGGTCTTCTTTCTTACACACTGCTGTACGCCCCCAAGTGTTCCTCCCATCACTCGGGGTCACTGGAATTCAAAAAGGCCATTTTTATTATAGTATTATGTTATAATACATTTCATTACTGATTTAGCTTCAACTAAAGAAACAAGCATTAGACATCAGACATGAGTTGGCTGATATGGGTTAGGTAGAAAATTATTTTGTAAATTTTACTTTAATGATCTAAGCAATGACTTTAATGATCTAAGCCAGAAGAACATGGTGTCTCTGGGACTGTGATCAGAAACCCATCCATTTTCTGTACCACTTATCCTACACAAGGTCACGGGGGAGCCTGGATCCTATCCCAGGGATCTCCGGGCACAAGGCGGGGGACACCCTGAACCAGCAGGGCACAATCACATACCTATTCACACACTACAGACAATTTTGAAATGCCAATCAGCCTACTGCGCATGTCTTTGGATTGCAGGTGCAAACCGGAAAACCTGGAGGAAACCCCCGAAGCACAGGGAGAACATGCAAACTCCGTGCATACACGGCGAAGGTGGGATTCGAATCCTCAACCCCGGAGGTGCGAGGCAAACGTGATACCGCGCCCCCCAAGATCGGAAACAATCAACTCAAATTATTATCATTAGAGATCTCTACATTATGGTTCTGGCCCAGATCCCATCACTCCTGATACACAATCATTTCAAAAGCTTTCTGAGTTTCGTCTCAGTTGAGTTTGGAGCTGGAATAGAACTTTGAACTAACCATAAATGCTGGACAGAGAAGCACTGCTTGTTATAAGACATGTACTCACATCGAATGGCTCTGAGGCGAGGTATAACTCCCGGACTGGCTGGTGGAGTGGTGCTCTCACTGCCCTGACTTTTCCTCTTATCCATACTGGGAGAGGCCTTCACTGTGATCTTATGCTCAAAATCTACACAAGAGAAACAGAGTTGTTTTTCATATCTTATATTCAGTAATAACTCCGTAAATAAAAACGTAAATTGACTTTTCATCGATCACTTGGCTGCAATTTCTGTCCAACCCACCAGAGGGCAGGCTGATACAGTTGCTGTCTCGGCCCAGTTTCAGGAGCCGGCTCTTCTTGAAGTGGCCCTTGCGCTTTTTCACGTGTGGTTTCTCCTGGTACATCTGATGGATAATGATGTTCAGCTCTCTCTCCACGATGTCGATCTCCCGCTCTGCTAACTCTTGCTCTCGTCTCTTCAACACCTCCTCCTGCGTCCTCTGTTCCTCTGCAGCCCGAGCCAGCTCCTCCTCCCAGGAACGCAGCTCCTGTTGTGTATTTAAGAGGGTATTTAAATCTGTGTTTGAGAATCATCACCATGCATCAGTATTAGAAATAGTAAACAGAATCATAAAGAATAATGGTGTATTAGGGAAATGGAGAGAATGTAGTGTGTAAACAGGGAATTGAAAATTAGATTAGCAACCAAGCCAGTTGAGTTAATAAATTGTTTTGCTTTCTACTACTAATTCCAGGGCCATAAAATGACTTTATTGGACACATACTTTATAGGCAGACACTTAACTGTCCAAGACACTGTGGTTTTAATGTATTAGCATTGTATTTAAAAAATACTAACAAGCTACAAATAATACATCTCCTTATACTACATTGGAAATAAATATTAAATAAAGATACAGATAATACATTTGTCTAGAACAGTGTCTGAGAATTATATTTATATAAAGTATTTTGGCAAAAGATGAAGTCATTTACGCCTTTAACATGAAATAATAGGTTTGCTCTGCTATAGTGAACGGTCTTTGGTAGGTTTACCTGAGCAGTAGATGTAGATACACGGTATACTGTATGCACCTGACAAACTGCCAACATGGGAAAATAATAAACCGACATTCGCCTGAACTGCAGCTAACAACTTAACAACACCAGTTACCTTCTCTTTGGCCCTCAGCTCATCAAACATCTGCTGGATCTCCAGCCTCCAGTCCTCCTGCAGTGAATGGAAAGACTCCAGTGGCATCTGGAACATGGAGGACTGCTCGATGGCCAACAACCTTTGCAGTATACTACTAAATGAGGGACGACTGTGAGGGTTCGGGCTCCAGCACTCTGGAGAGAAGAAAAGAGACAGATTATTATATTACTATGAATAAAAGGGAAAAGCACTGAAGAAATTAATTGTATCAGTTCATTTGTACAGGTATGCGGTCATAAAATGATAAGTACATATTCTAGCACTGCCAGAGTAAACGGTAACTGCTGAGCCATATGATTGGATTGTATTCTGCCACTTTAGATGAACAAACATAAGTATAGCAAAGGAAAGACTAGAGTGGTACATTCCACCTAAGTCGATTCCATTATAGTGCTGTTCTTGTTCTGTGTGTGTATCAGTCATACCTCCCAACAGTTGAGCAAAGGCCTCAGGGCAGGTGGAGGGAATAGGGAGGGTCAGTTTGTTCATAGCGACTCCATAGGCCACAGCCAAGGCATCAATCTCTCGATACGGCACTTCACCAGTCAGCAACTCCCAAAGAAGTACCCCAAAACTGGTGAGACAAAAAGTGTTACTCAAACATGGATATAAACAATCAATTCAAAGTGCACATTTTGGTAAATTATCCTCAACGCAACCACTAATTACAGGCCCTTCTGAGTTGAATGTGTTTGTGTCTGGCTTTTTCCTTCGCTGCAGTTATTACTTAACAGTCCTAACACCCTTGTAATCTCATTAAGTGGTTGCTAATGAGCTAATGGGATGTGTTCAGATATGTTAGATCAGGGAAAACACGTAAAAATGCAGCATAGGCCTGCTTCAGTGATACAGGCCACTGGTACAGGTCTGCTTCAGTGATACAGACCATTAGTACAGGCCTTCTTGAGTGATACAGGTCAGTGGTACAGGCCTTCTTCAGTGCTACAGGCCATTAACTCAATTAAATTAGGTACACTAGAACTGTCAAAGTGTGTTATAGTGTTGTACTCGCCCAGAAAAATAACCATCCATTTCTTGGTATAATATGCCAGACTTCCTCCTCAGGCTGCCGTCTTACCTCCACACATCGCTGCTTTTAGAGAAGAGCGACAGTTTAATGACCTCTGGAGCCATCCAGGCATAGGTGCCCGCTGCACTCATCTTTGTGGTGCGATGCCACTCCCGTGCCAATCCAAAGTCTGTGATCTTTAGCGTCTTACCACTCAGGTCATCCCGCTCCACTGGCTCCAGAATAAGAACTGAGAGAGGGACAGGAAAACATGGGGAGAGAGATATGGAAAAGTTCATGGAAAGGTTCATGTTTATGATAAACAGGGAGAATTTCCAACCGTTTTTGCCTCGTAGTAACCTAGAAGTGTGTTATGAATGTCCTACACATTTTAGTGTTTCCTCTTTTACAACACACCTGATTGACCTTATGTCTTGAAGGCCTTCAAAGTATAGTATAATAAAGTTAACACACTGGATGTTCAGTGTGCTCATCAAACATACATCTCTCAGTAGCATGTTTAACCACATACACACTCACTCCATCCATATTGTGTTGCCTTAAGGCATTAAATTTATTTTCTTGAATTTTTAGTTTTTGACAATAATCTAGTAGCTATGCTAATCGCTAGGCTAATCGCGATGCTAATTGTTATGCTAACTGTTATGCTAACTTTATTTTTGTTTAGACAGCAATTTATGTGAATTTAAATAATAGTTCACAATGAAAGTATGCTGTAACAAATGACAGAGACTGATTATATTTCTGTTGGTTTATTTCAGTTTTCACCACTCAATGTCTTTGAAGCAGAACGAACAGTAAAAGACTCAACCTTACTACATCTCTGTCTTCATTGGCTACGGTTTAACTAGATGTTTAGTCAGCGTTTCAACACCCTGCACGAGAACATTATACATATGGCCATACATTTAAAAAACTATTCATCTATAGCATTGTTTACAATGACGCTGCAGTCTGAATTATGGGATAGAATTCTCAGAAGAACCAATGCCATTTATTTGTCCAAAATAAGAATACAGCCTTCCAGGAGTATATGTCAAGAGCAACTTGTGAACTGATTATCGGCATGTCTTTCACAAAATATATACAGCATATGAACACATTTACACAGAACCATACATCCCGATCTGCTCATATATACATATATATACGCTAAGCACACTGAGGGAACACAGAACCGACACACACTTCCAGACATTAGCAGCGATGCTTATCACACATGGCACACAGACATATACGTACAGCAACCTTATTCATGTAAACACTCTGATAATCTCACATACACACTCTAAACCCGACACTCTAAACATCTCATCTATATTAGGCCCTAAATGACTCCTGCACTTGATGTCCAGCATCCACATTTTGATGAAGTTGCATTAGCACAGAGATGTATTCAGATGCCTAACCCTAACCCCTAAATCTCTCTCGCTCACACACACACACACACACTAAAAGATCAATTTAAATATAAATGCATAGTAGTGAGTGGCTATTACAGAGCTTTCATGAATGAATCATAATATTAAGAACATATTGGAAAAAATGATCTCTGACTAATGATGTCTGTGGAAGTAGTTTTATTGATCCTTGAGTGTTGTATCACGGAAAATGTTAGGAACCGATGGAGACTGAATGGATCCTGGCATCTCTGTATCAGTAAGCACAGCTCATTTTATCACTGGTGCTTGTAGAAGTATTCAGAATGCAACATTTACAAAGGATTTCTTTTGGCATGTTTGGCATCTTTTGGCATTGCTCATTTTCTTCCTCTCTATCTAAACCATGTTTTGTCATCACGTGTCAAACTACATCAAATTTGATATGCTGTTTCCTATTTCATATTCAAAGCCCATAATGACACACGGATCAACTGTAGATATGGCTGAGAGTTTGACTGAATAATACCATGCATCAGTCATCTTACTTGGTTAGCTAGTTTGCACACTAAGTGAGGCTCAATAAAGAAGTGTGGCCTCTGTGCCTGTCAGTCCTACCAAGGAGGTGTGGCTTCAGTTTGTCAGTCTCAGTGAAAGAGGTGTGGCCTCTGTGCCTGTCAGTCTCAGTTAAGGAGGTGTGGCCTCTTCATTTTTTAAAATCCCACCATCATTTTCTAAATCACACTCGGAGATACATCTGGGATCAACATCACAAAGGAAAACACAACAGTTCTTCTTACAGCGCTAACCATCACCAAGACATCCATACTAACAAACTAGAAATGAAAGAATAACATTAATATCATACCTTCGATAAACCTAATAATTCGACTTCAAAGCAATGGAAAATCTCTCCGCCTCAATCAAAAGAAAAACTACTAAAGTGAACTCTATTTGGACACCACTCATCACCTACATACATACACCAGGGAATCGCATCGCAATAGCTAACAATATTGGCCCTATAGTAAAACCACATAGCCAATGCCATTCCAGCATAATATTCACAAAAACATGTAGATAATACACGCAGCATTCACAGAAACCATAGTTGGTGTTATACATGTTAATTAACTCAACCGACATACCAACTACTACTCTTTGCACATGCCCTCCACAACCCCCTCTCCACCCACTGTCCTGATAAGTACCATGCTCATGTCGCGTGTACTGTCTTGTCTTGTCTGTTGTTTTGTCTCATCTGCTGTCCTGTCTGTTACATCCTACACACACCATACACCCCACCATCACTATACTAACCCTTAAATATGAAGTACAACACATCTACAAATAGGAATGAAGTAAAATAAATAGTCTCAATGGTCCCCCAAAGAAAGTGATGGTGGCAGGGGAAAAGAGGCGTGGCCTCAGATTGATTCAATGAAAGAGGTATAGACAATGAAGGAGGCATTGAACTCTGCAAATACTGAATCACAATGTATCACAATCTGTTTGAAATGTTTGGCTCCTTCAATCATATCTTTCATTGACCACACTTTGAATTGTGCATCATATTGTCTCAGAGAGTCAGACAGTCTGTTTATCTCTTAGCCTGATCGGTGAAACATTTTCCCTTGCATGAGTTTCAGGGCTAGGTTAAAGCCGCCTGCGTAGGGAAATGCTGAGGAGGCTCCTGACGTGGATGAACGTAACTCAGAGCCTGACCATCCAACGATTTGACTGTCAATTAGAGGTGCTGGGAGTGTCAATGTACTGCATGTATTCCAGTTTCTGCCCACTGTTTCATCGTTACTTGGAAAGTCATCTGGGAGATTACATCCATTTGATTTTGGATGAGGTTTTTTTATTTTTTTTTGCGGTTGTATGTTGAGAACAGAGAGAACGGGAAAGTGTGGGAAAGTGGGTGAGGGAACAGGAGTTGAAACTCTCTTCCTCTTAATCTCTCTCTCTCTCTCTCTCCCTCTCTCTCTCTCTCTGTTGCATGTCCACATACTATATCTATCCCTATGTCTCCTCTCTAGACTTCCTCTTGCATTTCCATGTGTGTGCAGTGTGTGGAAATGTTTGTAGTATCAATACTCGTCTGAGCTGCTCGGAGCTGTGTAGGGAGGGGCACTGTGTGCCTTTCCCTGTGCATATGCAAAAGACACAGAGAAACCGAGAGTGAGACAGAACATCGCAATGGCTTTACTTGACTGACTCAATTCCAGTGCAACAGATAGAGAATGCATTTTCTGTGCGTTATGTTGCATACTGTATAATGATGCTTCAATCTCATACATTTTACATAACCTTACCGTAAAATAAACAGTGTTAACTGTCACTGGTGAATAGAATAGGGCTCATGTACTGTAAATCCCAATGATGTTTAATGACATTGCAGTGGTGGAGATCAGCATTTAGACTTCTAGACACATTTAGAAGGTTGTAATCAACGTGTCAGCGATTGAGGCAGGCGGATGTAAGTGCAGATAATTTATTATGTGAAGTACAAACAAAACAACCAAAACTGTGAAAATAAGAACCATAAACATGAACTGTGGATACAAGGCAAAAAACAAACAGGCTATAAGCGATACTGTGGCACACACAACAACAAACGACAATTACACCAGAAGCTTGATGGTGAGACACTGACTAGGGTTAGGGTGAGGGTTACATGCATATCAATATTCCGATATTAATGAGAATTTGACGATATGCTAATTAGTATTGAGTCATGTAAATGCCATAATTCAGATGAGTACAACATTCTGATACCCCAAATTCTGATTCCCACCCCTGAAATATGCCTGTTTTAATCGGACATTTTTGCATGTAAACACCTTGTTCAGAAAATCCACTGAAAGAAGATATATGCGCATGTTCAGTCTGCAAGGAATTGTGGGTATTAACAGCAACATCTTGAATCTCACGGGAAAGGAATATATACAGGAATATTCTCATGCCTGTACGCATATAAACATTGTATTCAGAATACAATATAGATATGCTGTTTTCTATTTCTTACTGAAAGACTATAATGAAGCACAGATAAACTGGATAAATGGAATTTGATGTGCATGTAAACATAGTCACTGAAAGACTGGAACTTAAAGAGTGGTACCAAACAAGGCATAAGGAGGCACAGGTGAGAGTGATTAGTGAGGCATGCGATGTGCTGGGGCTGATGGGTAGTGTAGTTCTGCACCCATTGGCACTACCATGACACATTGATGTAATTCTGATTAAGCTATTGCAGCTATGAGCTTAATTGGTCACATGAATAGTACAAGAGTAATTCCTGGTTTTAAAAAAAATTATAATAATAATAATAATAATATAAAAATAAAGTAATCAATAACTTACAATACCAAATCAATCAGCTCCCTAGTTCAGTAGTCAGAGCAGTGATCAGGGAGCCATTTTAAGAGCTGTCTCAATTGTAAAATCCTTCCAGTGCACTGTGCTCCCTAAAATTTCACAATGCACCGCAAAAACCAGGGAGCATCGATGCTTATGTTATCTTACTGGAAATTACGTCATGTTTTCTGAAGACTAAATTATAAAATGATCAAATTAGATACAATTTTTTATGTTTTGAGATATTCAAAGTTGTTTTATTAAGATAAGGAGCTAAATGATTAGGCTTAGATGCCAGATTGTCTAAAGAGGACATATAACAGCTAATTCCACTAGTTATGTCCAGAAATCACTTTACGGAGGAATAAACCATATGCTAGCTTTGCTAGCTCCAGCTACTGTTAAAATTCCGGTAACATAAATCCACGACTGCTTCTTGGTTAATGGTGTAGGCACAAAATGCAATACATGCAGTATGATTGACGTAATAATTGACTTCTTTTGGGTACATTTACATCTTCAGAACTTCCTCCCTCTTTAATGCAAATTGGGTTGGAACACTACCTATAGAGCTAATGCTGCTTGTCCTTTAAGCTAACTTACTGAACGAAAGCTGAGTAGCAAGTGAAGCAAACTGTGAAAATCTTATAATGTAGTAGTAGTTTGGACCTTTGTGTTCAGTTTTGCCTGAGATTCAGACTGAGAGTTGTCTACATCATACAAAACAGAGTTTAGCCTGCTTATGTGCTCGAATATATCTAGTGTAGTGTGGGGGCTAATTACATTTATTTGTTAATATTTCTAGTTTAAAAAGAATATTTGCCATGATATATTATATATATATATATATATATATATATATATATATATATATATATATATATATATATATATATATATATATATATATATTCAAGGAGTGTTAAGCAGGAGCAAAGTTTGCAACAAAACATCACACTACAGACTGGTTGATGTGGTACTTTTTACCACAGAACCTGTGTGCTAAGCTAGCTAGCTAGTGTGTGTGTGTGTGTGAGAGAGAGAGAGAGAGAGAGAGGGCCTTTCCTATGTGTATCTAATGCAACGAGAGAAGAGCAGAATAGAAGATGACTACTGACGTTCATAATAAGCCATTGTTATGGCCCCACTCTCCTTTTCTATTTCAGTGCCTCTGTGCCTGTGAGGGACAGCTGTCTCCGCAAGGCTCTGTGCGTGTGTACATGTGTGTGTGAGTGTGCGTGCGAATAAGTGAGAGGGAGAAAGAGAGAGAGAGAGAGAGAGAGAGAGAGAGAGAGAGAAAGGGAGAGAGAAAGAAAGAACAGGGAAACATGGTTATACGTATGTGAGTGAGAGAACGCAGGAAGGGAGACTGAGAAAAAAAACACAAGTATCATCGAGAACGAGAGAGGTAGAGAGACACAACGAAAGTGTGTATACCGAAAGTGAGGGCGTGTCACTAATGAGTGTGTTTGATCTAACACACCTTTATTTTGCCTCTTGTCTTCTGTATATGTGTTCGTGTGTGTGTGTGTGTGTGTGTGTGTGTGTGTGTGTGTGTGTGTGTGTGTGTGTATGAGAATGTGTTTATGGGTGAGTTTGTGTGTTTGGAATGATATTTGAGCTCACAGTCACACAGGTTTGGCCAGTCTTGCCGTCTCAACTCACATCAAACACAGCGAATCCCGTGCCCAGTTGGTCACCGTTTTACATTGTGTGCCACCCGAAGCCACCATTTTTCATCATTTCATCACTTCAAAATGCCCATGGTGAACAGGTGGACAATAATCGTCTAGCAAGAGAGCAACGAGTCTGTTATCAGGACTGCCGTCACTGATATATTGGACATTTGGAGAATAAAAAATGAACCCATTCATTGCGCTCAATTCGAAGAGCACAGACAGGACAACTTGTCCTGTCAGCTGTTAGATATCAGAGCTTTGTGATCTGCACACTAGTTCTATCTTGAGCCCGTTATAGACTGTACCTTTTAAGATTATATGCTTGTCACAGTGTAAAAGATGAGTAAAGTAACATCTTGAATGAATTCTATAACAGATAGTGCGATGTGTTCTCCATGTCAGATTATATGATCTCGATCTTCAAACGATAGACGGAAAGAAAATTACTATGATCTACTTATGTCATCTAGCTCAGTATAAGCATCCTCCAATTCAATTTTCTGTCCATTGGTTTATATTTCTCCATTACCAATACAGTATTTGAAGCTGTGCTGTGAGTTTCGTGTCATCCAATGGCATCCCCCTGTTGGTGGCCTTTATATGAGTGTCGTAGCAGCGGTCACACTCTGAGATTTTAATTAAAATTTCCTCACACTGCCAGACCTTTGTCATAGGCTGTCTTTGATTATTTGATCTTAACTGTGACATGTAATTGATTGAACATTTTGTTAAACAAACAATTTTAGTCACATTCATGCATTTTAGATACCGCTTATCCTACACAGGGTAGCAGGTGCACCTAGAGCCTATGAATGAATGAATGAATGAATGCCTTTTATTGTCACTATACACATGTACAATATCCCAGAGAATTTGGGGCACAAGGCAGGGGAAACCCTGGACGGTGTGCCAATCCATTGCAGGGCACAATCGCAGACATATTCATACACTATGGACAATTTTTGGAAATCAACCTATCTTTGATCATCTTTGGACTGGGGAGGAAACCAGAGTACCCAGGGGAAACCCTTGAAGCACCAGGGAGAACATGCAAACTCTGCACACACAGGGCAGAGACCGGATTTGAACCATCAACCCTCGAGGTCCCAGGCAAATGTGCTAACCTCTAAGCCACAGTGCCCCCCAAGTCTCCTATCAACTGTACCAAATGTCTATAACAATGACCCTTGTTGACAATTTTTTATCAAAACTGCAGCAACATTATACATTGTGATGAATAGTGTCTCATTAACAGACTGACTCTGTGCACTGGTCTCAATAATTACGATACAGCTGCGCTGATCCAGTACAGTTTGCATGAAATATGGATGCAATATCTGCAGTCCAATTCCATATTCAAAACTATTTTTTACACTAGGCATTCACACAGGGACGCACAAACACACACACACACATACACACACACACACTCAATGAAAGTCAAATAGGCAAAACCATTCATATTTCCACATTTTGCTTTTAATCAAATATTATAAGTCAACAAACAAATATGTCATGCTTCTCCACAATAGCAAGCATAGCAAACAGAAAAGATGCGCTGGCTGTTAGTCAGCTCTTTCGTTCAAACCACATAAAACTTACTGTTTTGTCATTTATCCTTATTTTTAATTTGTACTTTAACTGGAAGTATGCTTAATCAATTTAATTTGATCTCCTCCACATGCATTTTGGACAAACGAGTGAAAAAATTTATTATAAAGAAAGTAATCTACCATTTATTTCAGTCCCTGCAGGATTTTGCAATTGAAAGTTGAAAATTAAATGAAAGTTAAATCAAGGAAAAGCTGCAATATTTGTAGGAGCTTGCAATTTTTCAGAATTACCGCAGACTTGTCACGTGACAAGACATGTCATGTGACGTCATCACAACATGCATTCAGCCAAAGCCCTCTTCGATTCAGGTGATCAATGCTGATTCATGTTTGTATGTTTAAGGTCTCATTTACCAACAAACATCATTGCGAATGACTTTTTTTTTCACCAATTCAAGTAGTTCTCCGTAAATAAGCACAAAAAAACTCTGCAAATTGCATCACACATTTTGAAAAAAGCTGCAGTAAAATCAAGCGTTTTTGGCTGCAACCATCACTCAGTGAAATCCTGTACAGACTGATATTTCACCCATTCTCGTGTTTTACGATGTATTACGGAGGTGATGGTAATACAGACTCAACAAAAAAGAGAAAGAAAACGTTGGTGCTACTCTTGATGGGGTTTTTTTCTCCACCAAAGTAAACAAACAAAAATTCACATTTATTCATTCATTTATTTAATTATTTATTGAAATAGTGGGAGAGCCACGCTGGCCCGTTTATGCCAGCCAGTCTTACATATAATTAATAACAGTCACATAAAGAATAATACTGACTTTCCAATGGAATACAGATGAAATAACTTACTACAAACATTGGCACACTTCGTTTAAAGGCTCCCATAGTGTTTCACCTCGCTTACGTTGTACCTGTGAGTTCACAAGTTGGCAGAGGGTTAGATTCTCATATCAGAATTATTCTGAATAAGAAAACGATTGTTGTTGTGAACTAATCAGAAAGCAAACTGAACCGACCTGAGCAAAACGAGTGGGATAGCAAGCAGAGTCATACACAGATGAACTACATCCTTTCTAAATAAATAGGTGAGGATGGACAAGCCCATTGTAATACAGCAGACATGTCACATATCCTCTTTCTAAGTGAGCTGTTACCTAATCAAACAATATAGTGTAATAAAATACTGCATTACATCCCACTGCATCTTTTACACCTTCTAAATCATATCATATTGAATCTTTGGCTCCTTTAAATGTACCTTTCCTCCATCTGATCACTGGGCATGTATTGATCTGCAAATACAGTGTTCAGAAGAGATCCACATTCCTATAGAACACACTTTTATACCAAGATAACATTGTTCTTGTCATTGGATTTGTGCATACATATTTGTTCTTATTTGGTCTTAGCCATCATCCATCCTCCCAAGCCCACATAATTAAAATGATCATCAAACAGATTATTTGTACTGACACTTTTCTATCTCGTGGATACAACAAACACAAACAAACACCCGGACTTGCTGTCTCCTTCACCCCGCTTTAAATAACTGTCTGACTCAACAGGGCCGTGTCTCAAATCAAGGCTTACTCACCAATCTCCTCCATATTTACTCTGCAAATATTAAACCTCTCCCAAGTGCACACTCTGTAGGATATAGTGGGGGTGCAAAGTGGATGTGAAGAAGTTAAATAGGTTATTTGTGCGGGATCACAAATGGATTAATGCTATGGTAATTTTGATTGATGGATTTTTTCTGTGCAGATTTAAAAATGAAAATACGGACACTATTTGCCTGGTAAACGGAAAAAGCAACAAGGTATACACAGGAGAAAGACCTATTATATATATATATATATATAAAGAGAATTGTTGAATTCTCTGATCTGATTGGTCAGAGGATGTTAATTAATTTTCTAAAACACCATGGCTGTAATTCGAATGTTATTGTTTGTTCTGATGTATTATTGTTTCTGTGATAGTGTATAATCATTGATATAGTGATGTTTTCTGTATAAAAACCTTTATTTAACATTTATGGAAGGAGTCTCCAGTGTCAACACTTCAGTAACAGTCAGTAAGTTTTCTACGACAGAAAAAGTCTTCACAAGTTTCTCAGTAAAATGACAAGCTGTGTTTTTAGTCTTATTAACTAAGAGAGAGAGAGAGAGAGAGAGAGAGAGAGATGTTTTATTCTGTACATTTTACAGGAAAAACAGGCACATTTTTACCAGACACAGCACAAGAATCCATCCATCTATCCATTTTCCATACCGCTTATCAGACTACAATGCATTGGGGAGGAAACCAGAATTCTCGGAGGAAACCCCCAAAGCACGGGGACAACATGCAAACTCTACACACAAAGAGAGGACGTAGAATTGGAACCCCCCTAACCCTAGAGGTGTGAGGCAAATGTGCTAACCGCTTAGCCACTATACCCTCACAACATATGAATATTTAATATGTATACACAAGTAGGAAAGTACATCCACTTATTTAAAGTATGTCTAAATGTGTCATTTTAAACCATTACAAAATAATCAATACATGTTGATATGTTTCTAAAGCCCAAGAAACAACGAACGTTCTCCATGTCCCCCTTTCATCCCCACTCTATCACTGATTCAGCTATGCTAACATACAGCATGATTACAAAAAGGCAAGAGAATGTAAAAGGTTTCAAAAAGTTCAGCTATCAACGTGTGTTTACTGACATTGCTCACTGCTACTGTGTAAAAGCACTGTATTTTACTATAGACAGCTAGTAATCAGTAGTAAATTAGCATAAAGCTAGTAGGCAAGTAAACCTCTAGAATACTAGCTCAAGATTTTGTTTAGCACCAGCTAGCTAGCATACTAACTTAGCATGCAGGCTCTGAGTGCCACATTATCCTCAAATAATTTGCATATCGCTCATTTTTATTGTCAACATTACTCATATATATGAGCTCATATATAACTCTACACAAACCAGTTTAAAACAGAAATTTAGCATTGTGCTAACAAATTTCTCTCAAACACCTAAAGCTATATAATCAGAATCAGCCATCTTATAGCAAGGGGTTAGCTATTTAAAAACTGTTTTTGAGTGTAGGGCACTTTAGGTTTGCATAATATGTGAAGGTCATTTCAATTACTAACATTTGTTTATCATGTTTATACATAAGCGTCTAAATCTAAGTACACAAAGTTACATAATTCGCACATGCAGTATTTAACAATAACTGCCTCGTCATGTTGTTTTACATGCTCCAGGGCACAAGGAGAGCTGATGCTGCAGCTGAATCAGGTCCCTGGCTCCTGCTTCCTGCATTACTCTGTATATTTCATACTAATGCACACTAGCCCTAGACTGCTGACTGGGTGCATCTTTAATCTAGGCCTTTTAATCACAAAGACAAAAAAGACATTCTGTCTAACGGGTTCTGTTTGGCCTCTCATCATATTTTCCCAGCTAAATACCTTAAGAAATATGTGTTATTTTAGACGTCCACTTATACACATCCCTGTATGACATTAAAGCAAAGTTTCACCAAAAAAAAGTCATGATATAAAAGTGCTGATGGCAAGCATGGATCTGAGCCAATAAGCTTGACACAGCAAGCTGGGTGGGACTTTATTTTGGTCCAATGACTGTTCTCCTGTCCTCAGCAGTCTCTGGGAGACTATACCTCTCCTTCAGTGCCATGCCCTGCAGAAAATCCCTCTCACGCCCACCCCAACCCCCTTTATTTTTTCTCCATCTCACTCTCCCTCCCTCCCTCCACTCCCTCCCTTGTTTGCTGAGGAATCCTCTCTCATACTGCACCAAAAGAGGAGAGAAAGCCAGAGATGAGTAAGAGACAGAGAGGGGGGTGCAAAGAAAGAAAGGGAGGAAATAGGGCGTACATTACTACTGAATTTGCGTGCATGCAGGAGAATGTGTGTACTGTGCTTTCAGGCATTGCATTTTGCTCCTGTGTATATTTGCATGCATGTTATAGAAAGGCAGAAAGAAAGAGAGAGATGGAGAGTGCATATATCTTGCTGATGTCTCAGTTTTTTCATTTGCCCTTGTTT
The DNA here is from genome assembly GCF_001660625.3 of Ictalurus punctatus. NCBI lineage: Eukaryota > Metazoa > Chordata > Actinopteri > Siluriformes > Ictaluridae > Ictalurus > Ictalurus punctatus. The sequence goes on from NC_071284.1 coordinate 6,700,764, forward strand.
ATCTACATTCAGGTCACTTTGCTCTTTGTTTCTTCCATATCAGCCTCAAATATGAGCCAGAGATAAAGCAGTCCGCTCCAGAATTATTGGAACCCCTTTACACACACACACACACACACACACACACACACACACACACACATCATATATATATATATATATATATATATATATATATATATATATATATATATATATATATATATACATACATACATACATACATACGTATACACACACACACACACACACACATATGTCTGTATGTGTGTATATATATATATATATATATATATATATATATATATATATATATATATATATAGTGAGGGAAAAAAGTATTTGATCCCCTGCTGATTTTGTACGTTTGCCCACTGACAAAGAAATGATCATTCTATAATTTTAATGGTAGTTGTATTTGTACAGTGAGAGACAGAATAACAACAAAAAAAATCCAGAAAAACGCATGTCAAAAATGTTATAAATTGATTTGCATTTTAATGAGGGAAATAAGTATTTGACCCCTCTGCAAAACATGACTTAGTACTTGGTGGCAAAACCCTTGTTGGCAATCACAGAGGTCGGACGTTTCTTGTAGTTGGCCACCAGGTTTGCACACATCTCAGGAGGGATTTTGTCCCACTCCTCTTTGCAGATCTTCTCCAAGTCATTAAGGTTTCGAGGCTGACGTTGGGCAACTCGAATCTTCAGCTCCTTCCACAGATTTTCTATGGGATTAAGGTCTGGAGACATGGTGGTGGGAGTGTCATGGTCGGGGCGGAATGAGTGCTGCCAGCACTGGGGAGCTACAGTTCATTGAGGGAACCATGAATGCCAACATGTACTGTGACATACTGAAGCAGAGCATGATAACGACCCAAAACACACCTCCAAGATGACCACTGCCTTGCTAAAGAAGCTGAGGGTGAAGGTGATGGACTGGCCAAGCATGTCTCCAGACCTAAACCCTATTGAGCATCTGTGGGGCATCCTCAAACGGAAGGTGGAGGAGCACAAGGTCTCTAACATCCACCAGCTCTGTGATGTCATCATGGAGGAGTGGAAAAGGACTCCAGTAGCAACCTGTGAAGCTCTGGTGAACTCCATGCCCAAGAGGGTTAAGGCAGTGCTGGAAAATAATGGTGGCCACACAAAATATTGACACTTTGGGCCCAATTTGGACATTTTCACTTAGGGGTGTACTTACTTTTGTTGCCAGTGGTTTAGACATTAATGGCTGTGTTGAGTTATTTTGAGGGGACAGCAAATTTACACTGTTCTACAAGCGGTACACCCACTACTTTACATTATAGCACAGTGTCATTTCTTCAGTGTTGTCACATTAAAAGATATTTACAAAAATATTTACAAAAATGTGAGGGGTGTACTCACTTTTGTGAGAGACTGTTTGTGTATATATATATATATATATATATATATATATATATATATATATATATATATATATATATATATATATATATATATATATATATATATATATGTATATATATATATATAGAGAGAGAGAGAGAGAGAGATGTACCGATAATAAATTTCTCAGCCGATACCGATAACCGATTATTAGGGGGAATTAGACTCGACGCCGCTTCACTGCCGCAGCGTCCTGTGTAAAATTTTAGCAGTGCAGAGTTTACAAACTGCAGTTTTGTCATCATTCCACACAAGAGACATCTTCTTTACACACAGCACGAAATCTATGTGTTTTCCCACCCTCTTTTGATTGACAGGATATAATCGGCCCTGATCGTCGGATGTCTTTAAACTATTGCCCGATAGCTGATAGCGGGGAAAATAGCACATTGGTGCATCTCTAATATATATTTATTAGCACCCATGCATTTAATACTTTGTGCAACCAACATTTTTGCCAACATGACAGCACTGAGTCTTCTTCTATATTGCTCACTTGGATTGGAGAAATCAGAGCAAGGTATCTGAAAGCAATCCTCAATATGCAATCTTTCCAGATCTGTCAGGATCTTTCCTAGATCCTCTTTTGTGGACTCTTCTCTTCAGGTCACCTGTCAATAGGTCAAAAACTGATTCTGCAGTCATTCTGGTCAGTTTACAGCTCACTTAATTATAACCCCAACAATAGATATGGGTAGGTACTTTCAAAAATACAGCTATGATACATGGCCAAACTGTTTTAAGTTTTTGCTGCCTCCAGAACAATAAAAACATGTTGTTATGTCGAGTACACCGAACAATTAAGTCGTGATCACGAGAAAACAAGAAGAAGAAAAAAAACTACTAGGACTACTTTTTTTTTTAGAGGAACAGAGGGTTCTCTGTATATTTTATACAGTCACTGACAGAGTTCATTTTAAGTGAATTTCTGCTAAACATGTTTTACAGGAAAAAGTGTCAAAATTCTTGTCTGTAGTAATCATACATAAGCTACAGATGAAGTAGATAGATATTAAGTTGAAAAATCCTAGCGTATTCCTTTAATAAGCATTAACCTATGATAGATTCAAGGAACAAACTGTATATTTTTAGGCACAAAAATATACACTACGGGAAAAAAAAAACCCAGATCAGAATTGTGTGGGCGTGCCAGATTGCTAAGTGATGGACAGAATACTCAATTTGCATTGTGCACTTTATTGCTACTGTGCTGTTACGCCACATCCAGCTGGTTTAAAAAGATATTCATTATTACAGGATTGTATTGTAAGTAGCACTGTAACCGTGCAGAGGCGGCACGGTTTATACTTCTGCCTTAAAAATCTCTACTGTCCTTGCAATTAACTGCCTATTATCACACTGACAGCTCTGTAGTGGCTGATGGCTAATTAACCAGAGGTCCACAAGGCATAGACGTTCAGTAGTGATTGCTGAAGATCAATGTTATTACGTTGTACTCCTGTCTATTTCTGTTCCTTTTGTAGCTTTAAATAAAAAACTGTGTGGTAGAACTATAGGTGTTATTATAGACATCACCTCATACACATCCCTGTGTGATATAAAAGCAAAGAAGTCATGATAGACCTCATTCGGGTTTGTACGTGGCATCATCTATTTCCAGTGTTGCTGTTAAATTATCAAAACACAGCTATAGATCAGAGGTATTTAACTAAAAATGTCTTGTTTACAAAGCTCCAGATAAGCAACGAACATGACTGAATGGTGACAAAAATTCACCTTTTACTGTTTAAATTTATTCATTTAGAAGACGTTTTTATCCAAAGCGACTTACAAATGAGGAAATACCAGCAAAGCGATATATCAAGCGGAGAACAATACAAGTAGTGCTACCATGCAAGATTTATAATTGAGTTCTAGAGAAGTAGTGCGCGGAGTAGAGGTGTAAGAGCCAGTGTAAGTGCAGAATTTTTATTGAATTTTTTATTTATAAGGGGAGGGAGGGGCAAGTTAGGGGTTAGTTACGTGCTCATGGAGGAGGTGAGCCTTTAGCTGTTTTTTGAAGATAGTGACTGATTCTGTGGTCCGGATTGAGGTTGGAAGTTCATTCCACCACTGAGGGACAGTTAGTGTGAAGGTTCTGGTAGGGGACATCGTGCCTCGCTGAGTAGGCACTACAAGGTGCGGTTGTTAACCGATCGCAGGTTGTGTGAGGGAACATAAACCTCAAGGAGCGTGTTGACGTAGGGAGGTGCTGTTCCAGACAAGGTCTTGTATATGAGCATCAAGGCCTTGAATTTGATGTGGGCAGTTACAGGAAGTCAGTGGAGGGAGATGAAGAGGGGTGTGATGCGGGTTCTTTTGGGCTGGTTGAAGACGAGGCGTGCTGCTGCATTCTGAATCATCTGAAGGGTTTTGATGGAGCTGGCTAGGAGGCCCGAGAGTAGTGCATTGCAATAGTCCTAAACTTAAGGATCTGATCCTTTGATGAGGAAGTGGTAGCTCAGTGGTTAAGATGTAAAATTTCTGATCTTGATCGTGAGTTCAAATCCTAGCACTGCCAATCTGCCACTGCTGGAAACTTGAGCGAGGCCCTTAACCCTCAACTGCTCAGGGGTATAAATGAGATAATTGTAAGTCATTCTGGATAAAAGTGTCTGCCAAATGGCATAAATGTAAATGATTTATTTAAGCAATATCGCACAAGGAAGAGTGCGGTTATATTGAATACCGGCCGGCGTGACTGTGATTCCACCGTAGGCACAGTACAACACGATTGTAAGTGTGTTATTTCTTTTCCACAACAGCTCTATTAATAAGAAATCAATATAATATGTAAGTAACTGACTTTTCAGACAGAATATGACAAAATATGTTGTTTGTTTTTGCTCCAGAGTGTTGTGTGTTGCCATGCCAACGCACAGACTGCCTGACAGCATTGCTAGTAAGTATAATAATGGTTTCAGTGTAACAAACAATCGCTAGAATTCAAATTTTATGTACCGTACACATACAAGCGGAGTGATACAAACAGTGAAATGTCCCGGGTCTTTTGTACTAAAATATCAGCACTGTTAGAACACCGCTCGTCCAATCAAATCAGTGGACTGGAACTAACTGTTGTATAATCAAGGCTATATACTAAATGCGATAATTTGAAATATGTTTGAAATATGTTTTTGTTTCGCAGTAGTGCTTCACATTAGCATTTTGGACTAACACCATGGACGCTGAAATATGAGCTGCCTTCAGATAAATAATTTACATATATGCAAGTGATTGTATAATCTGAAACAGAGGATCTGCTACAGAAGCCGGGCTGGGTCATGCTTAGAAAACTGTACTCGCTGAACTATGGCTAGATTATTATTATAATTTTTTTCCATAGTCTGTCAGTTGATGACCCCTATTTTAGATAATAATAATGTTTATAAAATAATAATAAAAATTTAACGTTAGTTGGTAGGAACAAAAAACTGTTCATGTTTACTGCATTGGATATGGCTAGAACTGTATCTCTGTTACTTTCCTCTGTATTAGCAGCCATAGTGTTACTGATACAGCTCCTTGGCTCTAGACCACTGAGTGACACTTCCCTAAGCTTTTATCTACTCCAACATGGCACACTGTCCTCTCCATTTCTACATTATCAAGATGAAATTTGGCCACTCTTGTACAAATCTGTATAAACCCTTCACCTTGCAGGTTCATAGCTGCAGTCAAATTTCTACAATATCTACAGTCGCGTATAAATATTAGACTGCATTAGTACATATCGACTGCATACGCTGCTTAAGTTAGCATGCTCTAAACACACATTGTTAAAGCTATTTGGAATGCAAACCACCAAGCAGGAACTGGAGGGAAATTTGCCTGGACAGAGGACGGCGACGAATGTACTCTCTTCCACTGTGCCACAGATCCTTGCTTCAAGCTTGTGTTTCTTAGAGCAGCTTGATTTTTGGAATTTAACTGGTATAGCAATTCAACACACACTGCGTATGAACCCAAACTGAACTCACGAGCATTTGATTTGCACCTCGCTACATAGATTTAGCACTGCATTACGGCGTTATATTCCTAGGTAATATAGTGTAGAATATTCAAAATGTTGATGATTACTATAGCAGATTGGAAGATCAACTACTTCTGAGGTAAGTAGGAGACGGTGTAAAGTTCATTTTATGCCGATTTCCATTTCCTGTGCTTATCCTCAGGGTTAAACTCGAAAGGGCAGATGTGTGTGAGTCAGACAGGCCAAAGTTCGTCCTCTACAAGGAGAGTGTCACCTGAGGCACAGGTACAGTAAACATACAGTGACACTTACACGGAGATAGTACCTGCCCCGACCTTGCGACCCAATGACCTGACACAGCTCGAAAGATACAGCTTGAGAAAAAAACGTGCTCTTTATCTGCTAAGACATGTTGCCGTTTATTAAAATTGAGTCAAATGCTACACAGAAAAAGTGCAGAATGCATAAAATAAAATGTAAAAACTGGAAATCCAAGTCAAGTGGGTTTTTACTGTCGTTACTCTATATAGCTTGTATACATTGGAACGTCATTTCTGCAGGACCGTGGTGCAATACATAACAGTACACAAGACCACATAGAGTGCAAGACAATAAATACACAGGACAATGAATACACAGGACAATAAATACACAGGACAATTTACACAGGACATGGACTGTAAAACTATTGAGCAGTGTAGCAGCAATAACTGTGTCAGGTCAACACCGGAATCAACAAGAAAGTCCGTTTCCCAGAACACATCGCGGCCTACAAATATGGCCGCCATGGCCTACACTTCCTGACACCCACAGACTTTGTCACGTTCACATTGGCTGCATCCGAAATCACGTACTGTGACAGCGCCTACTGCATTCGATTCAGTACCTACTGCTCGACCGTTGATACACCACGTACTGATCAGTATAAGTGTGTAGTATGAATACAATCTGGACATACTACAGAGCCGACGTGCTGACTTATGGCATCTTTTATTCTGAAAGCATTTCAAGCTAATGACTGCAGCTAATGATTTAGTTAGCTTACATGTAACCGTTAATTCCTGCTTGTATACAAACAATGTAAAACAGAGTGACACTGTAAATAAATACATATACAGAACTGTCTGGAATATCAACATTTCTCTCAGGTATGTTGATAAAATGACTCTAAATGACTAAAATTGCATTGTAAATTACACTTAGCACCAATTGCTAACCAAACATCCATGACACCTTATGAATGTAGCATAGCAAGCACTAGTGTTAAAAATTAACACATAAATAAATAAATAAATAATCAAGTAGTTAAAGGTTGTAAGAAGTTATTGTTAGTTGAGAGAAGAACTATGAAAATAGGCTTTTTGACACACCTTTTCACACACACACACACACACACACACACACACACACACACACACACACACACACAGAGCCTTACAGTATATGCTTAAGGGTTATGATTGTTTTATAAGGACAATGAATGCTTCATATAGATGTAAGTCTTCATGTCACTGGGCCAGTGTTAGCATGGCGGCGTGTGAGCATGCGAGAGTGTGCTGGTAGTGGTAACACTTTTACAGCAGACTGTAGTGCCAGGGCACACGGTGTAGCAGTGTCCTGATTCCAGCTGGCCAGAAACAATACGCCTCTCACTCCCAGTGTGCCATTCTTCCCTGGATCACTCACCCAGGATTGGCAGTGCTATGCCATGCTAGCTCAGTGTGCGTGCAAAGCTGTGGCGACTCTTTGCATTTGCATCAGTTGCTTTGTCCGTGTATGTGTGTATGGTTGTGTGTGTGTGTGTGTGTGTGTGTGTGTGTGTGTGTGTGTGTGTGTGTGTGTTCATGTATTTGTGTGTTATGGAGTTAATGAATGTCCTTTTTGTTTGTCCTGTGATTATCACTATAATCATATGAGCGCCACTGAATGTGTATGTGCATATTAAAGATGATGTATGAGTTTTTGATGATGGTGACATGAAGTAGGTTAAGGGTAGAGTGTGTGTGTGTGTGTGTGTGTGTGTGTGTGTGTGTGTGTGTTGGGGGGGTGTTGTGCGGGTGCTGTGCGGGTGTGGATAAGGTCTCTGTTTACACTGTGTTACCGCTCTTTCTCTCTCAGTCATGTGAGCTCGAGATCAAACCTTGGACTCCAACAAGCCTGCTTCAGTTACTCTTTAACAACACGGTGGCACTCGGACTTTACGCCAGAGCTGAAGAGAAATTCCATGTGTTTATGTTGTATGCAGTTATTAAATCCTATTCGGTATTTCGCCTCAAAGCTGAAGCAAGTGGTGTTGTTTGCATTTGTCATTTTTTTCATGGTCATCATGGTGTCAAACACAGTTCAGTAGCTGCTGCTTCTATCCACATGACTTATCTCTTTATTGATCTGTGTGGTGGCCACTGTGACAACTGGTAGACACTAAGTGTTAGAAACCCTTATTGTGTTGTGCTTGTAAGGTGCAGTGAGGCAGTTAAAGATGTTATTTTAAAAAAAGAATTCAGTCCAAAATAAAATTTCCATAGCGTTTCCATTTACCACACAATTAGCCAAGACACTTCTTTAGCTTTGCACTGGAGCTATGAGGATAACGTGGCTAACAAGTAAGAGAAGCTGACATGATGCTGTCATCAATGATTTTTGGCTCAATAATACCATTTATACATAGTGTCATAAAACATCGGAATAAACATGTAATAAAAAGATAAAACACACAAATTACATCGAAACTATATTATCAAACATATCTCCACCATTGAACATTCTGTCCTTTTGGCCTTTTTTATGGATATAAATGTGTCACATACTGTTATGATTTATAATCCTACTATCTGGTGTTACCTTTGGAGTCTGGTTCCTAGGATGAGCACAGGACAGTCTTTATGATTACAACAACAGGTCTTGGAACGTCTCTTACTACTACGTTCCTTGCTACGTTCCTCGCCTTTATCTTGCTCATTAGGGATCTAAATCTACATCCGGATTTCAAGCAGCTTTCTGATAATGTCACGTTGTTAAAAGCACTATACAAATTAAATTGAATTGAACTAAGTATGAGCAGAAAAACATCTCAGAACGCACAACACATCAAACCTCCAGGTGGATGTGTGACAAAAGCAGAAGACCACATCAGGTTCCGCTCCTCTCAGCCAAGAACAGGAATCTGAAGGTAGGATGGGCAAAGACCCAAACTATCATGGGCAAAGACCCAAACTAGATTGTAAACAGACCAGGCGATTTTATTTTTTTCATCTTCAACTGTCCAGTTTGGGGGAGTGTCCGCCCATAATAGCCTCAGATTCCTATTCTTGGCTGACATGAGTGGAACCTGATGTGGTCTTCTGCTGTTCCAAATCCACCACAAGGTTCAATGTTTTCATCACAACGTTAAACCACAAGGTTCAGTGTTTTCACCACAAGGTTCCACCATAAGGGTCAATGTTTGCTGAGCTGCTGAGATGCTTTTCTGCTCACCACACTGGTAATGCGTGATTATATAAGTTACTACTATATATCCTTTCCTGGCAGCTCAAACCAATCTAGCCATTTTCCTCTGACCTCTCATATCAACAAGGCATTTCCAGCCACAGAAATGTCACTCGACGTTTTTTTTCCACCCACACCATTCTGTGTAAACACTAGAGACCGCTGCGTGTGAAAATCCCAGGAGATCAGCAGTTTCTGAAATGCTCAAACCAAATCCATCTGGCACAGAGATCACATTTTTCCACATTCTGATGTTTGATGTGAACAATAACTGAAGCTCTTGACCTGTGTCTGCATGATTTTATACATTGTGCTTGTAAGTAAGTTGTTGAGTTCGTAATACAGGTACACCCTGCGTAAACATCATGGTCGTGTAACCTAATAACGATCAAGCATGCCAAAAGACCTACAACAAGCTCTTAATAAACGTCAAATATTGTATACGCAAATTAGGCGTATGTAGTCTGACAACCAGTGCCTACATCGTGAAGACACTCCCATCTCTGGAGTACTATTTGGATTGGATAAGATTTCGGGACTTATTATCTGATCATTTGAATGATTAAGATGTTGTCATGTGGATGCACAAGCTCACGCATATGTGTGTGGGAGTATTTCAATCTGGCTGATCATTGATCTGTGTCCGTTTAAGATGAAAGAGGCACAGTCATTCTTTTCCTTTTTTCCCCAGCACTAAATTTGTATTTACATGCAAATACAAAAGAGCAAGGAGATCTAGTCTCCTGTGTTACTGGGTAAGCAGCAGTAGCACCTGATGACCCACATGTCCTCTTTCCCACAGGGTCAGAATCCAAAAACCTCGAAACGACTTTGGTTTATCAGAGTATCGGAGCAGACATCAGTGAGAGCCGACAGTGAGTCACTGATTCTACCCAGAGTGCAAACAATCATCTTTGGGCCTTTTACAATCAGTCCTGTCTGAGAAACCTCACCACTGGGTCTGAGTAATGTCACACAGAGAAAGGATTGCATTTGTTACTTATTAATAGTGCACCATAAAAGCAATTGGGATGAATTCTCAGCAATGTGTGAGCAATAAAGAAGTTTTGTAAGCTTTTACACTGAACGTGTCCATGTCTAAGACACACTTCATGATTAGCATTATAATGGTTCTGTGCAAAAGATCATCTTTGCGTCCTACTAAATACTCCACACAATTTGATCTCATTGTAACATAAGACTCCACCATACTAAAGAAAGGATGACTAGAGAAGGAATGTAACTGAATATGAATATATTATTTGGAATGGACAGAAATCGTGCTGTAATTTAAATAGTATAATGTATAAAACTGCAAGCAGAATAATGTAGAGAAAACTGGATGGCTAACATTGCTAACGGTTATATAATGGGTATTTGAGTAATGCTATATAATACATGTAAAGGAAATGTAACTTTTTAAACAGTACTTGCACATGTAACGTCTTGACACAAAACTTAAACAAGATGTCATTACAGAAAAACCTGGCACACCGTCATTTTTTTAGATTTGCATTTTTTTTTTTATGAACATGTTTATATTATATATGTATATAATGACATCAGCTATTTAGAGCTATAATATGTAAATCTATTCTTATAACACTGTAGCAGCAGTGCAATACTTTTAAATGGGCATATTAAAAGGAGAGCTCTTGGGTCTGACTGGTTTTTAGAAATATGTAAAAAAAAATTAAAAAATGTAAAAAATAAAACATACCATATTACAAGGCATGCCATTTTTTCATACCCTGTATATTATGATATGAATGCATTCTGTGATATTGTGTAAGGACACACCCCTGGTTTTTATGCTTTAGTGGTCACCCTCTAGCCTGGTGACCACAGTGCCTTTGGAAATCACTGACCCTGAAGCTTTTTCACTCATACACACCCTCTCTCTCTCTCTCTCTCACACACACACTCACACACACACACACACACACTCCCTTGGTATGTTTTGTCTCCCATCAATAGAAGGTCCATTCTATGTAACTCATGTTCTCTCCATCCATCGGTCAATCGCTCCTCCCTTCCCCCACTGCTGTCATTATGAACCCAATTCTGTCATAGAAGTGCGATAAAGGGGTCATTGTTGCTATGCTGCTGTTGCCAGCCTCAGAATATGTACTTCACTCGCTCTCTCTCCCATCTGCTCTATCCCTCTCTTGTTGCACTGTACCTGCTAAACCTGTACCTGAGGCATGCGTGCTTGTGGTTAATCAGACCAAGAATTTAAAACTTTAATCCTACCACCTGAGTGCTGCCCATGCCAGAACACACCTTCACCTTACAAGCCTGTAGTGACATTTGCAGCCAATCAGTAGCATTGTTGGTTTTACCAGTCCTAAAAATGGTAACACGTCAGAGGAGAATGGCCAGACTGGTTCGACCTGACAGGAAGACTATGGTAACTCTAATAACCACTCTTTACAACTGTGCTGAGCAGAAAAGCATCTCAAAGAATACACAACACATTACCTGGGGGTGGACGGGCTACAACAGCAGAAGTCAGCCTCTACTGTCAGCCAAGAACTGGATAGTTGAAGATTAGAAAGAACATCACCTGGTCTTTTCCCATCTTCAGCTGCACAGGTTCAATGAGCATGTGCACACTGTAGCCTTCCTGTTTTCAGCTGACAGGAATGAGGAGTGGAACCCAATGTGGTTTGCTGCTGTTGTAGCACATCTGTCTCATGGTTCGGCATATTGTGCATTCTGAGATGCTTTTCTGCTCATCACAGCTGTAAAGAGTGGGTATTTGCGTTACTATAACCTTCCTGTCAGCCTGGTCATTCTCCTCTGACTTCTTTTTTTTTCCTGCCTGCAAAATTGACACTCAAAATCACAGATTTGTCTGATATAACTTTAAAATGACATTGATTAAGCCTCAGACATCTTTATCTAACGCTGATATTGAATGCGTAAATGCATCCTCTTCAAAATCAGTATCTTCCACTCTTCATTTTTCGCATTATGAATCCCTTATCTGAGTCAAAAGTCGGAAACACCTATGCACTCAAACCTGAAATAAAATTTATAGAAAACATTAATCTCTTAACAAAGTCACCTGTTGACCCATTGTTTTATAGCAACACCATTACAGCATTTACACAAGTATTTTCCTATGCTTAGGGGTCCTCCTGGTCTTCCTCAGCATATGGGAGTCTAAATAAGATTAATAGAAAATGACGGCCGATAAAATGACCTTTTCTGTTCCTCCACAGTGATATAACATTTATTTTACCCTGTTAATCTCTTAACGTGATCTGTTAATGTGATTGAGCTATGAATTATTACAGAAGTTCTAAAAGGCTATGGCTTCGTGTTTTATTTACACGAGAAACTATTCGATTTCTTTGTGATTTTAAGTTATTTATGCCATTATCACAAGATCACCATTATTGCTTTCCAAGATAAAAGGGTCATTTTCTTTAGATCTTGACATCAGTCAAAAACAACAGGATCATTTTCTAGAGATCTTGACGTCAATCTACACCTGCATTTAAGTAAGGTAAATGTCAACTGTCAAATCTGTTTTAATATTGTTCCACTTTTTAGTTCAACATGGTTTAAAAAAGGTTAACTATGATGTGAATAGAAGATAAGGGTTAAAACTGGATTCTGCACTCCTGCTGGCTTAAGCATGTGTCTGACAACAGTGTACAGTCACGTGTGCTGGCCACTGGCTGTCACTCCTACAGGATTCTGGTAACCGTCTGCCTCAGGAGTGTATCAGGGAACGTGATCAGGTGGTGTAGCATTACCCTGCGCTGAGTCACCCCTCAAATTGATCCTCATGCCCTGACTGAGGTAGATCGCTTTTGTTTTTGGAAGCAGGTAACTAAAGTCTGGAGTGAGTTCAGCTCAGGATGGGACATGGACTGACCAGTGTGCACAGCCTATCAGATCACAAAAGGCCTAGTGACATCACTCAAAAGGAGGTCACAGTAATCAGATTATCCAAGTTCCACAGAGCAGGTTTTCAAGTGTCTTAAAATTAGCCACCACAGGCAATATTTATAAACACTGTCATTTTCACTCAACTGCCTTTGCCTCAGGGTGTACCACGAATAATAAAGAGCAGCTGAGTCATTATGTACAATTGTCTCAGGTTGACATGTTATCATAAGTCGAGCGTTGTGTCCTGCATGACTCACTGACTGCTGAGGTGACAGGTAACACTGCTGAATGACCCACAATTATATATGTACTTCTTTTTCTATTTTATTTTATATAATCACAGGCAGTAAAGCACGCAACAAGTTGGATTTAAAGGAACAACACAATGGCCACATTCCTACTTTCTGAAAGGTTTCAGCGGAGGGGGGCTGATTACTGTGTAACAGTGGTTTGCTGGGAAGAGGCTGCAGGGCTTGGGTTTGTCCTGCACCGCCTGAGTGGCTTTGCCAAGTGTGACTGGAGTTTGAAGAGGATATCTGAGCTGTAAGCACCTGGATAATGAGCTGAAGTAATTCTACACGCTCACAGTCTAATGTCTAATACCCCCAAACCCCCCAATCTCACCACCACCACCACCACCTCATACAAACAGGGGCAACGTAAAAGAGCATCCCATTTTGGAGAAGATAAGGACTATAAGGAGCTTCTCTCTGGCTCCTGAGTAGCAGGCGTATATATATATATATATATATATATATATATATATATATATATATATATATATATATATATATATATATATATGTGTGTGTGTGTGTGTGTGTGTGTGTGTGGACAGCACTCCAACATCTGCAAGTACGTTTTTAAACAGCAAGTAGCACAATGGACCAAAAATAGCCCCAGCTCCCCTTCAGCAGAAGAGGATGACAGCAGGAAGTATGAGAAGAGTGAGTATTCAAGGCAAAGAAAATGCCCCTGATGCTTCAAAACATTCTCTGTGCTCAGTGCATCAGTGTCACCTGGACGTATTTACACTAGGGGTGTAAAGCAATGACATTATCTGTATCCGGATCTGTATCTGTATCTGTTTTATGTTTCAAATATCCACAGATGAAAGATGTATGGCAGCACTATCAGCATGATGTGTGAACTCTGGCTCTGACAGTTCCTCAACCATAGCCACATCACTCAAGTTCATAATAACTAGTGATGTGCGTGGGACTGTGTTTTAATCCCACTTGAGCAGTTATTATTTTGGTTTGTACCTCCTTGCAACATTTAAAGAAACGTTGCTGGTTCTATTTCCCAAAATACAAACGATATAGTAGCCTAATTTAAACTGGCATGTCCCAAACCAGGCAGTTACTAAGGATGAATGATGAATATTAATGAGAGTGCTCTTGGTTGATCCTACAAGCTCCATAGCTGACCAATCGCTCATGCCCGCACGAAAGTAAAATACTCCCACTTGCACAATTTTTTGTTTTCTTGCATCCTACAGATCCCAGTCCCAATACACGATCTCTAGTCTCCACCAGATACTCTGTGAACATTTATTGAAAGCTTCCTAAAAAAAAATCCAGAATATTCCTACAGTCACACACACTGTATATCCTTCATATAAATAAAACGATTTATTGTGTTGACAGTAATCATTTCTGTATATCATATACAGCATGTACCTATTGTAAATATGGCGCTTTGAAATACCATCAAATGGAGGCTGTTCCATTTGGAAGGTCATGGAACCATGGTGGACAGAGTTGTGACTGTGATTGAGAAATATTAACACAAATTTAAATGAACCTTTTTTCATAGTAGTATTGTAGTAGCAGTATCTGATTTCAAAAGTCATTGCTATAAAGTCATTAAATTTAGCTAGCGAATGAAAACGCAAACTCCCAGCTGACTAAAAGTCATCTAGCTAGTTGGTGTTTGCTAGCTAGCTAGCTAGCAAGCAATACAAGCGCTAACACTAACCCTGTTTAGTACTGAAGTTGATTCCAGAATGTGATACCTACTAAGGTTCCTGTTAGTTCTAAGAATAGTTAGCTAGCTAACTCAATGAGTCTAGGTTGCTAGCTCAGCACTAGCTCAACCTAATATGTCAATTTTAGAAATGTAACTTAGTCTATTAGCAAAGCATACACTCACACAATGTTCATTTGCTAACTCTTGCTTACAGCATTGCATCAGAAAAGACAATTCTCCCTAAAAATTGGTACTGATCCACTTTCCTCTGGACTGGTGCATTTTTAATGTGCGCTATCCAGAAATAATCTGTCCCTCTGTGGACTGCAACTGGCAGGTAGACCCATGCAAATTAATCAACACACCTGCAACTATGACAATGCGGGAAATAGGATAAGTTCCACAATATGAGTGAATTTAGGAAAGAAATACACAAATCACACCATCACCCAATCCAATAATATAATCAAGAATGACCTCTAAAGAGTGCTCTATATCACACACTGAGGAAACACATGAAGATTTTGGTATATGCATTATCAATATAAAAGTGTACTCACTGTTATTGGACTTCAAATCCCTGTGGATAACAGGCACGAAGGTCTGGTTGTGCAGGTAGTCCATGCCAGTAGCAATCTGCACTGCCCAGTTAACCAGAACCCGGGGAGGAACCTTCTTCCCCGCGAGTGCCCGGTTTAGTGCCCCGCCACGAGCGTATTCCATTACCAAGCAAAGGTTAGGCTCTTTTAAGCAGACGCCCTTCAGTGCAATGATGTTGGGGTGCCTGAGCATCCAGAAGAGGCGTGCCTCCTGCCGAACACTCTCCGCCGTGGCGCTGATGTCCTCATCGGGGTCCTGGCGTGCTGCTTTCACAGCCACCTCCTCGTCCCTCCACAAGCCTTTATACACTTTCCCAAAGCCTCCTGCTCCTATAACCTCGTCCAGGAACAGCTCTGAGAAGTCGATCTCCAGAGGACTATCACCACCCACCAGTAAACCTCCAGTGGGCAGCGTGGTGTCACTTCGCGTCACATAGTTGCTGGGGAAGATGCCCACCTTGTCTTGGATCTTACCAGTCCACCAGCCTTCATCTCCAGACACCTTTGAATCCTTGGAAAGCACCTCCAGTAGATCCCCGCGCCTTAGGGTCAACTCCTCCTCAGTCGCTGCTTCATAGTCAAATACGGCCGTCCAGTAGGGGTTGGAGGCTCCGCGATGCTGGTGGATGTGAGATTCAGGGGAGCTGCCCAAGGACGACAGGGTGGAGGAGTTCCAGCTGCTGCCGTTCTCTGCATGAGTGAGGCAGGGACTCTGATTCGTGTTTGGTAGCACGATGGAGGGGGGTGGTGCTCCACAGGAACCTCCACACCCAGTGCAGGGTAGTGGGGTGGCATTTCCTCCACTACCCATACTGCTTAATGCCGAATTTGGGTCCATCTCCAAACTAACCGAGTCAGCGGTGGGGTTTCAATAGCTGGGGGAGAACCTCGGTCAACTCATGCACAAAATCCATGCAGAACACATCAACCAAATTCAGGCCTTTTTAACTGGAGGGATGACTTAATCAACTGAAGTGCCAAAGCACTACTCTTATGTGCTGAAATGCTATATTTGAGCAGAATTACAGTCTCTGTGTACTTGCATTTATAAAGGCACTTTCAAACAGGTGTCTGAAAACACTGTGACTTCATTTTCAAAGGTTCAAATTAAATAGCATGAAGTCATGTGTTTTGAGTCAGACGAATGGCGAGGAAAATTATAAATGATCATCTAGGAGTTTGGGCGCTTCATTCAGCACCAAGGATGCATGAAATGGGTTTTCTTGGTTTCCACTGGAGCTGGGGAACATCACAGGGCCTGCATTTCGTGCATCTCGTCTATCCTATTACTTGACATGATATGATATGCTTTCCTCATTAACGCAGTCATTCATTCTGCTCATACATACCAATCACAAGCAACCAAGGTATGCGATTATATGGATTTTAATCCTACTATGACTATCTCAGATCACATACAGCACCTTCTCCTTCCTTCTTATTAGACGGTCATTCTTGTATGCTTCCATTCTGCACATCCTTAAAGGCTCAAGTCTAAGTCATGATCATGTAAACCATTTTAAAGTCCATTTCGTTGCTTTGGGTCCACAGCTAGAGTTAAGAGTCTACAGGTCGGGCATTAATTCATTTACCTGTTTATGTAAATAGGCTGCAGGTCCATCCACATTCAAGCCAGGGAAGCATCATGCAGTTTTCCAACCCTCTACACAACTCCACCTTATTTATCTTGCATATGAACTGCATAGATGCCTGCATAGACCATGTCCTCTTTTTCATCGTGGCATGGCTGTCCTTATTGTCACCATGCAGTTATTTCTAAAGAGGCATATTACTGTTCTATAGAAGTAGCCACTTGTACGTGGTGTATCGCTCTTGGGGGGCTATTAATATCGCTCGAATGTGAAATTATTGCGCTTCTGATTCCATGTAATAGGTCGAGGATGATGAAATCTGACCTGATGATGGTGATGATGATGATAGAGAAGCTGCAAACCGACGCATCCTTCCACCATCTTATAATAATAATAATAATAATAATAATAATAATAATAATAATAATAATAATAATAATAAACAACCTCCTGTTGTTTTATTTGTAATCCACAATCCTCGGGTTAAAAGCCAGTATTATGTTAATCCATATATCCATGTTTATGGTTGCTGGGTTTCTTTTCCAGTCCATCATCAGTACAGCAGCCTCGGGCGTGACATTATGACGCTTTATTTTTCATTCCTGTACCGGAATCAGGCCTCTTTCCTCTTCCGCAGTCTGATCCGAACGTCTCCTTATTGTATTTCTCTTGCTGTCAAGCACAGCCCGTGTATTGCGTGTCCATGGATCGGACTGTCAGTTCAAGCAGACTTTGTATCCAGATACACCGGCTGAACAGGAGAGGGGGTGGAGTCGAGTGCATTGTGGGTAGTGTAGTTTATTCTCGTGACACGCGCACTGTAAATAATGAGTGCTGGTGGCAAATGGCGCTTTTGCTCAGCAAGCATGTTTTGTTTTGTGTAATGATTTCATTAGTCTAGATCAGTGGTTCTTTTTTATTTTACTATAAAATAAATTCCTGAAATGGATTTATTTCCTGAACATTTTTTGTTTGTTTTTTTTTTGCATTTGTTAATTTTTTTTTTTTTTCAGGGCTAACTATTCCTGAACTTTCCATGGATAGAACACATTAGGACTGAGTTTACTTTGGTGCTTTGATAATGCGGGTTGTGATTTCCGACACTCTAACCAAATGAAAATATATAAAAGCACTGAGCCGGGATTGTGCTTAACAGACCCCAGTTTGAGACGCACTGGTCTAGATAAAATGACCTGGAGCAGCAGTCAGAAATGAGACCGGTCCTCATTACCATCATGCAAATATTTCAGTCAAGTTTACTTAAATGATGTACAAATATGTTACATATGTACAAAAATATATTGAAATATGAAAAAAGAAAAAGAAAATACTTTTTCCAGATTGTTTTTTTTTTTTTAATGATTTGTGGACATTCTTCTGTGTTAGAATAGTATTTAATAAATACATTGTTTAACCTTTTAATATTTTATATGTAAAGCATCCTAAGGGTTATGGACTCAAAGTAAAACAGCTTATTATTATTATTATTATTATTATTATTATTATTATTATTAATTATCATTGTTATAATTAAAAATATTTATTTATTTATTTATTTATTATTATTATTATTATTATTATTCATCCATCCATTTTCTGTACTGTTTATCCTACACAAGGCAGTGGGGAGCCTGGAGCCTATCCCAGGAAACTCAGAGCACAAGGCAGGGGACACCCTGGATGGATTACAGAGCACAATCACACACGCACTACAGACAATTTAGAGATGCCAATCAACATACAACGCATGTCTTTGGACTGAGGGAGGAAACCGGAATACCTGGAGGAAACCCCCAAAGCATGGGAAGAACTTGCAAACTCTGCGCACACAAGGCGGAGGTGGGAATCAAACCCCCAACCACGGAGGTGCGAGTCAAACATGCTACCCACTATGCCGGAAAATCTTATTTTTATTATAATTTTATCATTGTAAGTTATTATTTGTTATAATAATAAATAAATTATAGATGTATTATTATTATTATTATTATTATTATTATTATTATTATTATTAATTGTTTATTTGTTCATTAATTTAACAGTGTGAACTGTTTTCTAGTAAATTAGCTGGGTTTAAAATCCCTGAATAGGCGGTCACTGCAAACTGGTGACCCGAAATGTACTGCAAATCAGTAGTGATGGCAGTTTGGGCCATTGATATCACAGATTGTTTCTTTTTTCAGATTCAGCTTAGATGCTGATTACCTTGTTATTATTGTTTTGTTATCATTGTATCTATTCTAGTTATATGCCTTTGATTATACCTTACTTCATTCAGTCATTCATTCATTCATCTTCAGTAACTTTATCCTGTTCAGGATTGTGGTGTATCAGGGGCCTGTCCTGGGCACCAGGGATCCTGCAGCTGTAAGGCACCACAATGCTACCCATTGTTAACAATGTACTTTTTTTTTTTTCTAGATCAGAGGTTCTTTGCCCGAAGGAATCCCTGTCTTACACAGTTTAAAGTTTTCTCTACTGCTGACCAATGTTCCTCCATGTGGCTCAATGTGGCTTTCATAAAATAAGAAAAGCTTGATGCTGTTATGAGAGTCAAATGCAGGGGTGGGCAATCTTATCCGGAAAGGGCCGGTGTGGGTGCAGGTTTTCATTCCAACCAAGCAGAAGCCACACCTGAATCTATTGAAAGCCAAGATCAACTGATTAAACAGGTGGAATCAGGTGTGCCTCCTGCTCGGTTGCAGTGAAAACCTGCACCCACACTGGCCCTTTCCGGATAAGATTGCCCAACCCTTGTCAAGTGTATCCGTGGCTGGTCCGAAATACAATGCAACAATCTGTCTGGTGCTCCGTTTGACCAAATTTTTATGCACATTTTCTGTCTGGATCTTTTTTCTGCTCGGGAGCATCATCAGAAGTGGACCCTCGGGAACTGTTTTCATCAGTGGCAGGATATGAATGTCAGTGTATTTGCATGCCAGTGTTTACCAGGAGCAGCTCATTTGTATGCAATAAATGTTTCTCACGAATGTTGACTTAAGTGTCTGTGCAAATATAATCCACCTAAAATGTGTTGTTGAAACAAGCTTACTGACAGGCTTCAGGAACTACTGAACAACATTACATTGCTGACATATTTGGTTTCTTCTTGAAATTCTGTGTTACCTTATTGGCAAGAAAACAATAACGTTATCACTCCATTATTTTACTGGTACCAGCAGATGAGGAATGAACTCGTACAGTTACAATTTTCGTGAAAGAATGCAACAAAATTAATTCCCACTCTGAAAATGAACCTGGGAAGTCAAGCTAATACTGCCCCCTTGTGACACCAGACAAGGAGCCATTTTGGATGTGATGGGTGACAGTTTCATGATAGACTTAGGACAAGGCCTTGTGTTGTCCAATTTACCATATTGGCTTTCTCTAGTATAATCCAGTGTGTGGATGTTGAGCGACCTGGGAATGTGTATTATATGATGGAATTGGGAAGGAAGTTGAAGTGCCTGAAGTTCTCTCCACCACTCTGGCTCAAGGATAACTGCCTATAGTGGACAGGGGTGAGGATGCAGGACAGGTAATGATGCAGCATATTTTGTGATCAGCACTTAACTTCCATCCTACTGGCCTTTTGGGAGCAGAAGCCATAGAGAGAGAAGTGCTGCGATGGCTGAGATGAGATGGCTGTGGCTTTTATGGACAGGAAGTTCAGTTGTTTGAGTAATCTCTATTCACGTGATAATGTGGAAAGGATTGGTGCAGAGGAATTCAAATGGTTTGATCAATACACAAGTAGCGTTCCAGTGAAAATGTTCAAAATATCTAACTTTATCATTACCATAACATGCAATACCATCATATCTGTACCACAGAACTGCATAACATTACATTAGATAATGAATTGATGAATACATAATTCATTCATTGATTAATAGAATTGTGAAAGTATATGCAATGCCCTATGTGACCTCAAGTAAAGAGACAAACTGCTGGTACCATTTGCTAGCACGCAAAAATCGAATTAAAAAACAGATAGAAAACGTGATTATCATACACCTATCGTCAGTGAAGTGATTGTTATTATCCCCAAATAAAGATCAGCTGTTTCTGTAGGATTTTCTTGATATTTTTTTATGTTTCATCCATCCATCCATCCATCTTCTATACTGCTTTTATCCTTTTCAGGGTCATGGGGAAACCTGGAGCCTATCCCAGGGAGCATCGGGCACAAGGCGGGGTACACCCTAAACAGGGTGCCGATTCTTAGTTTCATACAACTGCACGTTTTTTTCACACAAAACTGTTGTTTCTTGCTTTTCAGAAACCTCTGGAATTTTAAATATGCAAGATAAAAAAGTCTCTTCATCCTTAATACTGTAGACCTACTGCACAACATTTGGTGCCAGCTGCTGTAGTTCCTGCTCTTGATCAATAAATATCTCAGCCATTACACACATACTTTTTTCCTGAAGGAGATCCAGCTGAAACAGGGTCTGCAGTGCTCTCAATCGAGTCCAGTGTGGATTCCCTTTGTTTCTAAGCAGACGCAGATTCAGACTCATTTCTGCTTGAATATAACCTTAATGTGGCTGCAGAATTCCCTTGTACAGATGTTGTAAATGCTAGAATTGATGCAGTCCATGGTCAACATCAATGCACCCTGGACTAGATTTAATTCAATAAGCCTAGGTTGGGGTTTTTTTTTCACCAGCTACTGGCTTTGAGCTACATTTCTGCATCTGGTCTGTTTCTAGATCTGTTGTACATTGAATCTCTAGCTCAGATTGAATATGTGTTGAGTATAAAATCTTGGACCTAAAATAAATAACAGTGAAGTACAAAGCACATGATAATTTATAATCATAACCTGCTATTAATTTTCTCTTCTGCTTTCTTTTGCTACTTTCTAAGAACACGATTATGATGCACGAAGCACACTCACAGAATGTTAACGCTTTTGTTTGCCTGTTCAATATTTAATATAATCGCAGCCATTCCATTAATTAGAGCATAGTTATGATTTAACCTCACCTTGCTGTCTAAATCTGTTAACTGTATTTTTATTTTTCCGTTGCTGGAAGTGGAGGATATTTCTGTCTCTGGTGTTTTTCTCTGCAGGCTTCAGCAACATCCTTGGCACAAGACCCGAGTCATAGTAGCTGGAGGAGTGTGACAAAAATGGAACAGCATCTTCAAAGAGGTCATCACATGGGGCTTGATGCAGTACCTGCCTTAGGAAACGAACTGGAAAATAATGAAGATACTGCTGCTGAAGCAGGCAAGAAGATCTCTGTGAACATTAGTGAAGCACACCTGGCTCACGGTGGCACCCAACTGAATCTCAGCCAACTGGACGATGCAAGTGTAATACATTTCAACGATTCCTGCTGGGCCTGAAACAGCAACTAGCCCCAGAGCTGCACAGCAATTCATGTAAGATATGACAGTGGGGGGGCTCTTGAAAAGCAAATCAGAGCTTCTAATAAGTTATGGTTTCTATAGTAACAGCTAATTGATAGGTATTTAAGACTACTAAGAAACAGATTATTTTTTAAATGCTGTGATTAACAAAGAAATGTATTTCTGAAGCTCTCTTTAAGAAGTCCATTGTCTTTAGCATTTATGGAAGTTGGAAGGAGTCTCCAGTATCAGTATGTTATAATGCTCATTAAGTTTTCCACCAGGAGAGAGTCTTCAGGACAGAGGAGTCTGCAGTTTCTGGTTTCTTGGTTATATGACGAGCTGCATTTTGAGTGTGTGTGTGTGTGTGTGTGTGTGTGTGTGTGTGTGTGTGTGTGTGTGTGTGTGTTTTATTAAAAAAAAACAAGAAAGAGTAAAAAAAAATAAATAAATAGAGGCTTGGACTGGAACAACTGTTTATAGCTGTTATAATGGAACTAACTTGTCTCATGAACGTTCCACAACATTAAATGACATTATAAAATGATTTTTTTAAAAAAAGAGGTGTTATTCTTTAATAAACAAAAAGTTGTAATGGTGGATAATTTGATGTTGTATAAGAGGAATAAAACACTCCAGTCTTGCTGGTATAGGAAAACAATCCTCTAGGGTGGTAACAGTAACTTTCTGGAGATGATTATTTTACTATAAAAGCACACTGAAGTGTGTCTTCCTTAGTCTACTACTTTATAATCCATGAAAATAGGATCTTATATTACATGACGCTCCAGTCATTTCATTTCTGAGAGAATCACTAAGAGTACACCACTAGGCGGCGCTGTACACCGGTAGAAAGATCTTCACTGGAGGAAAAGTCACATTTAGGATGCAAGCAAGTTCTCAGCTAAATTTGTCTCGTTGTAATGAGCAGCGTTAAGTGACCATAATCCATCACTTTAAAGTAAAACTAAAACTAAGCTACGGTATGGTAATGGTAAATATTATTGTGGTTGTTGTTGTTACTGGTGTTTTATACTACTAAATATTTTTTCTTTACACTAATGCTATGGTAAATGTGGTAACATGTTATGATATACTATTCTGACATACTATTTAGTATTTTTTTGTATTGTTGTTGTTGTTGTTGGTGGTGGTGATGTTTATACAACTAAATACTTTATTTCTTTACGCTAATACTATGGTAAGTGTAATGACCCGTTGTGATATACTGTTTTGATATATTATTTAGTAAGTGTTATTTGTAATAATAATAATAATAATAATAATAATAATAATAATTATTATTATTATTATTGGTGGTGGTGGTGTTTATACTACTAAATACTTTATTTATTTATGCGAATGCTATGGTAAGTGTGGTAAACTGTTGTGATATACTATTTTGACATTATTTAGGATGTTATTATTATTGTTGTCGTTGTTACGTGTTTAATATACTTTATATAGCCTATAAGAAGAAATGTCTCAAATCTTTATGCATTTAAACTTTGCCATGTGATTTTAACCGCGTTGAGGGTCTCAGTAATACAAAACAACATAACAACGTAATGAATTCTGGTCTTGCCTCTTTTAAAACTAAAAATTAAACAAATCAATAAAAGCACTACAGTGATTTGTGAACGTTACTAGCAATTTTTAACTAAAGTATTTTTCAAAGAGTAAAAGGAAGAATAGTTCTTTCATTAGGGGGTAAACAAGGCGCAATCTTTCTGACAGTGCAACACAATGCAACTGTGAAGTCCTGGATCTGTATGTGTTATATAACTGGATCATTGTTCCACATAGATATATTCACTTTCTCCAAACATTTCCCATACAATAACCACAGCTTGCAAACACACACAAATAAACAAACAAACAAATAGACAAATAATCCCGAGATTATAACTCAACAATATAAACAGTAAACCAAGCGTTTTTGATATAATATGGAAGACGTGCACGATGAACGCGTTCATGCTTCTCACTTAGCGTTGTGTTGGCGTGCGCATGCGCAGTGGCGCAGAGTGCGTGTGCGGTTTCGGTTAGCTCGGGGAGAGAGAGAGAGAGAGAGAGAGAGCGAGAGAGAGCGAGCGCCGGGAGAGGAGCTGTTCATATTTCACTGCTTGCCGAGAAACGACCATTTACATGTTGGATTCTGAATCATTTTAAAGAAAAAGACTCGACTCCCGACGGAATTGAACTCTTTCTCGTTTTGAGCCGACCTCCAAAGGTAAGAAACGCTGCGTTTATAACAAATCTTGCGGTGTTCAGTTAAGTGTTTAATCAACAAATGCTAAGTGAAGAGTAAATACCAGCGCTACCGGTTAGCTGTGGCGCTAATTTCGTAGTAAATAGCCTAGCCATTCCGAAACCACTCTCCTCCAGTGGACATGTGCACTATGTAGGGTGTAAAAGTCAGTATTTCACCCCCAGTGTCGCACACTTAAACCGGGAACAACTACAGAGCCGTTTGGGATTCTGCTTAACCCTGCCTCTGGACTGTTTTCTCCCATTTTATTGTATTTCTTTTCCATTTTTCATAAACGTGTATGTGCTCTTTAACGTGTGGTTTTTAACAAACGTACACATTGCATAACTTTACATTTGAGACACACAGCCGAAGATTCCACATTAAGTGGTAAGAAATGGTCCGTGTATAAACCGTGGGTCGTTCCTGGTGACTTAGTGCGCATGCGCATGAACATGAAGCATGGTGAAGCTAGAGTACATATGTTCTCTCACCTGCCTTGGTGGCCTACTCCCTATTCCCCTGCAAACATGCAAATGCATTATGGGTATTCTGTACCTGCTAGGACACTAATCTGTTGAGAGAGAAAGCATGATTGCGCTTTATATACTCCACTATGGCTTTTGGGCATGGCTACAAATGACCAAGAGTACTATGTAGTGATTAGATATCGTTCTTGCTCTGGTTTTGTGTCCATAGCTGCTGTTGCTTCAATCCCCCCCCCAAAAAACTGCAGCGTAATACTCTGAGCATCTTTTAATCCATATAACCCGGATTTCAAAAAAATCGGTCTAATTATTTATATAAAAGAGAGTCGTTTGGATTTGGTCAAATATTGTGTCCATGTCATACAGTAAACTTCACAGACACGTCATACATGCCATTGAACATAGCACACAAATTGTCATGGGCATCTGTAATCTATCTATCGTTTTTTTTTTTTTTTGGTCGATTGGTCTGGGTTGTTGTGGATCCAGAAGTTATCCCGGGAGCTCGGAGCGTGAATCGGGAATTCCACTTGGATGGGATGCTTGTTTATTGCAGGGCACAGCACACTTGTATGCACTTTAGTGTGTGGTCAATTCACGTACCTGTGTGTGGGAGGAAACTGGAGAACCCACAAGAAACCCACAATAACAAGAGCTCAGGATTGATCCAGGAAGGAGTTTTGAGCTGATGGCAACGTTACCCACTTCGTATATCAAAATAAAATAATAAAGAAATTTGAATGGAAAGTATATATGATAATGTGTGTGTGTGTGTGAGACCATATCGAACTTGCTGTCCATTACAGAGCAAGCTGGGTTTGTGTGTGGTTATGTGATGTTGATTTTTGTTTTTATCGTTAGATCCTACTACAGCATGCAGGAATTATCCTGGTAAATATGAAAATAAGTCTTTTATGAGGTTTCCAAACAGTCTTCTTTGGAAGCTTCCTTTTTCAGAGTAATGTGATAATCTGCAATAATAGATTCCAGACGAATGGTTTTTGATGAGTCCGGTTGGATTTCGAAGCCACGACGTGCACGTTTGTAAGATTCTCCACGGTCTATCGGACATGTTTCCAAACAGAATTATGGGATTGCCTTTCTCAAAAAGAAATACTCCTACAAATCTGTTCAAAAAAAGGAAGAACATGGCTGACCCTGTGCTCTGACCCCAGTTTCCTGACGTGCTGGGGTACGTGAAGAAAGAATTTCACTATGTATATGTGATTTAAATAAAGACTCGTTATCATTATCATTAACCTAACAGCTGTTCATGTACCGCCTTCCAAAATATTCCAGGAGCACAAGTGTCACCTGGTCAGCTTACTCTGACATCGAATGTTCAAGGTTATTTTTATATTACTGATTATTGATACGGAGGACAAATCCGCTCGTGACATGATTTCCTCCTGTCGTTTATAGTGCAGCGAGAGAAGTGGCCGGCTTCACTTCATTGCTCCTGAAGGAAATGACATTACGGGGATACAATGTCGGTTTGTGAGGATTTGAATGCTGGAGGATCTGAATAACTGTTTCCAGGTTTTTGGCTCTCGTTTTTCATTACAGTAGCTGGTGTGTGTGCGTGTGTGAGGAATTTTTTATAGTTATTTTTTTAAAGGCTACTTGTTGAACGTGCGTGCTGCTTTCGACGGCTTGGCCAGGCTTTATACCGCCACGTGTGTCGGGTCATCGAATGGTTTGGTTTGGGAGAGCTTTGGTGTTGAATTTGTATCCTGCTACTGTTTTTTAACAAATTCGGTGGCAGATTTTCACATCAGAAAGAAATAAACCAGTCCGTACGGGATGTTGTACTGAGCCTTTCGTGATTGTTGCGGCCAGAAATGCTTGATTTTTGCTGCGTTTTCATTTTTTATTTTTAATTTGCGTTTTTGTCAAGTGTTCTTGTGGAAAGCTACTTGAATTGGTGGACTTGATTAATTCAAGTCGTTAATCAATAAGGTGTCGGGGGGGGGGGGGGGGTATGGAGCTTTTACTTCGGCGTTGTGTAAAAAAAAGAAATAAATAAATAAAAATGTCTTGCGCAGTCTAGTGGAATTTTTCTGCCTGGATACGTTTACCCTTTGACGGAAAGAACAATGAGGTTGAACAGATATCTCTGTTGATTTGCATGGTCCGTTTCCTTTGAACACTCAACATACAAAAGACCGCCACGATGTTGACTCAATCCGTTAGCTCACACAAACTAATGGAGTTTAGTAACGTCCGGGATCCCACAGGGGACAACGGTGAGGGGAAGTGGATGAGGGCGTGTTAAAAACAGTCCTGCACTTGTGTTTGCTTTTCTGTTTTCAGTTGAAGATTAGTTGACCTGTTGATCTCCGCCGTGTTTCGGTCACATGCTGCTGTAATGCGTTTTAACCTCCATATAAGGCTATGAGAATGATTCATAGGTGCAATAAAGGAATAAAGTTTTATGTCAGTTTCTTTGACTCATTTAAGATTTTTTTTATTTAATTTTTTTATTTTTTTATTTATTTTTTTTTTAAGTGTGCTTGTCATTTCCGTTTATTGGACTTCCTACGTGAGGACAAATGTGAGGAAGCAAGTCTCCATTAATGTAGAGTGAAACAAAATACAGAACACATGACTTCTCAGAAATGTAGCTTGGATTTCACAACTCCCTTCTTGTCGACTCCTGAATCATACAACTGTATGCAAATCCGGAGACGTGGGCCACACTTAAATTGGACCTAAACATGTTACCTAAAAATTCCTCTAGCACATTTATAACTTCCTTAGTTCCTTCCATCCATCCATCCCGTGTACCGTTTATCCTAAGCAGGGTTGCGGGGAGCCTGGAGCTTCTCCCAGGGAACTCGGTGCACAAGAGGGGGAACACCTTGGACAGGGTGGCAACCCATCACAGTTCACAATACGACACATTCACACACTACGGACAATCTGGAAATGCCAACCAGCCTACAACTAATGTCTTTGGAGGAAACCAGAGTACCAGGAGGAAACCCCCGAAGCACTGGGGGAACATGTGAATTCCACGCACACAGGGCAGAGGCGGGATGAACCCCTAACCCTGGAGGTGCGAGGCAAAAGTGCTAATCACCAAGCCACTGTGACCCCCATATTTAGCTTATATAATATAATATAATACACTCCGACTATCAAACATACAGAAGAACACGGTTTGCTGACCAGAACTAAGCATCAGAAAATCCAAGATGGAGGAAGCACAGATTATAGTGGTGTCGCACTTTCCCGTTTTATACAACACCGCTTTAAAAGAATATCAACTCAACATCAGAAGAGAAGCCGCATGGATTGCGGTGTCGCTGCACACAGGAACAGATGGTATATTTTGACATTGAACCAAATATTAATAACGATGCAAGCACGTCGGAATCCATGATGTGTGGATTTGAAAAACAAAAACAAAAAACAAAACAATGCCTTGGCACGTGATGTCACATCCGGTTTCCGCTCTTTTCACAGCGGTCTCCGAAGAAATCTTGCATGCGGAAAGTCTAGCGTGACCTCTGCTTAAAAATGGACGTTTCCCAATTTCTAGTCTTTTCCCAGTTATCGTATGCGACTGGCTAGAATTTATGTCGGTTTCTTATCGGGTCAGGAGTTCAGCAGCAACACGTAATCAAATACTGACATGCATGGCAATAATTTAAGTTAACCTGATTTGCTTCTTTAAGAAGCAATGACCGATTTCAGACACATAACCTATAGAACTGTGTCTGGGCTAGAAAATACGATCATGTGCTCATCAGTAGTCTCAATCTGCTTTATAATGTCCTGCATCTGTTGTAGCCATGTCAATAGCGGCTCTAGCAGCTAACTCTATAACCATACCCCTTATCGCTTGTTATTTCTAAGCGAGGCTCTGGCATCAGCATGTCAGACATTGCAGCATTCCATCACTGGATAAAGTTTACAGGTTAGAGTGGAGTACAAGTCTCTTAGCATGAGTCAGTCAGTGTCCCCCTCCCAAATAAGACATTGAATGAACACAAACCCCGAGAATCACTATAAGTCATAGCTAGAATCCAATTTACACCATTTATAAACCCTTAAAAAAAAAAAACTTATTCAAAGTTGACTCTACATAGCAAGTGATAGAGGCAGCATTTTCCATCAGGCGTCTTTAGTGGCAGACTAAAGGCAGATATCTGTGGCTCTCTGTCCCTCAGTCTCCCGGCCTGTTAGACTGGAGTAAATATAGCCTGTTTGGTTTGAGCCGGAGGATAAACACAGATGTTGAATAGGCGCGCTCGCCACAGAGTGTTCAGACCAGGAGTTCCTTCCTCGGAGAGAGAGAGAGAGAGAGACTGACTAAGAGTTCTTTCCTCAAAGAGAGTCCCTTAGACCACGGCTTTGAGAGATTTATTACGCTAGAAACATTTTATTGTCCTTAGTTCGCTTCCTTAAGCTTGTAGTAATCCATACTGCCTGCACCATATGTGAGACGAGCTGGGAAAACCCATCGGTAGTCTTTAAAACAGCTGCTAGAATTGTACGTGAAAGAAAACATGAATGTATATCTAAAAAAAAATAACCTGGAAATGTTTTCATATAGTCTACTTTCTAACCTTGCCTTGGCATAAGGAGTTAGTTTAGAGCTAAATGTGCTTTTCTTACGTTTAGATCAAGATTTTTTTTAATACTGTATCGAATAGAGATCGACTGATGAATCGGCACCGATAATCGGTTATCAGCGAAAGTCCACGCTGATGGTTTTTCCCGGGTGCGTCCGTTGCAGAAGCGGTTGAGAAGGGCCCGTTGTCATTATATCACTGACTAATTTTGTTGTGTTATTTAAAGTGTTTTTTTTTTTTTTTTTTTTTTTGGTTCATTCTGTGTGCCTCTGTTTTTATTTGTTATTTGGAGTGTTACTTTTTGGTTCAGTTTGGATGTATATCTTTTTTATTTACTTTAAGATTTATTAATAATTACTTATTTTATCACGGCCCAACTTAGTTATCGGTATCTGTAAAATCCAATATCAGTCAACCTCTAGTAGTGAATCAGGCATAAGCCAGATCAATTCAGTTCGCGTGTGTAATGCTCCTGTGCCATTACATCGTCATGATCAAAACAGAGACGAGCGCTTGTACAGACGGCAGGCGATGAAGTTTTTAAAAATAGTTTCAATGACCTAATAAATGATCAACTTTAATGACAAGGAGGTTCGACAAGCGACGTGACTGAATGTATCAGTGGCTGTTTCAGTGAGAGATCAGTGGCGTGAGGAGAAGAGGACGAGGCTCGTATTTAAACACAGCGAGTGAGTTTTCATTTCCTATTGTAGGCGGTTGTTTAAATTCCGTTGAAGTAATGTTGGTTTTCCATCGTTTATTCCATACAGGAATCTTTTTAAATGCGATTATCTTTCAGATTTTAAAATGCTACTTTACTTATTGTTGAGATGTTGTTGTTTTCCCATCTCTCAGTAGCAGCTATTCAACGTTAGTCTGGTTAAATTTTACACGCCGTAATTGCACGTTAACCGGAGCCGTATTCGCGTTGTCGCATGCCCCCCTATCTGACTTACGTACGGCATGCTAGCACCGGTCGCCAACGATCATGTCGTGATCATCAGCTACTCGTCGATGCCGCGTCACAGACACGTCGTGCACGTACCGAAGAAAGCCCTCGTTCCTGTAGGCTCCACATGAAAGAAAGGGTTGATCCAAGCGAAAAGGAAACCACTATTGCACCTGTCCAAGTTCAGCCGTCCCACCTGTTTTGTCTAAGCCACCAGAACCTGTGAGACCTGTCCGACAGGAGTGCGCCGGAAAAAAGCAGGTGCTTTACGCGCATCGATTTGCCCTCGTTTTCACCCCATAAGGACCGTCAGATCCAAAACAAACAGCGGCGAACAACTCGGGGAGGTGTAATGTTAAGTGTTGTACTGACACGAGGGAAAATAATGTTAGCGTGGAACTATTTCAGTGTTTTTATTTTCCTTTCACCTTGTCGGAGCTTTACTTACCTAAACTTCTTGTAGGGCAGCGAGGATTACACTTGCTTATGAGCAGCAAGCAGTACATTTCTGAGATGTCTTATCCTTAAGCGGTGAGCTGCAGTGACGAGTGAGGAATTAACCACGACAGGGCGTGTTTTTGGCCGTGTTTTATTCCTCATAAAAATAGCCTCTTTTGCAACTGTGTTTGTTTTGTTTACAGGTCTTTTTTTCCCATTTTGAAGATCTTTACATGTTTCCCAAAAGACAAAATAATAACAACTTACACCGATCATCCTGTTCAAAAGTTTACCCCCCCCCCCCCCCCCCTTGGTTCTTGATGTAGTGTGTTTGCCTTCTTGAGCGTCAGTGAATGTTCGCACCTTTTGTAATAGTCGTGTACTCAGTCGTCCTCAGTGTGAAAAGATGGATCTCAACATCATCTAGCCGCTGTTGAAAGGGGTCAAATGTGTAGAAGGTGCTGGAAAAGCGAAGAATGTGCAGGACCTGGAGGATTTTTCTGAAGAACAGTGGGCGGTTTAACTGCTCAGGACAGACAAGGGACTCATGAAGAACTATCACAAAACATAAACACAGTCGTTGATTACCCAGGTAACGACACACAGGATTAAGAATCAAGTGTATGTAGAGTTTTGAACTTACTTGGGGAAGTACTAAATAAAAAAAAAACACGATGCAATTTTTATGATCCCTCTTTTTATTTTAAAATTATTAACATTTTGTAGATTCTGCAAGCCGTGTGTAAACTTCTGGCCTCGACTGTAGGTGGCTGTTTGTGCGAAATATTTCTTCGCTACTATAGGTAGTAATGAGTCTAAGTTTTGACCTGACAAACTCATGGCATCTCGTATACCAATACTTCTCCGTTCCACTGGCCGATCATAATGAGTTCAGAATCGAGAAGAGTTTTAAGTCGAAATCCCGCAATCTGCTCATCTCGCAGTTCAACGAGCCGTTAGGAATGTTTCGAGCTGCGTATTAGGATCCTGTACAATAAATAAAAGTCTTTATAGCTTGGAGATGGGGAAGAAGCGTAACTGAATATGAAGAGTGTAATTGATTCTCACTTAGCAAATGGCTCTCTGTTTACTCTGCTTAATGAGCTCTGATATTTTGGCCTGCACAGTAGTGGAACAAGTCCATCACCGGTCCCATGAGATTTTCTTGTTCACAACTCAGTGTTCATCAGGAATTTCCTATTGATCTGGCAGCGTGATTTAAAGTTCCTCTCTGGAGGAGCAGGGGAGGAAGCGAGGCGCTCCGAGGAGGCCGAGAGAGCACGGAGGAGAATCCTCGACGGCAGGCGACGCGAAAACAGGAAGGAAATGATGATGAATCTACAGTGAGTCTTTCACATGAGTCACTCCCAGCCATGCAGCCCCCGTGGTGTCAGATCAGAACGGATAAGTACACTTTATGGACGGCGTTCAGAGCGATGTGAAGCAGAGCCGAGTCGGAGAGGTAATGAAGATGGAGAAGATGGTCCCTCTTTCCCTTCCTGATTCTGGAAGAGTAGCTCTGACTTTTTCAGCACACTATTGGAGGAGAAGCTGAGAAGGAAATAAAATGCAGCGTGATGACAAGTTTGTGAATCACGCTCGCCGCGATGAGACCGTGCACATCCTCTCAGGGACAGTACGTTCCGAGTTTGTCTAGGCTACAGATCGGGATGTACGATAAAGCCGGGTTAACACTGTACAGTTCTCAGCCCGGCGTCGAAGCTTTTCAGCCTGAAGATCGTAGATCGTATTCTTTGGTCGTGTCGAAATCGGCACTGCTGGAAACCGTGCTCGTTTTGTGCCAAGTTCCGGCAGTGTGAGAAACGCTCGTTTTTAACGCCAGCGTGAGCGCTGCTACGACGCTCATCTAAAAGCCACCAATAGAATGATGGCGCAGGATGAAGCAACGCTCCAAATGCAAAATGGACGTTCGTTCGAGCAAGCGATCGTTTAAAATACGGACTTTCTCATATGAAGTAGTAAAAAGAATGCCTCTGCCTGTCTTGCTAACCGAAACACTCCAACGCGTCTCAGAGCACAGGGCGAATCATTAGCGGCGTGTGGAATCGACTCCAAAGTTGTACAAGTTGTAATCGAATACTTGGAAGCTAATCGATTCAAATAGCTACTCGATGCCCAACACCGCATAATGCACATGCTTCATGACATTAAGTGAGGAAGCACTCACCTCTTAGATTTGTTGTACAAAGTACAATCTTTTTCCTGCCAAAGTAGCACAAAATAATATTTTCTGATAGAGCATGAAAACTCAGTAAATACGACAGTAAATGTGTGACGTACAGTCCCCTCTGAAAGTATTGGAACAGCAAGACCAAGTCACTTGTTTGTGCTGTACACTGAAGACCTTTGGGTTTGAGATGGTATGAAACCAGAGTTGTTGTTGTTTCCCTTGGCCGACCCATTCGATATCCGTTGCTCAGTACACCAGTGGTTTCTTTCTTTTTCAGGACGTTCCAAATTGCTGTATTGGTCACATGACGCGCCAAATGTTTGTGCATTGCCTCTGAATGATTTCCCCTCTTTTCTCAGCTCCAAAATGGCATGCTTTTCTCCCGTATACAGCTCTCTGATCTTCATGTTGGCTTATCCTTTTTATCAACAAATGCAGTCTTCACCGGTGAAGCTGAAGCCTGAAACCAGCACAACTTTACTGTTTAAACAATCAATCTTACCAGGACACACCCATCAGTAACAAGAAACACCCATCAGTCACGTGTTATAGTATTTCTACAAATTGGCTGTTCCGATACAAAATGTGCCCTGTTCTATGTTGTACATCTACATGCATGTAAATACCAGGAAATAGAAGCTGAAATGCTGATGTTCATCGTTTAATCTCGACCCCTGGACATTCCAATAGTTTCAGATAATAAATGGACCAATGGAAGAAGGTGGCCTGGTCTGATGAATCCTGTTTTCTTTTACATCGTGTGTGCATCTATTCGCAGCACAAGGGGAACCTATACAATATTATGTGTACACGTGATTTTAATGTTATGGCTGATCGGTGTACGTTATCGCGTATCCGTTATGGAATTTGGCCAGAATTTTATTGGGATCACGTTGTACAGTGTGACGAGTAATCATCGTAAAAGGCCGCTCTAATCACACAGTGTGGAACAGGCTTAAGGCATTAAATGGATTTTTTTTTTTTGTGCCGCCGTTAATTCATTTCATTACGCGGCATCTCTTCTGAATCACAACGAACCGCCGTGAGCGTCACTGCTCCTGAGACGAACGAGCTAATGAATCACATGGCATGAATTTCCTGTGTTCTGTGGGTGTGTGGAACAATCTCAGATATTTCCTTTTGGAATGTTCTGTGAGCGTTTTTTGTTTTGGTTTAAAAAGAAAAGAAAGAGAGAAAGAAGTAAATGTATTATTATTAAATCACCTCCCACGTTCGGGTCTTCATCATGGGAACGCTGTGTGAGAGTGTACAGAGCGGACTAGTCACTGTTAATAATCATCGTTCATTTCTAAACAATAATCTCAGTCATTAACGCCACCGAGTCACATGACCGTCATTAGGCATGGCTGACTCATGAGAGCTTATCTTTTTTTGTCTTGTCCATCATTACAGAGCGAGAATTCAGCGTAATCTCAAGGGGGGGGGGGGGTGGAGGAAGATTTAGGATCAGTGTCGAGAATAGTGTCTGTGTATGTCACGATCATTGCCACGATGTGCTAATTATGGCATTGAGACGTCAGAATGGATTGTGTATACAGTCTAGACGCCAAAACGTGTCGAATTTGAAGATTTTTTTCTGGACATTTCTCATTTGTATTTATGAATTTGCTTTGTAACCTTTGGATATGTTCACATTTGTTGTAGCTTTAGTGAACACTGTTAATTATTATTATTACTATTATTATTATTATTATTAAAGAAATCAGGACCGCATCCAGCACTTGCATGTGGGAAAGGTTGGGGGTTTTTTTTTTTTTTTTTTTTTTTTTTTTTTTAAGATCAGCTCCATCACTTGGCGTCATCGCCTTACGAATGTTTACTTGTAGTAGAAATAGATTTTAAAAAAGTAAAATAGGTAAAGATAAAGCGCTATTTATATTTAAGAAAATAAATGGGTTTAATAAGGCCCCATGGTACGAGTGAGTAAAATAAATGTTAATCAATCGCTCAGTAATTAATGATCAGTTACTGAGTTATTACACTAGGATTCATTTCCCTTAAGATTCTTCCTAACTTCCCTAGGATTCATTTTTTTTTCTCTTCATTTTCATGTGCCAGTTTTGAATTTTTTTTCCCCCCAGGCATTCAATTGAGTATTTTCCAATTATCCGTTTGTCACTTGATTCGTCAACTGATTACTTAATTCCAAAGCGTGGCAACCATGCCGGGTTATTCCAGCGCTCGTGTACGTATATCGGTCTGAGACGAGCTGTGTTTTTTATGAGCCGAGTATCGATTTTTAAAGAGCTTCACATTCTCCTTCATGAAAGCGTTGGCCCGAGTGCTCGGAGCATCGCCGTGGTCTTCAGTGTAGCGCCGAGACTTTTTCCCGTTCTTTAGCACCCACACACACACTTTTGTATAGCCTACACATATTCCCACTCACCACCACGAGCCGTACAGATTCTCACAAGGTTCCTACAAGCTTGCAGAGGAGTGCTGTTTTCTCCGAGCCGAGATCAGAGCGCTTTGTGTGCCTTTGAGTTTTTATATTCAGCTTTCCACCACAGCAGTGAGATCAGCAGCGTGCGGTCTGATCACGGACGGTTGAAATTATTGCCGCCGCGTATTTTCGGCCTCGTCGGATAAAGCTGGCTCCATTTTAAAGGCAGAATAAGAGAGATTCCTTACTTAAGGCAGCATGACTTAAGCGTATCGCCGGTAAATGTCTTACGTTTTGAAAACGCGGTGGACGGAACGGTAAAGGAGTTCCTGAATGCAATGGCAGTTTGCTAAATGAGAACAGTTATGAGTAAGCACGTCACTTTTTTTTTGTAATCCGATCACTATAATGCCATGGAACTAGAACGTGGAGAAACGTTTGTCAGTTATTCCACAACGCGGTCGCACTCTCGAATCCGATTGGTCAGAAGGTGCGCATTATTTCCGTATTATAAAAGCACAGTAGCTCCGGCTGCAACGTGAGCGATAGGGTGAAATCGGTGCGCTCGTTCTAATACCTTATTGTTTCTATAGTAACAGCTCGTACACAGGGACTTGTACGGCGGACCTGCCACTTTATCTATAATAATAATAATAGTACATCTAATAATAAATGAATTTTAGTAAAATCTTACTCATTGATGCGGTGGTGGTGGTGTGTGTGTGTGTGTGTGTTTTTTTTTTTTTTTTTTTTGTTAGACATTTATATAACGTTTATGGAAGGAGTCTCAGGTGTAAGCACTTCTGAACACTCGCCGTGCTTTACGAAGTTTAGATATTTTCCTGTAACAGCACAATTTGAATGTTATTCTGCTAGCACCACAGAGCTTTGCCAACGATTACAAGTAGTATTTGTGCTTCTTAAATGTTTATAGTTCTATGTAACGTTATGGAACGTCTGCGAGAGGTGTTATCACTTGCGTCACAAACGGTCGTTTCTTCACCAGCCCCTCTCACGTACTCACAGAGTTGATGGTCAATGAGAGGAAAACAGCAGCCCGTCACGTGGCCGAGAATCCGTAAATTTGTAAACCCCTGTCCTAAACTAAAAGAAAGCTTCACCGTATTAACAATTCTGCCTTTTATACAAACCCTCCAGGATTCTGCGATGGCAGAAATGAACGCGAAATCAGGCGAACTCCATAATATTCAGAGGAGCTTGCGGTTTTTCAAAATGACCGCAGATTTTCCACAGGTTTGGGCCCAATTGAGGTGGGGAATTTTTTTATTCGATAAGAAGACATACGCATAAACTACTATGGAAACACATTTATCGAGTAAATCAGAAAAAGTTGTGCGACTTTGCCTGAACAAATCACGTGATTGGATAATTGGCTCAGAAAAGTATAAATGGCGGCGAGCGTGTGGTATGTTGGGATAAAAGATGAGATCTGAACGTTTTTGAACATAAATTTTTTTTTTTTTTTTTAAAGTAACTTCAGTTCATGATGGAAAACATCAACGAAACAAGCAGGTTTTACAGTGAGTGCGAGCAGAGACGATCTTTTAAGGATACAAGAAGCCATGGGCTAGTTTACAAAATAAATTGAAGAGCCTTAAACAGAGCCGTATGGTGGATTTATGATTTATTATATTTGTCGGGGTGAGGGGGGGGGGGCACATGGGATGGGAAGTTAAATTCGCAGCTAACATAGCTACTGTTAGCTGGCTAGCTTGTTGCTAACGAAAGCCGAACACAGAGGTGTCAGAAATTTTTTATTTTTTGGGGGGGGGGGGGGTGGTTCTCCACTTTGTATGTCGAATGTGCTAGGATTTAGACACATTTTACCACGGTGTTTGTTCAATTAGAACACACTGGCATTTTCCAACTTCTTCTCTTCAAGAGAGAGGTGTGAAGGCGGGAAAAGAGTGACCGGGGAGGGAACAGGAATCCACACTGATCCCAATTGACCTGAGAACTTCATATGTTCGTTTTAAACCGCTCTCCGTCTACACTGGCGTTTTCAAACGCTTTCCCACAAACTGGCCCTTTAAGCAACGGTATTTTTGCAGGTGAGTTTAGAAGGTAGCCTGAGTAAAAATGTGTTTCGGTGAAATATATTTCTCTTTACATTATAGGCAGAAAAGAATTGGTGTACATGATTTTTTTTTTTTTTCTTCCTAGAATTGATTGGTTTTCCCAGACCGCCTCACATATTTTAGTTCTGGGTTAGATTTCTCAGTCCGATAAGATTCCTCTATACTGAATAATGTTTTTACCTGTTTAAGCCGAGGCGAGGTTTAGGCTTTAGTCTCTGTTCTCTCTCGCCGTGCGAGCGGGGATTATCAGTAGAAAGGACTACAGTAAGCCTTTTAAGGGGCGCAGTCTCGGGCTGGAAACCTGGCTAGGAGTCCATTAGCACCTCTTCCAGATTAGTGAACTCTGCTGAAGTGAGCGTACACGGGCGTGTGAGGGTAATAAACGGCCGGCCGGCGGGAGCTCCCACAGCGGCCCACACAAAGCTGCAGATTGTTTCTGAGCGCCAGCATTTGGCTTTAATGCGGCCGCTCGTGCCAAGAGCACCGGGGCCTCTTTCGCTCTTTCCCCTCACCACTCCTGCAGACTGGAATGTTTCACGCAGGAAGGCGTGTGTGTGTGTGTGTGTGTGTGTGTTTTCCCCTTGTATTGTACTCCAGAGTCACAATCCTGCAACTGTAGCCTCATTGTTTTCTGTCTAATTGAGTAAATCATGTGGCTATTCCTTCAATGCACTTTCTTCTTCTTCTTCTTCTTCTTTCTGTCAGTGCCAAAGCCTGTTTTGTTGGATGGGACAAAAAGGATTCATTGACTTGGTGCTACAGTGTGTAGAATATGATGCAAGGTCTATTTTAAACCGGTATACCTTTTTATAGGGTGTGTGTGAGAGAGAGAAAAAGCCAACAAAGAATGTTAAATGCTTTGGTGTGTGTGTATAAGGGGGTTAGTGCGATGCAGGGTGGATTGGTTTACCCATGTTTGTTTATATCACCATGTGTTTGTGTCTTGGATTATCTCTTCTGCGTGTGTCTGTGGGGAATTTAAGGCCAGCGTTGTACACACACACACACACACACATGTATAGACACACCAGGCCGCACTATGTTGAGTGGGAACGAGGAGCGAACGGCTCCCCGAAGAGATCCGTGCGTGGACGAGCGAGGGAAGTGCCGTGTTGTGTCTGAAGAACACAGAAGCCGTTATCGTCGTGGGAGAGAGGAAGACGCAGATTAACAGGTTACAGTTAGGTGATCGACGGGAATAAAAATCCCCAAACCAACAAGGAGAGCGATCACAAGTAAGGAAATCGTGGCACGGAGGAGACCGTGGTTTAGTCGGAGGTTAAGCGATATGATGATGTGATGAGACTATCGTATACCACAGTGCTGTCGAATTCTCCATTCTGATTGGTCAGAAAGTGTTGGTTCATTTTCTAGATCAGCACAGGTCTGACAGGAAAGGCACATTTACACGTCCCGTTCATTCTAATACATTATCCTTTCTGTTTGTATATCCTCATTGGTTAGTCGCTTTGAATAAATGAGTACATGTAAAATGTGTTTCTCTTCTGACTTGTGGCAGATGCCGACATAAACCGGTGCAAGTGTTGGAGTTTTCTATGAGGTGACGCTTATTTAACATTTATGGAAGGAGTCTCCAGTGTCGGAGCTTTGTAACAGCAGTAGTTCCTCGCTAACCTGACAACTTATTAACATCGAGAGAGGTATGAAGGCGGGAAAACAAGAGGCCGGTGAGGGAATGACCGTTCATAGCTGTAAATAAGAACGGGACTGACTTGGGCTACTTCCAGATTAATCCGGACAGATCTGAAAACTTCACTTTCGTTCTAAAAACGCGCTGGCGTTTTCAAACCTTTCCCAAAAACTGCTCGTCAGCCGCCGAGACGTCCGGAAACGCTCGCATCGCTCGCATAGTGCGCGTGCGTCAAAACGTAAGAAGCTTCGTCCCGCGTCATTTCTGTCAGGCATTCATTTAAAAGCGAATCCGAAGGTTGTTTAAAGTGACGTTAATCTGTAACACAGCTATCAAACTCGATAACACAACTCCAGTACGACATCGTCCACCATCTCGTTTGTTTCGAGTCGAACGGGTCACATGACTAAACGTACAGTCACGGTTTCTGAATGCCGCAGTTTTCTCGTTTCACACAACAACGCGAAAGAGGCGTTTTCAAACGTATTCGCTCGCGAGAGCGTTTTTTGAAGAAGGAAAAAACGGCGTGTGGACGGAAAGCCACGACGTAGAGGAAAAAGATGCGTTTTCAAATCTATCCGGATTTAATGTAGACGGTTTTGCTTGTGTAACTATAAATGGATAAAAAAAATTTAAAAAACGTGTGACGTCATTATATAATGCATACAGAATTGTGATCATTGTCAAATTGCAGTGGTGAAAGAGGAATAAAACACTGTGATGCGCTGTTATTGGAAAATAATCATCATGGTCGTGGCGGTAACGCCGCTTCACGCCAAGCCGCCATCACACGACTGCATCGTTGATGATTTTCCTCTCGCCGCATGCCACCAAGTGTTTTTTATTCTTTACATGATTCATGATTTCAGATTTGTTTTTATGATGTTTTTGCATCCATTCGTGCAAGTCCAGACAATTTCTGCCAAATTGAGCAATTTATTGCCGTTTAAAGTGTTATAAAAACAGTCACACGATGGAAATCGTGGTGGGGCTTGATCAACGTGCGAAAGAAAAGGAAAAGACGTTAATAACGATACGGATGAGTTGAATAAGACGACGAGTAATTAAATAGGATGAGATAAATCATGCCATTAGAAGGCTGGTAATAAAGGAATTAGCTTAAGGCTTTTAGGATGTGCAGAGCACTGCGATACAAACGGTTACACAGTCTCTTTGTTCTCCAGCGTAGCAGAAGAAAAGCTCTCATCTGCAGGGAGCCTTCGAGCCCCCGTAATATTTAGCGGGAATAAATCCGCCCTATCCACGGACAGATTGAATGCGGGGAGGGAAATCTCAACGTCCAGTGCTTTCAGAACCGTACATGCTTCTGTAGCAGACGCTCACAGCGAGAGAGTTCAAAATACCAGGTGTGATGACGTTTCTTACTCTTCTCTCCATTTTTAAAAGCTGTTTTGCTTTTCAAAGTTTGAGAAAGTATCGAACGTAACTTTTCAAAAAACGAACAAAAAATGTACAACGAGAAAGAAGAAGAAACTCGGTGGCAAAAATGTAAATAAACAGCGTTCTTCGTTAACTGTTTTCTAAGCCTCGTTTTGGCTAATCATGGTCTATGAACACGCTGCCAGAGTTTTCGTTTGCACTCGCCATTCTGGCGCGGACCTCTCGTGGGCGGGGCTTAACAGAGATTTACTCTCGTTGGCTAGTGAGATTTGGATCAGCAACTCGAGCGTCCAGCCGAGGATGATGACAATGACGACGACGACGCTCCGTGCCGCTCCTGAGAGCTCGTCTGTGCTCATCAGAGGGCGGCTGTGGGTCAGGTGGTAGAGCGGGTTGTCCACTAATCGTAGGGTTGGCGGTTCGATTCCCGGCCCACGTGACTCCACATACTGAAGTGTCCTTGGGCAAGACACTGAGCCCCAAGTTGCTCCTGATGGCAAGTTAGCGCCTTGCATGGCAGCTCTGCTACCACTGCTGTGTGAGTGTGTGTGTGTGTGTGTGTGTGTGAATAGGTGAATGAGACAGTGTAAAGCACTTTGGATAAAAGCGCTATACAAGTGCGCCATTTACCATTTATCTCGAAAAAAAATGATGAAACTACCCAAACCTCAAATATTAATTACGAACTAATATCCTGACTAAGTAGGGAATTTCCCTTTGTACTACACAGTACAAACACTAACTCTACAGAAAACCGCAAGCAGAACGCTCTCCAAAATTCACGCCACTGATGTCTCTACTTCCAGATCAGGGAGTTGCCGATCCAAATCTCACTAGCCAATGAGAGTAAATCACTGTTAAGCCCCGCCCACACATGCCAGAACGGCGAGCGGAAACTTGCGGAGTGTGAACGAAAACTCTGGCAGCGCGTCCATAAACCATGATTAGTGAAAACGAAGCTTAAAGAACCGTTAACAACAAACGCTGTTTATTTGAAGACTGTGTTTAAAAAAATAAATAAATAAAAAATAAAATTTTTGTACTGAGTTCGTAGTTTTCAGTTTCAGTGTTTTTCTACTTTCTCATTGTGCCCTTCTTTGCACTTTTTTTTGTTGTTGTTATAAATCTCTAGTTCCTTGACTACTGTCTCTGATCTCCATAATACATATTTCTCTCCATACTCACCCCCATCCAGCCCCCCCCCCCCCCCCCCCCCCCCCCCCCCCCCCCCCCCCACATTTTCCTGCTTAGATCCTATCGCTCGGCCCGGTTGCACCTTCGCATCTGATTCCCAGAAAGAGAGGAAATTTAGTGGAAAGCTTTTTCTCTCTCTCTGTGTGTGTGTGTGTGTGTGTGTGTGTGTGTGTGTGTGTGTGAGAGAGAGAGAGAGAGATGGTGGTTTGGCATAGCAACGTGAACCCAACAGGAACCAGACCAAACCCAAGAAAGTTTTTCAAATTTCAGACCCAAACACGCTTCTGAGCATTCCCATATGTGCCACTGGATGTGCCGAGACTCATTTGGTTGTTTGCATGAATGAAATCAGTCATTTTTGGCAAGCATAAAAATATGGTGATTGTCATGAACAAGGACAAGTCCCTCACCACCATCAGAAAACCTAAATGCTAGTTTCACCCAGCAGTGATCTGTTCGCTAAATATACCATAAACATACAATATCTGGGTTGGAGTAATTACACAGTGCAGGGGAGGACAAATCGGTAGCCCAGGACAATCAGGTTATGTGTCCGTGTATTCGTTTATTTCTAGTTTCCTGGTGGACAAATAGGTTCAGTAAGCTGTTGCTACCGCTGTAACAAGTGGTTTTCTTTTTCTCCAAACCATTTAC
This sequence comes from Ictalurus punctatus, assembly GCF_001660625.3. Classification (NCBI taxonomy): domain Eukaryota; kingdom Metazoa; phylum Chordata; class Actinopteri; order Siluriformes; family Ictaluridae; genus Ictalurus; species Ictalurus punctatus. The sequence continues at coordinate 6,743,383 of NC_071284.1, forward strand.
GAAAAAAGAGTTGTTTTTTTTTTTGTTGTTTTAAATGTAATTAACTTAACAGGGGCGCAACTGCAGTAAATACAGTAGGTTATAGTCCAAATCCCACCGCCTGTTGCACTACACACATCAGCCAACATGTGATCTGGCTGAGCATGAAATGATTTTTACTTGACCGATGTTAATTAGCATGCACAAATGTGGAAACACCGACCATCATCTAACTCTCCTGCGATCACAATACTCACAACAGGCCACATCGCGGTGAAACATCACATGAGGAAATAAAGACGTAAGAGAGGCTAGAACACTATGCAAATATCGTATAGCAAATACAACATGCTACATTAGAAAAAAAAATTAAAAAGAGGATAATGGCAGTCATCCCATCTGGTGGTCGGCCGGTTGATCCGTTTTACTGATTAATCGGCACCGATGACAGATCGCTGGAAGTATTGACAGTTTTTCACGGTTGCGTCCGTAGCGGGAGCGGTCGAGAAGGGTCCGCTGTCCTTATACGGTACGAGAGCGGCCACTAGAGGCGAAATAAAAACATTCACGAACGCATTTGGTTGTGTTATTTGTAGCTTGACAGTGCTGGGGCTTGAACTCCTGACCTGGTTGTCTCTATTTTTATTTGTTATTTTGAGTGTTACGTTTTGCTTCAGTTTGGAAGTAAATCTTTTATTTACTTGAATATTTTTGAATAGTTAATATATATTTCATTTTTTTAAAAAGTACAGTATATTTTCATGGTACAGTCTGTACTGTTTATTTTTGTAAAAAAAAAAAAAAAGTTCAGCAATATTTTACGTTGTTTTTTCATTTAGTATCCATTTTAAAAATTTGATTAACCGGTTATCACTAAGCACTTAGCACAACTTAGTTATCGGGATCTGTGAAATCCACTACAGTGAGTCGACCTCTAATCCCCTCTCGGGGAACTCCGTTATATCCCTTAGTCTGCCTTCAATAGGGCAATTTTAATTCTTGAAGGCAACGATGTGATATTTGACAACACTATTGTGTCTGCTAAAATGCGATACGATTTCAATTCTTAAGGCAAAGATTTGAAAGCCTTGAGGCTGCTACGGCACGATTTTGAGGCAGCGAGTCTGCTATGATACAATACGACAAGATGGGATTCGATTTAGTAGCCTCCGATCTGTATGGGACCAACTTTGTTCAGAAAGTGGGCCAGGCCTACCGTTAATTCACCAATGATGTAGAGAAGGACTATTTTAAAAGTATCGGATTCACAGGCAGATCCCCTTGCTAGCCTGTTTACATCACACCAATTTAAACAGGACTTGTTTTTAACACACCGGTTCTTTTGTGCTGTTTTGATCATAATCGATTTAACCCTAGTATTTAATCCACTAACTAGCTCGCCGTGTGTTATTACAGTACATTACATTAGCTACCATGTTGTAGATAGTTATTTGGGTTTCAGGCAAACAAAAACGTGAACCTTGGCAGGCCTTTGCTGCTTTCTTTCAATGATAAATTGTGTACAGAACATAGCGAAGACGTTTCACTCGCTTCAACGGATTGTCATTTCTGTCGAGGAACTGTATTTCCTGCCTCGAAAATTCTCGTCTTCAGACCGACACTTCCTTTTATTTGGTTGATCCGCTCGATTTTTAGTAGGCATTTCTATTTCATTTGATCAAGTAGATAATATAAACACTTCTAGGGGGTAAAAAAAAAAAAGAGGATGATTATTGATAATGAGCTCTAAACCACCGAACATGTTTTGGCTGATCGACTATGACTGGAGTAAGGGGAACATCGTGAACGTTTGATATCTGTCTGCATGTCAGGTCCTGTTGGAGTCAGGTGGCACCTTTTGTTGGTGTGTGGTTGTCTCAGTCTTTCTCTCTCTCTTTCTCTCTCTCTCACACACACACACAGGCACACAGAAGAAAGCCTGCAGCTTGGAGACGATATTAAACTTGAATAGTTCTGTTTGTCCGGAACTACAGTACGCATGGAAGTCCTTCACAAGTTTTACACACACACAAGAAGAGGAGTGTCTTTTCACTGGGTTCCCATGTCTCAATCTGACAGGAATGTTCACTGCTCCATAGGGATTGCTCCCGAGTCTCTTGCGTCCCCCTATATCTGGCCTATATCAGGCCAGAAGGAGCCAAGAAAATTCATGCCTCGTCACACCCGCAGTTATAAACCTACATCAGCGGTCAATCCTCCATTTTGGCAAGCAAGTCGATCACTTCTTTTAGCAGCGTGTAAAGAGACACCACCTATAGCAACTACTGTCAAAACAAGCCCATGTTCCAGCCGAGGGAAGCCGTTACCGTCTCCGTTTTCAGTCTGGCCGTGTTGCTGGCACGTTATTGGCACCGCCGGGGAAAAAATGATCTGCCACATGACTCTGGCATGAGAGCAGACGGTAGATTGATGATACTGTAGATCTCTGCTGAGCTGTAATGCAGCTACACCATTAGAAGTGAATTCTATTGAGATACATGGCACTCCTAAACATTAATTAAAAAAAAATAATCAGATTTTCACATTTACTTGACACATGGCGTGCATCACAATCCTTGTGCTCCTCGTACATGTGTTCAGATTTAAACATGACGTTAACATTAACGTGGGCTATACCGGACATATTCTGTCTTTTTGTTGTCTTTTTCTTTTTTTTTTGTTTTTTGTTTTTTTTTAATTAATTATGAGCCAAACCACTATGCCCCTGGGAACACTGGAAAACTCTGATGGAGGCAAAAACGGGGATAGAAATGTCAGCATTGTCAGCAGTCAGCATTGTGTGTAAATCCTGGCTTTGACAGTTCCTCAACCTCAGCTACAGCACTCCAGTTCATTATTGGTTTCAAATCCTGCTCGTGCAGTTACTATTTTTGTCTGTACCCGCCTGCGACGTTTTCTAATGAATCTAGTTGGTTGTATTTCACGAAATCTAAGCAGCCTACATTAAAATACCGCAACCCTGACCAGGCAGTTACTAAGGATGGACGAATGTGCCTTGTAAATGATGCATGCAACGCCGCACATTTATGTTGATGAATGTACTCTTTTGTTATTGTTTTTTTTGTCCCTTACAGTTTTTTTTTATTTATTTTTTTTTGGACGTCACTTTTTGTTGCATCGTCACACAGGATCCCAGTCCAAATGCTCACCTCTAGTCTCCACCAACAGGTCGGCTGCTATTCATACCTGTGTTTATATCTGTATCATTATCACTGGGCTCCTGAGAGGCACAACAAAAAACAACCACGTTTGCTTAAGTAGAGCATGACTGGTGAAGAAGTATGTTATCAGAACACCGGGAGTTCAAATCCTGACGATGCCACGGCCATCCGTGGCCAGGAGCCAAGAGAGCAAAATTGGATTTTTGAACGATCTGAAATACTCTCGTCTCACTACGGCGACAATGTGAAAGCGCTACCGATCTCCGTCGTTATTGGTCGACCGCTGCAGACGTGGACCTCACCTTCCTGTTTCGATAAGCAACTTTTCTAGACTTTTTTGGAACGCTTGTTCGGAAGGATGCATAAATCCTTAAACTCATGGGCATCCCAGGTTTCAAATCCCAACAAAATTGGCCTCGCTGACTGAGCGGGAGAGACGTTATGCACGCTCTCCTCTGTCCGTCACGGCTACACTAGCCAATCGTGGGTGCCTGTGAGCTCACAGATACGGAAGAGAGCAGGTAGAACCTTCACCGTGACTCAGGAGGGATTCAGTTTGATTATGATTCTTTGAAGATGAAGATTTCACCACAATTCGAGTTTCTTGGTACGATTCCGCAGTATTTCCCGAACTAACTACAGCGAGCTTGGTTCGTAGTGAACGGTGTTTTTAGCAGCTGATGTCCAGACACGCCTACTGTTGGACAAACTCTGCTCTGTGACACAGCGGCTGTAAGCCCGTTCACTCAGCGAGTTTTATCACCGCTGTAGACCTTTGATCAAGAGTGTGTTTAATAGGAAGCTTAACATGCTGTAACGTATTGAAAACACATGGCGGAAGCAGGGGGTGGTTAGGAAGAGGCCACTCTGATTTAAACACTGCCCGTCTTGATTTAGGTCTGACTGTCTACACCAATACTTTGTGATGTACTTAACTAGCCATCTGGGAGCACAGGCATGCACCGGGTCAGGACTCTCTCCATCTTTTCACCTCACCATGGGGGAAAAAACTGTTTTCCCTCCCATTTTCCCCCATTTTGCCCTTTTCTCGACACCCTTTTCCACCTGAACATGCACAAACACACCATCTTGATCCCCTTCCATATGCCACTTCCTTTCTTTGATGGACTGAAAGGCAGCTTTGAAAAGCAGACACACCTTTCTCCTTTATGTGCGTTAGTAAATACAGGATGGCCTTTGTTCAAGTGAACGAACAGACAAAGCGTTTACTTTCAACACTGATCAGGAGTCAGCTCTGTCCGCCAAAAGACCTTCATTTCAGCTGGATATCTGATCAGCCAGTAGAGACCACGTTCTCCGCCTCGCTCACCTGAGAGAAAATGTCTACAGCTATGTTTGATGTCCTTTGTGTTGGTGTTCTTCTCTTAAAGGAAAGCCAACTTTTTTCTTTTTTTTTTTTTCCCCCCCGAGAATGAATACAACAGGGGAATTCCCAAATGAAAAGAACCACTCTGAGAACCTCTTGATGAGAACTTCTGACAGCCCGGGAGTCAAAAATACGACAAAACGGTCTTCTTTGTATCCTCGCCAGTGGGGAAAAAAAGACAAGCCAATCGAACGTTATAATATGAATTGAGCCCCCTTGGAAGTCCCGCCCCCTGTCGCTTTTCTAATAACCGTTTTTCCTGTGTAGCGACTCAAGAAGGCATACTCTCGTTTCCCTGTCAATCACAGCGACACTAGCCAGTCATGGGTGTCTCTGAGCTCATGTATGTGGAAGAGGGCAGATAGCATGTTCCTCCTGTCACTCTGCCCTGTGAAAAGCACAAAAAGATTAGCGTTCACCCTCCCTGGTTGGTCGATGGATGAGAGAGAGTTAGCAAGCTGGTGGGAATTGGCCAAGAACAAATTAGGGAGAAACTGGTGAAGAAGGTTATAGCCGTCGTACATGTACAGCATTGTGTGATGAAACGTTTCTCAGAGCCTTAAGTGCTAATGAGGTCTTTTATTACAGACTCGTAGAGCACTAGCTCAACTTTCCCTCTTCCTCGTCCTGACCTACTTAGCATCGCTGAGAGGGTTTCTGCTGCGTGGCCTTGGCAGATAACAGTGTAACACTGTGCCCTCTTGTTAGTGCTGCGTGAGAAATAAGGGGCTACAAATCTCCGAGTGTGTTCGAGGATTCCTGAGCCAGATCGAGTCCGACAGGTTCGAGATGTCAATTGAAGATATTCCCAGTACGACGCCGTTTTGATTTATTTATCTATTTGGGCAGCATTGAACCGATTCCTGATATTCGAATCCATTTGATTCCTTTCGAAGAAAACCGGTTTGTTTTTTCATTTCGCTCGCACCTGCCATTTCTATTCTTCTGGATTCAAAATAAAAAACATCCAGATGTTTGAGACCTCCACATGTTTGGTCTAGAACACTAGAAGACTGAACACAGGTTCAGGTGTGTAAGGAGCTGGGAGGGAAATGACATGTGACTCATGGTTGGGCCTCGAGGACCGGATTTGTAAACGCTGTTCCGTCGGACATGCTTTCATTATCCCTGATTTTCACGTAAAAAAAAAAAAGATTAACGTCACAGAAAACATTTTTACATGGTCTGGGAATTCATTCAGCCTAACGGAACATGAAAGCATGTTGAACGTATCTTAGTGTTTTTTTTTTTTTTTTTTACTCAATATAAAGGCACTTCTGTTGCATTGTAAAAAAAAAAAAAAAAACCCAAACAAACAGGTATTTATGCATGAGCCTTGTTGTGAAAAGAGGGAAGAAGAATGAGAGAACTAGGGAGGAGGAAAAGGAGTAGCTCCAGCTGGTCAGTAAAAACCACAACACCCAGGATCAAGGAAGTGTGTGTGACCGCGTGGGCGTCCCGTATATGCTGCGGTATATCTGGTTCCAGTCACGTCACAAAAGAGCCCTTTGATGCACAGGCAAGGCAGGCTTGTGTGTGTGTGTGTGTGTGTGTGTGTGTGTGTGTGTGTGTGTGTGTGTGTGTGTGCGTGCGCGTGCAAACGCTTTAACCCACTTCAGCACTTGAGCTCCTGCCAGAGTCTCAGTGTTTTTAATCCCCAGTCCTCCAGCCATAATACTTTGTGTGTGTTTTGGTGTGTGTTTGAGACAGTGTGAATGGCAGTGTGAATGTAGCACATTTGTGTTAGCACCTTCAATCACCATTTCCTGGCAGTAAAATGTGTTATGGTGTCCCTGTTTGGTGTCTGAAGCTGTCTTTGAGTATTAATCAGACAGACCCGCTGAGTCAGCCATCGAGAGAGCCAGCCTTCAGTACATTTTCCCGCACTCTTTGTGTTTGGTTTTTTTTTTTTTTTTCTTTCTGAGGTATTGGAACAGCTAAGGGGACTTCCACGGTATGAACCTCCATTAACAATGCTGCAGAGTTCGGGTAAGTTCAGGTGATGAATCGGCCACGAACGAAATTCACACGTCTTTACCCTCGCCACAGATGGAATCACGCGGCCGAGACGGTTTTGGTGTGGTTCTGTAGCTAACAGCCGTAATCGATCTCTGCTTTTTAAATCTAAACTGGAACTATAAATTGGGAGCTATATAATCATTAGCGTAATTTTCTTTGAGTTGTGAGAGTTCGGGCCTTGCAGGATACCAATGATGCTGTGCTAAGCAGAAAAGCGGTTAGCCAAGATGGCCGCCTTTATAAAGTTCAGTGCGCAGCTACAGGACATGGTAGTTGCATTTTCATTCAGTTGAAGCTTTCACTGTGCAGCGTTTGAATCGAACCCCGGTGTGTTTTGGCTCTCACTGTGACTCGTTTAGGTGTGTGCGAACACTCCGGCGCAGACCAAAACAACCGGTCCGAGACCATGTGAGGGAGGCGCGAGGTGGTCTCGATCCATTTGAACTCGAACATTTTTCATGCATCATGTGGGTGGAATGAACTTCCTGCTGATTTGAAAAGCATTCGTTTACTCTCCAAGAAAAGGCGCGAGCGAAATAAAAGAGGCCGGGGTCGTGTTTAAGAAAGGCACGATACCGATTTTTTTTTTTTTTTTTTTTTCTTTTCTGATACTTATGCTGAAACCCTGAGTATCAGTCGATACCGATACCCTTCCAGTATCCAACGTCTCCTTTTAAAAAATACTGAGCTTTCGTTTTTTGTTTTTTTTTTAAACTGAAGCTCTTTGATGCAAAAAAAAAATCACTTGCATTGTATTTATAATAAATAGACTACGGTGTATAATGTAAAGGAACCCCAACGAAAGAAAAACCAGTCAAGTCTCTGTATGTAAATGTTTCCGGCTCCAAAAATAAAAAAAAAATCTTTTCCAATTAATTTACAATTATTTATTAAGTAATTTATTTATTGATCTTTTTCAGGATCCAATATCTGATATGCGTACTCTGATATCCGATCCACCGTTTTTTGCTGGTATTGGCCAGATACTGATACTGGGTATTGGATCGGCTCTAGATTGGATCTCTAGTTATGTGTTTTTAGTGTGTTTGGTGGTGTGTTAGTTAACCATGTTCTTTTTTTTCTTTTTTCTTTTTTTATGCTGTTTTGTGGATTTTTATTTTATTATTTTTATTATTTTTAACCAATTCGGGCGGCTAGTGTTTAAAGGCTCTGGGTTACTGATCAGAAGGTCGGGAGTTCAAGCCTCAGCACTGCCCAAAAGCTACCACTGTTTGGGCCCTTGAGCAATGCCCTTAACCCTCAATTGCTCGGTTGTATAAATGAGAGAAACGTGAGTCGTTCTGGATAAGAGCATCTGACAAATGCCGTAAATGAACCCCCCCCCCCCCCCCCCCCCCCCTTTTCTTTAAACATCAAACTTCCCGGAGATAGCAGATCATTTATAGTACTGTTTATTAATGTGTATTGTTTTTTTTTTTTTCTTCTAACGAATAGATAAAGTGAAGTAACATTGTAGTCGGAAAGCAACCTGTGTGTTTTGGGTTCCGGCGTCATTCTGTAGATACGAGACTCTAACCTGAGCCGTGAGACACAAATTGAACCAAGTGACCGAGCTGTAGAGCTGCAGAAATGTGAAGCGTTCTGGATGTTTGGACTGATGAACAAGAAGATATGTTGCACTAAAGATTGCACGTCGTGGGCGACATCACAGTCCGCAGTGGGTTAATTATGTGGAGTGTGAAAACGAACGAAAACGAAAGATTTGTTGCGAGAGGGACTTTTCATTACTTCTTAGCTACATTAGACTCCTCGCTCTAGTGCACAAATAAATAAATAAATATATATTTATATATTTATATTACAACTACAGAAGCATGTCTTGCGTGATGCACTACGACTACATACGGAGTCGTAAAGCTTCCCCCAAAAAGCGCGAACCACTGTGGAACGATTCTCTCGGTTCATTTCATTTCTGACCACACTAATACAGCGGCTTCAGTCGTCTGGATCGCTGGTATGCTGCGTGCCGTTTGTCTGGGTCTGGTAGTGTCGCGGTCTGACCGTCATGTTGAATTACTGACTTAGCACTGGAAAAAGCAGGTCAGGACATCCCTTTTCTTTCTCTCTCTCTCTCTCTCTCTCTCTCTCTCTTTCTTCCTCGCTGTCTCTCTCCTCACCACCCTACCAGGCCAAACCGGCCGTGAATAACTGCCCGAGTTCTAATTAACACGAGCTGCATTTTGGAAAGGAGAAGGGAAAGAAGGACAGACGAGAAAGCAGAAGAGAATCCAGGTTTACGGTCACCATGGGGTCACACTCGGATGCGTTTTGCGAAGAACCCGCCCTGAAACGAAGTCCGTACAATTCACCATGACTACTAGACATTTTGGAGCTAATTCTACATGACAGTTGAGGTTTTTTTTTATTTTATGGCAGCTCCTGAATGTCGAGTGTGTAAAAGAGCTGTCGACAGTGTAATAACACGGAGAGACACACTGACGCACAGAGAACGCAGTGACGGGCACGAGGAGAACTGGAGGACTGTGACTAATGGCTTTCATAAGCAGTCATGGGGCAGTGGGAGCGCAGTGGTTAAGAAGCCAGCACTACTGACTGGAAGGTTGTACCTTCATGAGTTTAACCCTCTGTTTCTCTTCATGCTCGGATTCTGTTCTTCCTCACTTTGCTTTAACCTACCGTCACACTAGCTAGCGTAAAAGAAACCTCAAGGGTTCGAACCGAGATGTTCTCAATTCTAGGCAAATGAAGTATTTGTACTTAAGCGGCTTTGTACAGTAGTTCCAAGCTTTCTCGTATGCAGTTGAATTCACACATCACACTCTGAAAACATCCATGTCATGAAGCCATTCTAGATGTTTGGTGTTTGATATAAGAGAGCAGAAGGACCTTATGGTGAGCTCTTTGGTCATCTCCTTGGTCATGGGGTGAAAGCTTGTTGCTGGCATGTGCCTGTAGGTGTGGGAGGATACGGCAGCTGGCATGGCGATGGATATTCCAGCGAGGGAAGACTGTATACCATCTGGGTCCGGTGTCCTTCCAGTCTCCAGTCAGACTTACTCAACTCAGCACAAGTACACTTCCAAATCTGTGCTCCTGTACCTGCTATAGAATGAGCATTTATCTTATCGTCGTAAAAAAAAAAAAAAATACGGAAATACTGTTTCGATTTGGCTCCAGTTCTTGTTATTTCTGCTCGTCATGACTACTGCGGTTTTTTTTTTACTGACTCTTACAAATTTTTATTTATTAAAGAACACCACCATCTTTTTTTAAAAAAAATTCATTCATAGTTACAATTAATGTTGCGTTATAGTTAAAGCCCTCTATTCTGAAGACTACTACAAAGCTCTGACACTGGAGACTCCTTCCATATATGTTAACTAGACTCCTTATCTCCTTATAGAAAACTTCACCATGTCAAACGATCGTAGCGTTCTCCTGATTAGTTTATTATTTATGTGGTGCGGTGACCATGCAAGTCCGAGGTTAGAGGTGTGCGATACGACAATATTACTTCATGAACCATTCAAATGTCTCCACGGGCTGCCTTTACAGAGAGATCGCTAGTATCGCGCTAAAGTGCACACTCTGGCTGCGTCTGAAATGCCGTACTGTGACCGTACCTACGTACTGCTCGGCCGGTGATACAGTACGTACTGATCAGTATACGTGTGTAGTATGAATACAAGCTGGACATGATGCAGAGTCGAGGCGGAAGCAGTAGGTCATCGGGGTATTCCTCGCCTACTGTTCTGAATACTGAGAGTTCGGACATATTACCGCCTTTGGCCTACTGTACGGTAAGTAAGGTAGTTGTAGTAGACATTTGTCAACTTGCCGCACACTATTTCTTCCAGGAACTTGTTTCCATCACCCATAATCACATACGTCTCCATCTCAACCAAGCATAAAAACTATGTTCTACTACTTCCGCTTCTTCCTTCGAAAGTCTGGTTTGAATTCCGAATGCACAGTGGGACTGCATTTCTAAAGAAACGCTCTCTAAAAACCCAGCGATCCCACGACACAAGGGTGATGTGTGGTCTCTGGGAAAGATCTGGAATGTTCTCCATCATTTACAGCGGTTCATTTAGTTTGGCATTTTCCCCTCTCAGCGTTGTAAACCCAACTGCCGACATTAGCGTTGTTTGTCTCCGAGCCTTTGAGACAGATCTGTATCAGGAGCTCTGGTTTGTGTTTTGGGAGAGAATGTGGAGTCAGACTACTCTGGGCTTTACTGCGTTGTAGCGTAGGTTTGGTTGAACATGTACACAGCCGATCAGTGAAGCCTCGTCCGTCCGCCTGGGTTGGGAAAGAAAAGATGGACGTAAGCATAGCTGACTAAAAACCTTACCAGTCCAAAAGGCTTACCAGTCTGCTGTGAAGTGTGTCGTCACAGGAAAACAACCCGACATTCGCTAGATGGTACATCCGAGCCGAAACATCCCTATCCACCACGTTTCCAAGTGAATTCAGACCCAGTGATGTTAAACACGCTGACCAGCTCTGTCTCTCTTAAAACGTCCCGCCGTCATCGTGATAGCCGTCATGACCTGCGTCTCTTATGGAAAACTCCAGTGTTCCATTCAAAAGTATTTACTACTCTAGATAATCCAGAAGACCGGTACGCAAAACAGATCTTTCGGTAGGTTTGAAGGTGACATGAAAGGTTTTTAAAATTCTGACGCTGACTGTAATGGGAAAACCGGATAGTGTTAGTACTCAGTAGTGGTTTAGAATGGTACATGCGTATGCACTATGAGACACAATGCTGGTTTGTTTAGCCAAGGTAGAAATTTGCTTAGCGCGATGGTGAAAAATACTCAAATAATACCTTCACTATCAGTTTAAATGTGGCTCGTGTGAATGACTACCAAGTAATAATTTCAAACAATATACCATTGCACAAAATCTGTTTTTGATATTTCTATTAAATTGTCAAATAAATTAATGAAACAAGAGGTGATTTTGTAAGTTCGTCTCGTGAATCTATTCGTCAATCAAACTGCCGCTTGGGGATAGGCTTGCTGCGATAGTCTGAGTTCCCGGTGTTGCACGGCGTCCGGGCCGCACACCGGTTACATAGCTTGCCCACCGCGGCACCGCTCCACACTGTCGATTTGCTTTTTTTATAGATATAAATATCATTTAGTTCAGTTAGAGAACGGACGCTTCAGCATGAGCCGGACGAGTCAGAGTCTCGGCACAGATCGGGTTTGATTAATCACGTGATGAGAGCGAGGCGAGCTGACCGACGAGACGATGGCGGACGATTTGCTGTGTTTAATATAAGCGAGTTTGTCGTAGTACTGTTTCGTCGTTGTTGTGTTTTTCATTAAGAATAATAACGAACCCACCATTCATGCAGTTGCCATCCCTGAATTGCGGCTAACTTGAAAGGACGTCGTTTTCATCCAGGATCATCCAGGTCACGATACACGGTATTAACAGGGTAATTTTTTATATATTCAGCTATTATCTTGTCTTGTGGACTATATGTAAACATCTGTTATGTGAAATAGCTTATTCAGACAGTACTAAATAAAAAACGTGATTTTTTTATATATATATAGGACGCGCCATAGCAGTTGTATGTATTCGTCGCTTTACTGCACCTTATGTCATTTGCATGCATCTGGGGGAAAAAAAAAATCTCAATTCAGATATCACTTGCCGTTATCGCTGGAATCAGCTCCCGGTGTCGCACTCGTACATAGAAAACGACCGGTCATTATCGGTCACATTTCCGCTGGCTCGTGTGAGCGCAGAGTAAGACTTTATGGATTTTTAATGTCTTGCATTGTCACAGCATTGAGCGAGCTCCACTACAAGTACACACTGTAGACACAGACAGTTGGGAGTCAGTCAATATTTGCCTTTGTAAGTTTCTGCCTTCTGGCATGGGAACAAACGACCAATGGACGGCTGGCTAGCAGAGAACGAAAGAGAAAGAGTGCAAGCGGGGGAGGGTGAGCCTGTCTCGGCCTTTTTTCCAAATGGTGCTTTCATCACAATAGCGTCTTTATTTATTTATTTTTTTTTACATTTTTTTTTTTTTTGCTAACATTCTTTGAATAAATAAAAATGATAAACGCTCAGAAATTGCTGTGGTAAAAAAGAAGCTACTGGAAACTGTGCTACAGGACCGTAATCTCCCTCTGGGTGCTGACAGGAAGTCCACTTGATCCAGAGGGTAGAAGTATTCCTTACTTATAGCACATGTAGATTTATATCCTTTTTTCCATCGAAGTTATCCTGTAGACTGAATTTGTTCATCCTTCTAGAGCACTACTTTAGCAGACCTCTTAACTCGTGATCGTTGAGGGTTGTAGCCGGTTTGGGACGAGGCCACCCAGCAAGCCTGCGACTCTCCCGGCTTTTCTGCTCCGTCCATCTGGCATTCCGTGAATGAGGGAGGAAGAGGGGGAAGACTGTGGTTACAGCATGGCTCTCAAAGAGTTGCTGAGTCTCGTAAACGTAAGGGGTTAGGGATGCTTTGAAGTGCGCTACTTGCGCCGTGTGGATCCACTCTGCGGTGAACGACTCCTTCCTTCGTGCTCATGTTACTCCGTGTGGAAACGGCGACGACCGAGAGAGCTGCTCCGCGCGTGAGACCGAGCAAGTCATAGCCTGGTTCTGTCAGATACACCCTGCCCTAACACACAGCTCCTCTTTTTCACATAGGACACAGTGCCGGTTGCATTTGGGACGTGAGCAGTGTTCTCTATTAGGAGACCATGAGCTTTGTAACGTTGCAGATCTTGTACGTGCACAAGCGGATGCATTACAAAAGGAAAACATTACAAAGAATAATATGACTCCTTTTAAGATTGTATAACGTGGATGGATTCAGTGCTAAGGTTCGTAGTGTACACTAGTTCCTCATTTGGAACAGTCTAAGATGTATGATCTGGATGAATCCAGAAGTGCTCTTGGTGACATGGGGTGCACTAGCTATTTCATTTGGAACACGATCAGACGTCGCTTCTTAAGATGATCCGGATAAATGACAGCAATTCATGAAAGCGTTCAAAGCCCGAGGAAAGCTCTGAGACTGATTAAACACACAGTGGACACGTCAGAGATTTCCTTCGCTCGTATACTGTGTTATTACAGAAGCTGGTCTTGCGATAACGCTTTGGATTCGGATCTGGTTTCGGATCGTCGTGCTCGTTAGGTGTTTTTCCTCTCCCGCGACTATTTTAAGTTGTTTTCCCTGTTTGTTTTCCTAGTGATCCAAAGCCAGACGTAACACCGAGAAACCACAACATCCTGCCCCTTTATTTACAGACTCGGTCCGACCATCTCTCGGCGCGTCAGCTCGACCCGACCCGTTTAAGAGTGCGTGCTTTGCTCATGACCACGTCAACCAACATGCGGGGACGCATCATGCAAAAAAAGTAATCGTGTGACAAGTATATAAACACGTACGCACTCGTAGAAGCACAGCTCGGCGGCGGACGAGTGTATAAATAATTCACCCACGTCCAGTGATTGTAGCTTATTGTTACTGATCCCCCTGCAGGCTCGTGTTGGACGTTCAAGTAGGGCAGGATGATCAATTTAATACACCGCGCGTGATGGACCTGTTCATTCATAAGGCCAGATATATGTCGTTGCTTTTAGGATTAAATATATGATCTAGCACAGCGCTATCGAATTCTCAGTTGGTTAAATTTCTATAACCGCAGCTCTGACAGTAATTCCTGCTGAACGCACGGGTTTAATTTCTATTAATACGCACACTGTAGTACGCTATCTTTTTTCTAGATTAACAGCTAATTGTACTTCACAGGAAATCGAAAACAGGATTTCGAGGTTTTTTTTTTGTCATTGTTGCGGACAAAAATGCATGATTTAGCTGCGGCGCTTTTTTTTTTTTTTTTTTTTTTTTTTTTTTTAAAGTTCTGCAATGCAATTTTTGTGATTTTTTAAAATTTATTTGTGAGGCACGTCCGCCTCACACCTCCAGGATCCGGGGTTCGAGGCCCACCGGGGCCATGTGTGTGTAGAGTTTGCATGTTCTCCCCATGTTGCGGGGGTTTCCTCCGGGTACTCCGGTTTCCTCCCCCAGTCCAAAGACATGCATGGTAGGCTGATTGGCGTGTCCAAGGTGTCCGTACTGTATGTATGGGTGTGTGAGTGTGTATGTGATTGTGCCCTGCGATGGACTGGTACCCTGTCCAGGCTGTACCCATCCTTGTGGATGGATGGATGGATGGATGGATGGACTACTTGAGTTGGCGAAATTGCAATCGCACCGAATAGTTTTGCGTGGTCCTTCTCAGTGATGTTTGTTGGTAAACGAGACCTTTTAGCTGTACTCATGTTCAACGCGTGTGAATCGGAGAAGGCTTTGGTGGAATGCGCGTCGCGATGGCGTCACACGACGCGTCTTGGCCCAAATCTGCGGTAATTTAGAAAAATCGCAAACTCCTCCGAATGTTGCAGCGTTTGCTTGATTTTGCAGTAATTTCATCATTCGCGAAATCACAGGTACGATGGAGGGACTGGTACGTTATTGTATTATATTATATATTATATCACAGTATAGTAAGTTATATTACAGTATTATTACTATACTATATTATAGTATGTATATATTATATTATAGTATAGTATAGTAGCTACCATTTTTCGCCTAGCCATTTAGGTTTCCAGGCAACCAAAACCTGGGAGCGTGCAGCACACTGGCACTTTTATTTGCCCAGTGGGTTAGCTAATACATTTAGGAAAAAGAACCCTTATGACATCATACTGATTTGTTGATAAATTGGAGCCTGCTTTTTGACTAGATTAGCTAGATGTAGCTATGTAAAAGGGAAAATAATAGCCGTAGGGACTTATTCAGGACGCAATAACAGGGTTGCTATTAAACACCATTTAAACCAGGTGAATTATTCTAAGTACCGTTCGTTCTTCTCCATTAGCGGAGCTTTCTTGTAGGCAAAGCCTATAAAGCTGACCATTTTTGTCATAGCAGCAGTTTGCGCATGCAGGCGTTATCAGGGGAACACGTAGGAAATGAATGCCGATCACTACAGGGATTTGCGCAGCGCACGTACCGCTACGCTTCCTCAAAGTAATTCAGCAGCGTGTGTATTTTCCAACTTCAGGTTCTTCTCGCCCCCGTCTTTTTCTCTCGGGTTTCCTTTCCCCCTTCACATTTTTTTCTTTCTTTCCCACTCCCTCGCCTCGCGTTCAGGTAGTTATTAGGGCCATGGCAGCATACCAGCCGATCCCAAAAGCCAGGGAAAAGAGCGAGGCCACGGAGGAAATAAAAGGACGGGGCGTCAGGAATGCCGTGAATGTTATTGTGTAGATATTTTCTCTGTTCCCTGGCTTTCGGCCTTTCTCTCTCACTCTCTTGTCTCTCCCAGCTGTCATAATAACACCGAGCATATTGAAAGCTCAGCTGACCAGCACGAAAGAGCCCAGTCTGATCACCCGTGCACATTAGGCCCAGCGTATTTACCTGCACATGACAATCATTCAGCATGAATGAATGAATGAATGAATGGAACCCTTTAATGCTAAACCAGACTCACGTTAAGTGAAAAAAAAATGTGTTTTACGTTTCTGTTTCAGATCAACCACGATTCGAAACCACAGACGTGTCCTGCAGCCATGAGGAGCAGTGGAGATCGCTAAGAAGTGTACGTATTGAAGTATTTATAGTAAATGTCATGGTAATGAAGGAGAAGAGCTGTTCAGTCCGTACAGTCTGTTTGTGTGTGTGTGATTGTTGCAGTCAAAAAAGCTTGCTTTTGTGTTTCTCTCTTTTTTTTCTTTTTTTTTTTTCTTTGTTTGTTTGTTTTTTTTTTTAATTTGCGACACAACTTGTGGAGTTTTTGTGCATGCTTTTTTAAAATATTTTTATTTTTTTTTGTAGAAAACCTCATGAATTTTGCACGATCGTCAGCAGTGACGTTTGTTGGTAAATGAGACGTTTTAACTGTGCTCGTGTTCGACACGTGAATCGAAGACCGCTTCGGTCGCATGTCGTGATGACGTCACATGGCGCGTCTTGCAAGCTCCTCCGAATATCGCAGAGTTTGCTTGTATTGTGCGTTAATTCGGTTGTTCAGTCATTTCTCCTGCTGATAGATGAATTAATGTGTTACTTAGACGTTATATGTCTATACATTTAAACTCACGTTTATTCTTTTGGCCGATGATTGATTGATTTTTAACCAAGTGAGGCAGAATCCAATCCAGGCATGAAGACCTGAGAAGTCAGCCAGGACAAATATTGGAGGCTTATACCGTTTGTTTGTTTATTTATTTATTTTTCTCCCCTTCAGATCGAGTACAAGTCTGTTTTTGGTATTTGCTGATTCTGATTCCGGTACTGCTACAAAAATGAGTAACCTACGTAGTATAAATCAGTCAGGGACACCACGGAACGTTTTATTTAGCTCTGTTCACGTCCGCCCCAGTTTAATTACGTGAGTAAATAAACTAGGCTACTCGGCCCGTTCTTTATTATGGTAGCTAGTTGGATTTTTTTTTTGCCACGGATGGAATAGTGTTGCACTGAATAAGAGCAAGGTTTTGTTTCAGTCATGTGTGGCTGCGAGTAAAGTACGCTTTATTCTTCATATCCGCGTCGGAATCCCCCGTCTATGAACAGTAGTGGCCGATCATCATGATCAAGAGCTGTTACTTTTCCCTCACTTAGCGTTGTCTAGACATTTTTTTTTCCGGATTGAGGTCCTCAGAAATCTCTGTTTACATGGTAGTTTATTAATCAGAGTATCGTCTTAATCGGGTTAATATCTGAATATCGTTGTCCATGTAAACGTGTTGATTTTTTCTAACTACGTACAGACTGAATTGCATTTTTATCTATTAACGTGTACATGTTCCTTACCACCTCACGGTGCATCTTAGCCCATTTTATTTTGTCCATTTGCGACGCCTCAAAAATTTCACAACCCGCTCAGTCTGGACTGATCCCCTATTCCTACAGTCCTTCCTACCCTTCGAAAGTATTGGAACAGCAAGGCCAATTCTGTTGTTTTCGCTATACGTTGAAGACGTTTGCGTTCGAGACGAAAAGACGGCCGATCAGAATTTCAGCCTTCATTTACTCGTGTTCACATCTAGGAGTGTTAAAGTTAAATTTAAAACATGGCACCTTTTTGTTTGAACCCACCCATTTTTTTTTTTTTCCCCCAAGTTGTCAAATAATATCGGAACACGTGCCTGATCGGTGTTTCTTCTTGCCTGCCCACCAGGTGTGCAAGGGATATGCAACCAAATATTAAAGTGCTATTTACGTTAAGACGATCCGTTCCTGTACTTTTGTACGGCGAGTTTTAAGTCGAACACCTCTGCTCAAGGTCCTGGCTGACCTGAGCTCATAACGCAAATCTGCCGAGCTAGCACCGCACTAATCTGCGTAATCGCGCACACGGCATGCCTCTGTCGCGCGAGAATGTGTCCGAGTATCTGTAAGTATCTGTAATCCTCACCATTCTTTCCACTGCTGTTTTCTATATCACACGCTGGGATTCTGCTTGTAATGATCGTTCTCACAAAGCACCAATCAGATCACCCTCTCGAGTATACAGAGCCCGCTCACAGAGCCCAGCACGCATAGTACAGATATCATCAGTCTGAAGACTCGCATTCATTCAGCGCTGCAGCGGCCTACAGATTTCAAAGCGCTATAGAAAACCCAGAGAAAGAGGCGAGGAGGAACCGTCAGACACTCTTTGTGAGAGTGTACAGTAACGTCTCTTTCTCATCTCTCTCTGTCTCTCTCTCTCTCTGTCTCTCTCTCAGCCCTCCCGTTTCTCTACCTCTGTCTGACCCCAGAGCACGGTAGGGTGTTGCTCTTTGTGTGTGTGTGTGAGAGAGGTATGAGAGTCGTAACAGTTCTGGACTCTGTCTGCATTTGCTGGGAAAATGTATTGCGAATGACAGGATCGAGAGGGGGAGGCTTCGTTCTGTCCACTTTCCTTACGAGTTATAAGCTCTTTATCTGCTTTATCTCTTCTCATAGATGATGTACTGCCTGCCAAGTTATTAGCCAAAGCTATTCATCGACGCTTAATGCAAAATATGCCACGAGCGCGAGAGAGTGTACGACGAGCAAGTAATGTTTTGTCGTGCGATGGTGTGAGCAGAATTACTGTTCCCATCAAGAAAGGCCGTTATTTTACCATAACAGCGCGTGCTTACATCACAGAAACCTGCCAAGTATAAATTTTCACCCGTCAGTGAACGACGTGACCATTTTTATGTACGTTTAATGGTATGGAATATACACGAGACGAGTTCCTGTTCTCACACATGGTGTAGTAGCTATATAGTCGCTATAGCTCTTACCAGCCTCTCTTTTTATTTATTTATTTATTTTTTTTTAAACCCTCTCTCGCGCTCTTTCTTGAAGTATGAAATACATCCCGTCATGTTACCTGGAAACTTCTGGAGACTCCTTCCTCCAGCTCCTTACAGAAAACTTCATATAAACAAATATACGCTTTCCGCTGTTATATAATAACACATTTTAATCCGTTTATTATTAGACTTAGGGCGTTTTCATACCCGTAGAGCCGGGCTTTGTTCCGAAACGAGGACTTAAATTGCCGCGGCGTTGTGTTTTCTCCTCGGCTCGGTTCGCTTTCGCAAAGCAACTTTTCAGGTCAGTTGTGAGTCAGCTGACTTCTCATTGGCCTGAGCGCGCCTGTTTATGTTCCAGAGCTCCGTCCAAAAACGGTCATCCGTCGAGATGGATGGACAACAGCTCCGCGAGCTTATTGTGACTTGCTTTCTAGCTGTAGTTATTCTAACCGATCAGTTTAATCGCTCCGTGAAACATGGATTCCCGCTCAAAGCCCATCTCCTTGAGACGCTCGTGAAACACTTTGTAAACCTCTGTTTTTCTGAAATTAGTTTGAGAGACCAAATATCAGCGATGCACTTTACCTCGCCTTTTGTCCAAGTTATACCACGATTCACGTTGCGACATGCTTTTATCTTAACCCAGTTCCCATTATGCATCGCTATACAGGTTGGTTCATTGGCCCGTCGGGTTATGTAGAACATCCGCCCCGACATATGAGTCCTGAGTGTGAATGAGAAACGGTAACGTAATTACTGTCCGAGCTGTTGTTTAAAAAACAAACAAACAAACAAAACAAACCACGAATCAACACTTTCTGACCAATCGGATTCATGTTGCAGTCGAAGTTACTGTAAAACTCTTTGCTCTTTTTCATGTAAATCTGGATCTCTTCCATGAGTCCCGTAATCGCTGCACAGCTCCTCTGAAATTGTTTTCAAGGCTTTATTAAGCAGATTTTTTAATTAGGATGTAGAACGTAGCTGCAGGGTGAATAAGAAGGAACGCCCCCGGTGGAGGCCTCCTCCGTCCGGCTGCTCCTCCGCTGTGGCGTCAGACCCCCTGCCTCATGCCGTTTCCCTTCATCAGGAGTGTCATCACTCCTCATTAGTTTGTCATCGGTGCTCTCTGGTTACCGGAAGAGCCTGCGAAGTTCAGGATTCTCCCCCCATCCCCCCCCCGTAGCTCGTCTCTCATCCCGTTTCCTCATAACGTCACGAAAATATACCCTTGGACAGAGAATAAAGTCCTCTGAGGAGTCAGTAGGGAGTCCATTTAGCTACTGTGCGCTCTCGTGTGTTTCTCAGCCACTACACTGGGCTGATGCTCAGGGACTAATGAAACGAGAAAGCTCAGCACGCAGGAGGTGCTTCAGTTTTAATTCGAGTGCGGCTCTAACCCTTCAACCTTCCAGCACACTCCTCTTCACTACGGCTTCAATTTAGCGTGCCCCGTGTTGACAGCTCCCTGATCGGCTTCATTTAATGCATTCAGCACCGCGCACGGCCGTCCCAGTGCTGTACATGACTCACACATGCCCACTGCAGTGTGTGTGTGTGTGTGTGTGTGTGTGTGTGTGTGTGTGTGTGTGTGCGCGTGCACTCCAGACCACAACTCCTACAGGCTGTCATCATTACTCAGCTCCCTGCAGGGGAGTGTAGGCCCGCAGGTGTCCAGGGAGGAGATAAAGCGAGGCACAGGACATTTTGAACAGAAATGGCCAGATAGACTTGTACGATATAAGCATTTGATAATGATAGTCTTTATTGATCACGTATACATTGCAGCACAGTGAAATTTTTTTCTTCGCAAACACCAGCATGTCAGGAAGTTGGGGTCAGAGCGCAGGGTCAGCCATGATACAGCGCCCCCTGGAGCAGAGAGGGTTAAGGGCCTTGCTCAAGGGTCCAACAGTGGCAGCCTGACAGTGCTGGGGCTTGAACCCCCAACTTTCCGATCAGTAACCCTTAGCCGCCAAGCCACCACATGCCCCGTTGATCGTTCTTACATGATCTTCCACTACCACGACGTCCAGGGACATTGACAGTTGTTCAAGTTTGAATTTGCTCTTTTTAAAAGGGGAAAAACGTAAGAGATTCTACTCTGAGTTTAGTAGGTTTGGTCTTATTTTCCAGTTGCTGCTAAATCGTTTTTTTAAAATACGTTTTCAAATGAAAATGTCAGACCTTATACAAAAAAAAAACTTGTCATGCTTAAATCTTGCGATTGTTTTGGATTCCATGAAGGATGAGTCGGTCAAGCCAAACGAACCAATGTCTTGAGACGGTCGTCGAATAGGTTCCGCCTAACACGATGGCGGAAAACATGCCGGCGTCTGCGGCTTTAAGATAGACCGGGATGAATCGTGTTGCATCTTTTAACACGTCTTTCCTTTCAGTCCATTTTGTCGTCCTATGGAAACATTAATAGTCTACGCCGTCTGACTTCAGCACAGAGAAGCAGTCTTTTATCTGATGCGTCTTAGCTTCTCTTGTCCGTGCTTGCCGAACAGATAAAGCCAGGCTAGCCTTCCACGCATGGAAAGTCTTTGGTCTGAAAACATGTATTAAATGAAGTCAAATGAAACCATGTGTTGTTTCTCAGCTCTACTTCTCTATAAGTGTAATGAACTTAGTTCCTCCTCTCTACTTGTCTTGTCAGGTTTAGTTCTACAGTCCCAGCTTCAGTTTTGCGAGCACTACTGAGCTCGTCACTGGGGAATTAATCCCAAAACTGTCTAACTGTTAATGTTGGTGATTAGCAGCAACTGCTGACTTGTAACCAGCTACTGGTATTTTGTGTGGTAATGATGTGACGTGTACGTGACACGTTACCTAATTCTGACCCCGAGAAAACCTCCACTGCATCCGTTGTTCCTTCCCATCCAAAGCCGATAGTTACGCTGAGATACTGAACACGATCTCACCAGTAATTTGCTAAATCTCTAACGGATTGAGTTTTCTCGATTGCCACTGCCAGCAAGCAGTTCACGACCCGTTCCTCACTCACAGCCCTCCATCACGCGTGCCTTCGCTTCGGGAACCTATACTTACTCCAAAAAGTATGAGAGAAGAGCAGTAAAAAGGTTTTTTTGTCACAACAATTTATCAGAATGGGAATAACTGATACCAGTTACCCAGCCGCCGATGTTTTGCACTTGCGTTGATTCATGATCCGTTGCCCTGCAGAAATTTGCTGCCGTGACGAGTCATTTTCATGCAAGACACTCATCAGCAGCACTCCATGGCTTGGGGTTTTATTTCCGTGTGTCATTTTTTCCGTCGTTGTGGATGATTAAATCGCTAATCGAGATCTTTTTTTTTTTTTTTTTTTTTTAACGGGAACGCTCAAGCAAGGAGAAATCAGTATCACGCAAACCTATTGCCAGATCTGTGAGGAAGCAACACTGTACATGGTCCACATTAGACAGGAAGGGATTGTGATGTCTGGCTGAAGATTCGCAGCTCACAGCTGGAGGAAATGGCTTGCATTCTTTCTGGAGGTCGAAACATATTGGAGGGAACCCGCTGGAGATTGTGTAACGTGTCCTGAATGCACCATCAGAGAATCAGGATGCACTTAAAATTCCAGCCTGGTCAGCAAATCGGCTTTTCGGTGAAGACACGCATGCTCGGATCCTCATTCCAAGGTTGCTGCTTGTTGTTGTTGTTTTTTGTTTGTTTTTTTTACTGCTGCAAGACTTAAAGGAATGGATCAACAGAGAATTTTTATTTCCTCATTACACCAAAAGTAGTCATTCAGAGCTAGTGCGCTTTACTGCTGTTCATCATGTGAGTGTCGAGATGGACCTGAGGAACTGGCCGTGGTAGTGGTTTCTGCACCGTTTTGTACGGAAACGGAAAATGTGGAGGAAGGATTGGACGGCCAACGAGAATGGTCTGTTCTGCAAACAGAACTGGAGGTATAGTTTTGTACTGTGCATCATCCATCCATCCATCCATCCATCCATCCCATCTTCTGTACCGCTTATCCTACATAGTGTCACAGGGAGCCTGGAGCCTATCCCATGGGACTCGGGGCACAAGGCAGGGGACACCCTGGACATGCCTCCAGAAGTCCCCCTGCCTTGTGCCCCTGGGACTCCAGGCTCCCTGTGACCCTGTGTAGGATAAACGGTATGGAAAATGGATGGATAGTAAGTCTTATTGTGTCGTAAACATGTTGCGTATGCGTGTTCGCTATATTAACCTCCAGTGCAAAAAAGACGCAACTCGTGCACAAAACATGGTCTTAGCCGACCGACTGTTGTAATTTTAATGTTTTGCAAAACTCTTCCTTTAGCTACCTTTCAGCCATTTCTCACTTTCTACGTTTGATGTTCTGTAATTAGGACAGCATAGTTAAACAAAAAAAAGAAAGAAAGAAAGGAAGAAACGGTGCAGTGCTGTATCAGTGATGTCTTATTATCCCATAGGGCATATAAAATCGAATCTCTGGCACTCAGTCACTTGTCGGTTCATATCTTGACACAGACAACAGAAAAGCGTGAGCGGATCTAATAACTAGTTTGCTCACATTAAACAATTACGTACTGTACGTGTGTGGCTGAGAAAGCATGTCAGCATGCTGGTGCGGCAGACGATAATCTAATCTCCAACCCGACTGACGCCAGCGCCGCTGCACACATGCCTCTACGGTGCGTGTGTGGACAGCTTTTGTTATGGCAGCGTAAGTCATATCTGTAGTATAGGCTTTGGCAGGTCTGTCTTGCCTCAGAGGTGAGCTAAGGTTCCTTCTCCAAACTATGTAGACGGGTCTCGAAGTGATGCTCTACTGTATTTGTTTTCTTATGGAGTCTGAACTCAGTCTGAGCACAGAAGGAGAAGGGCTGTTAAGTTGTCTGGAATGTGTGTATGTACATATGTATATATGTGTGTGTGTGTGTGTGTGTATGTATATGTGTATATATATATATATATATATATATATATATATATATATATATATATATATATATATGCACAATCATATTTTTTAGGATCATTACAGACAAAACTGGCAGCATTATTTCTCCACATGGGTTCATATACAAGCACAACAATTGTGATGATATTTTTTATGTGCAATTGTGCTTTTTTTTTTTGTATGTCCTAAAATGTACAATGGGCTTTGTAGTGCTTTAATATTTGATATATTTTATATATTCGATGTTAACATATTAGATGTTCAGTCTAATGCTTAATCAAAGTAGTTAATAGATGAGAGACGCACCTTATTTTTGCAAATACAATAAACTTGGTCTCTTCCCAGAAAGACCCCTCCCAATATACACACACACACACACACACACACACACACACACACACACACACACTCAGCCCCAGAGGCCAAGGCCCTTAGAGCACTTCATTCCCATAACTGGAATCTGGCCCACCCCTTATTAGCATATAAGAGAGAAGAAGTAAGCAAGACCGTCCTCCTGGGCTTCCCTGCAGTGATTTAGTGTACACACACACACACACACACACACACACACACACACACACACACACACACACAAAAACAACTACTCCTTGCTCTCCACTCAGTCTGTATTCAGGGAATAATATATCAGCAAAGCAACCCAGTTAGGCTTGTGAATCTACATCACTCCGCACTGCATTATGGGATCATCCCACCATTTTGAAAGGGCTAGTTCTTAATTTGCGTGCTACAAACACGTCCACACACAACATGACTTTTGTGTTTGTGCTTTTCCAGACTTGTCATGCTTAAAAGGAAAAAGGGCTGTAACACGGCGAACTTCAGACGGATGCCAAGCGACATTATAGAGACAAAATTAGTCTTCTTGACCGTGTGGATCCATACGATCTCCCAAACGGAGTGGAGTAATACTCTGGATGTGCCTCCTTTTACCCGGTATTCACACTCGCAGGTCATAAGCCGCTCGTGTGGTTTGTAGTTTGCCTTTTGTGGGCGTGTACCATCCAGCCAAAATGTCTAGCCTACAGTCCACGATACGATTTTTACACACCACTTTTGTTTAAAATGCATTTAAGTTTGATCAGTCCTCGATCACTCCTACTTCCTTCCAAGCTTTATTTCTCTTTCGAATGTCTCCTATACACATTTAATGGGAGAGCCACACCTCCTTCACTGACACTCACAGATGCCACACCTCCTTCACTCAGACTGATGGCTACAGAGGCCACACCTCCTCCAGTGACAGCTGCAGAGGCCACACCTCCTTGACTCAGACCGACCGACAAAAGGACAGCATTTCTAATTCAGTCCAGCCAAGTCAAACGCTGTTCAGTTGTCTGTGAGCAATTTTTAATTACTACTTTCCCCGGCGTTTAATTATGGGCTGTTTGAGTCATGTCGTCATGGCAAATTGCTTTAATTTGAGGAATGCACTGCATATAAGCTACAGTGCACATGCATGCACTTAAAATGAGTCACTGGTCTCAGACAGCTGCTTCTTTTAACCAGGAGATTAATAGTCACATGTCCACGTAAACATAACCGTAACATAAACGTAACATAATAAAATGTAAACATAATAATAATAATAATAATAAACATAAAAATACAATTCCATGTGAGCGAGAAGTTTGTTTTGGTCATTTCGACAGCTTGAATTCCTGAGCGATGTGAACGTCGCAAGTTGATCACGTTTACACCTTTAAAACGTTGTTGACTCTTGGCCCAAATAAAGAGCTGTTCATGCGTTTATCGTGTCCTGATCGATCGCTGCCGTCACGTGCGAGTGCTCGAACCCGTCCGTAATAGACTTCGGAGGTGGAAGTTTTGGATAGGCGAGTCTGACGCAGAGTGTAATCACAATTCTAACCGCACAGTTGATTCTTAACATTTACCAACACATTTAATGGAAATGTTGACGGCTCGATTCCTGATGGGGTTTGTGTTGTTTTCTCCGCCTTTGCATTGTTCGAGGAAACGTTTTAACAGCTAGTTAATTAAATCTTTAGCATCAGTCAATAGCTAGCTCGTGGGCAGCGTCCATATTTCCTAGTTGCCTAGCAACAGGGATCCCACAACATTGGTTTTAGCGGTTAGTGTACTCGCACTCTGCGTTAAAAGCACAAATTCGCGCTTTGCTTTTTGAGTGCACCATAACCATTAGGAAGGGTGTGTGTGTGTGTGCACGATACCTCAGCATCCCTGCACTCTGCCCTCAGCATGCCGCATCAGGGCATTCTGGGTAAAATGTGTACCGTGTTGCCATGGTGATGGAATTTTGGACCACGGGATGTGTACAGTGGACAAAGTCACCATACCGCAAACACACACTTGTAGACAGATAGACACGGCCACTACGGATGTACATACCGATGTTAACATGTAAGTATGCATCATGGGAACACACACACACACACACACACACACACACAGCTTATTCCTCGCACATCACAACTCATACATGAGGAAAAGATTAGGCTGGTCTATATGCAGGGGAGACGAATATTGATTGTGTGCCCCTCGCTCTCACTCTCGCTCTCACACACACACACACACACACACACACACACACACACACACACACACACACACACACACACACAGACTACGTTTTCATGCAAGCAAATAATCTGATAGTAATCTGAAAAGCCTTCATGTAAACACCTTTATCGATCCGATTGAGCTCGTTCCGAATGCAGTTCCGATCGGATTGGAAGAGGCGGTCTGTCAGATTCAAAAATACCAAGTGCAACGGCGCGTAGGTTCACGTCTTAAATATGGCGTCCGCCGGAAAGAACCGGTCGATGGAGGAGACCAGATAATTTTCTGAGCATACTAAAAGACGAAAAGATTGTGGAGAGACTGGACGGAAGAAAAGTTCGTAATAACGATCTCTTGGATGAAGTGTTTGAGGAAATTCAGCTTGGCTTCAGGATTCAGTCGGTCAGTAGAACAAATGAAAAACCATGGTAACAGGTTTCTATACGTCAACAAAGCAACACAACAAATCCTATTAGGTCATTTGGTGTCACGTCCGTGACGTTCTTTCTCCGCTATTGTATGGTTGGCATGACGACAGACTCTTGGGCAGAAGCTTTGTTTGTATCGCACGTGTAAACGAATATTTGAATCAGATTGCAATGTTTAGGGCACATAAAAACAGATCTGCAATCGGATTGACGAAAATGGGTGTACGCATGCATACACACACTAAAGGGGATGCCAGTCTCTGCTACACACTCCATCAATAGTTATCAATTCAGCTCTAGTTGCTCCATTCACCATGCAGGACATGCTTCATCATATTGTGTGTGTGTGTGTGTGTGTGTGTGTGTGTGTGTGTGTGTGTGTGTAAGCCGGTTAGCTTGGCATTACGAGTACACACAGACAAAACAGCAGCTGTCAGCTCACACTTATCAAATTTATTGCGACTCTATTGTCTAACCCAGTACAGAGGTGCCTGAAGGCACCGTCTCTCACTCACACACACACACACACACACACACACACACACACACACGCACGCACACACAGCCTAACTGTCGTTATTCAGCAGAGGGACGTTATATCGCACCACTGTGTGCTCCATAAATGCAGAAATGCCTTCTAAACATTTTCCAGTGCCTCACTCGTGTGTGAAGGTGTGGAGGGAGTTTCTCTGGCTGTGTTCCAAACCGAATCACACCTAAAGGAACAGAGCCAAAGATTACATTCAGCCGCATTCCCACTTTACCCGAAATCTAGTCGATGAGCCGAGATGTTTGATTTCCGAAGCCGGATTCTTTAGCTTTGCGTTGGCGCTACAAGGCGAGTAAGCTATTAGTTTATGGAAACGAAAGAATGGCGCTGGCCGCCATCTTGGAGCTGGCCTCACTTTCTTTCTGAAAGCACCAATTCAGATTGGATTAGTTTTACCCAGGGAGGTGGGGTAATGTAATTGTTTAGTCTCATCCGAATCCATCATGCGAGTAATAAAAGGACAAATGAGTTTAGTATTGAAATGAGGTGTGTGTAGTGCACACGGAAGTTTCAGTGCGTCTCATGCTTGTTTTTATATTTATGTAGCCTTCGCACTGAGTGGCAAATCGTCGCTTGGGGTTAGTCGGTAATAGCAGACTCACCTGCCGGATGTCACTCATGCCACGCTAAAGATGGCACACTGATATATATGCCCTTTCCATTCCAGCAGAGCGTTTCTATAGTAACGAATATCTGACACTTTTTTTTTTTTTAAATCAAATGACTGTTACAAACTAAAAAGTGCGTATTTAGTGCTTCTTTTTTCACCTCGGTCTAGAGGAGCTGATAAGTTGCTCCTGCGTGCTAAGCCGAGCTGACACTCCCCCACCCACACACCCACCTCTCGACCCAGGGGCATCACTTCCTGCAGCTCACCTGCGCTAAAATTACCACGACATTTCCAGGAAATTCATCCTTCCCGTAAAGCAAAGTGACGCAGGTAAATAAGGGTTTACCAGAAGCACCCACAGGAGTCAGGATCAGGTCAAAACAACACTACAATACTGGTTTCGAATGAATTCTTTCTTATCCAGTTTAATAAATGAAGTTGTCAGTCAGGCATATCAGGTAAGTCCCGTGATCTGAGACCTGTCGGTGTCTTTTTAAACCTTGATAATATCTACTGTGCGTTCAAAATGGCGTACTGTGAACGTGCCTGCCGAGTTGGATTCAGTACTTACTGCTCAGCCGTCGATTCAGTACTGTGTACCCATCAGTATATCTGTGTAGTATGAATACAATCCAACAGGGCAGCGTTAGCGTTAGCGCTGGCTCAGCGGCTAGACGTCGGAAGACTGTCGGGAAAGTCGTGAGATCAAATCCAAGCCCTGCCGTGCGGCCACCGTTGGGCCCCCGAGCAAGGCCCTTAACGCTCAACTACTCGGCTGTATAAATGAAACAAATGTAAGTCGATCTGGATAAGGGGATAAAAGAGTAACTGTTTTTACTTGTCTCAACATTTTAACAGTTTACTCAGGTGTTGTTAAACGAGTACGGTTTAACCTCAAGGAATGACGTTGAAGACGTATAGCACCGGCACGTAAAAAGAGCCGACGCACTGCATTCGTATTATTCTGACAGCTCTTAAGCGCCATTCCCGTTGCCTTATGGGATAGTGCAGCGTCCACTGGTTCCATGCTTCAGAATCTCGGCCGGAGCAGTAGGTCATCCGGGTGTTTCTCACCTCCTTTTGGCGTACTGCTTTCTACTATGTACAGTAGGCAGGGCCGCCTGAGCAACGGGGCGAGCTGGCGTTTGACCCGGCACTTTTCAACCTACCGGGGCAATACCTGTCAGGGCTGACTCGGTTGAAAAACCAATCAGTTCAGCTGGAGGTGGGACATTTGTCCTAAAGGGGATCTCCTATGAGCGATAACGGGTTAACCGTGCTTTGGTGCTCATCACTGCTTAATAAATGTGCGTTGAGTCAGTATTGCTCACGTTTGACATATGCACATGTATTCTGAATCGATTACAGGGACAGTCCTCAAATTACATCCTTCAAATAAAGTAAGTAAGGCTTGCTGGGAAAATGTTTAGCGAAACAAACCATGACATCACCGAACACGATGTCTTTGATTTGACAAATATTTTAGAGTTAGTGCGATCTGACTTTGTGAACGATTTTTTGGCCCGATGAGTAAAATGCAAAAGGATGGGTGTGAGGTCGAAACAAACTACGCTGACGTTCATTAAAAGGTGTGTCGTGCCCTGTTACTGCATTATAACCGGACCCTGACTCCATGGCAGTATATATAGTTAGTCTGTATGGGGGTTTTTTTCTAATAGTTAAATAGTTTTGTCCTCTCTCAGACAAAAAAAATTGCCCCACCACTTTTAGAGTTTTTTCAGCTCAGTCATTTCCCCCCTCCATTTTCGTTGCCGATTTCCGCCTCTCCCCGTCACAACTGGCGATAGCTAACAATCGGCGACGGTGAAGGCTAACGCGTGCTTCCTCCGAGACACGTGAAGCCAGCTACTGCGTCTTTTCAAACTGCCGTCCGTGCAGCGTAACACACTCCGAGGAACGCGCTCTCCGTCCCTCTCCCACACACACGAGCTCACAGACCACACAATTGGCCAGTGTCACCGTGATCGACAAGGGAACGAGTACCATCCCTCCCACCCATTTTGCCCTCTACACTCCCAGCCATGGATATCTGTGGCATCGTCGTGATTCGAGCTTGCAAACTCCCAACCAAAAAACCCCTTTCGTCTGCGCCACTTGGGAGCTGGCAGAACTAGCAGTCAGTCCGGATTTTAGATTTCATAGTTAATTATGCAAGCACGAGCTATTCGGAAAGCTCTCAGACAGTTTTGTTCTCTGGCGAAGTGTTTGCACTCCTACACCCTACCCTCTTCCGTGTTATTGTGGCTGATCTGTCTGTCCCGAGCGAGGCACGTCTCAACCTGCAAGCGAGATCTTTGTTTTTAGATGATGAGCTGCTGTTTCAGGTTCCGACGCTTCCGGAGAAGAAGAAAAACACTTTTTTTTTTGTTGGTTGGGAGTTTTGTTTTTTTTAGGTAATCATATCTGTTTTTTGGCTTTTCGATGGCAATAGCGAAACAGCACTGACATAGCGCGTGAGCATTTGGAATAAATATGTCGTGGCAATAAAAAACAAACCATCGAAAAAACATTTAAGACAGAGCGGATGAGCAGGTTAGGTCAGCCGCTTTCAAGCATCCGCAAGGGCGTTTAATAAAACTAATATGAGAGAGGGCAAGAGACACGAGGACCAGAGAGAGTGTGTGTGTGAGATTCCAGTGCATGTATCTGTGCCGAAGATTGATCTTGTTATTGCAGAAGAGTCGTCCTCTCTCGCACACACCGCGTGCTGCCCAATGAGATAGGAGGCTGCACGTAATGTCTGCAGATCGCGTCGTGACACGCTGTGATAGCGATAATACTTGTGATGTATTAAAAATCCATCGGTGTACCCCTGCCGAGACACGCTTAAATATTTGCCTCATTTATGTGTTATTTATCCGTGCACTCAAACACTGAAGCCGATTAGAGTGCACAATAAAATGTTCAGTGCTTGGTTACATGGCTCATTTGCATATCGCGAATGTCGTTCTGTAATAGAAGTATTAAAATGTTTTGTTTTGCCAGATCTGGGGTGTAGGACGGCTGAGGGTGCCATTATTATATCAATACGTTCATTTCCACGCAGCTGATTATCAAGATAGTGTACAAATAGAGTTAGGATCAATGCTTCCCCCCCGCCTCATCGATCAAGGTCCTCGGGTGATCCAGTTTAAACACGTCCACAGGGTAGACGCTGCCCCTTTAAAAGGTTTTCAAATGAAACTTAATGATGATCCATGCCGACACTAAAGCGATTAGCACAGCGCTACATATGTTGCGTGTTAAAGGTCACGGGTGGCTTTAGTTCTTGCTAATGACATTCTCACCCAGCAAAGAACTAGGGATGAACCTTTGCACCTCTGCTAGCGATCACATGACTTTACACGACTCTGAATCGACTGCCAACATTCTGTTATTAAGCTTATTTAAAAGAAGTCGGCTTTAAAACAAGTGAACGTGTAAGAACTGCGCTGTGTTTAATGTAACATGCGTTTATGGCGTATAAGATACATCAGTGGATCAGATAGGAGCATATCAAATCATCAAGCAGTATCAACCTCCGGAAAGATCCACAGTATAGGATCGGTACACTTGAAGTAAACGATATTCCAGGCTTTGTGTTGTATAGGGATGTCTGAGTCGGTGTAAATGAATGAGATTGAATCTGTAATGCATTGGGAGGGACTTTCCTCTGAAACAGGAAGTCAGGGTGGGATATATCGAGTGGCTCCGAGCACTTATTAAATAGCCAATAGCGTTTAGCTTACCTCACAGCCTGAGCTGAGCCGTACCTGACTAAACAATCGAAATAGAATGAATTCAAGCCATTTCCTTCTTAACCAACCACGTTCGAGCATCCAGAGACACGTTTACAACCCATGCTTGCTGATATGATTTCTCCCGCTCAGCAACGGCAACCACGGCAAGGTGAGTTTGATCATTCCGGGGGCGGGACACTCCAGATTCTAGAGAGCGTTTGATTGGACAGGAAATCTGATGAGAAGCTGCCGGGCAGAACGATGTCGTCGAAGTGACTGATCTTTATTGGCGTTAGAGAGACCGTACATATTGAACGCGTACATCTTCTAAATGCAGATTTCGTCATTGTACGT
This sequence comes from Ictalurus punctatus, assembly GCF_001660625.3. Classification (NCBI taxonomy): domain Eukaryota; kingdom Metazoa; phylum Chordata; class Actinopteri; order Siluriformes; family Ictaluridae; genus Ictalurus; species Ictalurus punctatus. The sequence continues at coordinate 6,775,451 of NC_071284.1, forward strand.
TGGAGCGCATTAGCTGATGGATAACCTTAACGCGAACATATTCATATTAAAAGCCCCATGGGGCCTTTCAAAATCATTAACCTATGCAAAGAACTGAGAAATGGTCTAAAACCTCCAGAATTGTCACTTCACCGAGAAGCGCTGTACTCGGCCAGGACTCGGGTTCGGTTTTCAAAGTGTCCTTATTAAAGAAAAAGTGTTAAGTGTCCTTTACCACAGGATAAAATGGAATCTTTAGTAATACATCAGTGTGTAAAGGGTAAATTATACGCGTATTAGCCCGGGAAAACCTTCCACGTAGCATAATCTTGACATTTTCTGATATATATATATTTCTGAAAACAACAGACTTTCCTAAAACTGAAATGTCTTTCCCGTTCTCGTGTCTCAACCACAACTCGTAGCGTTTTAACGTCTGGCTACCCCTAAAAGTGACGCGTCACGGACGTTTTGTTTTGTCAGCCACAAACTGAATCGATTAGGCTTATATCCATTTCGCTATGGCGTGTAGCTATCCACAGCTTGATCGACGCGTGATCGACAAGATATCGCATAGACATGTATATTAAAACTAATTCCATCCCTGTAATTTGCGTGAAATTTATTTAAGGGTTCTAAAGTGGAAGTGTCAAAGTACGTTATAGGGAGCGGTGAGTCAGTGGTTAAAGCTTCGAGCGACCGATTGAAAGGTTTTAATCTCAAATCCGAGCGATGCCGGCCTGCCACGGTTTCATCTTCGAGCAGGACGCTCCACTGCTCAGCTGTATCTTATGTTGTCATTTAGTTTATCAGCCGAAGGAGCAAAATTGGACAAAACGTGACGTCTTGTTGACTTATTTAGCCGTTTTCGATGGGTTTTCCGGCGCACGCACACGTTACCTGGGGTTATTTCCGCATGTGTTTTTATAGTTAGTAAAAAAAAAAAAAAAAAAAAAATCCAGTCTTTCCAGACCAAAAAAAAATTTCCAAAAAGTGGTTAACGCTAACACACGCCTCAATTAGCATTGTCATGTATTTTGTTTGGATCAGATCCAGCCTGGGCTGCCACATCAAGACAAAGAATATTTAGTTTGTTGATGTAAATGATTGCATGCATGTATGAAGCGCTACAAGCTACACTACAGTCATCTGCTTCCCTAAGATCTTCCTTTTGACGCTTTTGTGATAAACAGAGACAGCTGCAACCACCAGGAGCTGCAAAAACTAAGAGACAGGAAATGCACGAAACATACAGGCAGGTACATGATTGACAGCTCAGCAGGTACATGGGGTGTGTGTGTGTGTGTGTGTGTGTGTGTGTGTGTGTGTAAAATTCCCTGGCTCCAGATCATAAACACAGACTCGTACCACTTCTTGCTGTCGACGCGAACGAGAAAGGCAGTGACGGAAGAGGGTAGAAAACCAACACAGCCGTAAACGACAGTCTTTCGAGAGCCGATAACGAAAGTACCCTTGCACTTGAAGTAAATCATCATTACTATCGTACGTGTTTTGTTTACCGTGTGTGCGTGAGGAGTAAGGTGGAGTGCTTAGCGTGTCATTACATTATCAAATGAACTCATCATCTCTTAGCTGCCAGCCATCATTCATGACTAAGATGATGTAATTGCCATCATTAGTGTTTACTCGCGCTGTGTGCGGTCTCGCACTGAAGCAGGTGAGACTAATGAGTAAGTGAGCAACGTTTTGAAGTGTCTTCAAGATCCGCACGTCTGTGTACGGTAATCTTACATGAAACATGGTCTACCAGGCAAGAAGCGCTTGGTGTCTAAGGAAGCTTGTTCTCAGTAAGCTCGAAACCAAATCTTCATATACTTCAAATGACGTTGTCAGGCATCCATCCATCCATTTTCTTCCGCTTTTTTGGGTCCGGGTCGCAGGGGCTGCAGTCTAAGCAGAGCTGGCCAGACCTCCCTCTCCCTAGCCACATCCTCCAGGTCCTCCACGAGGATACCCAGTCACTCCCAGGCCAGACGAACAATATCATCTCTCCATCTAGTCCTTGTTCTGCCCTGGGGTATTCACCCCGATGGACATGCCTGAAACACTTTTCCAGCAAGGCTTCCAGGAGGCGTCCTAGCCGGATGCCCAAACCACCTCAGCTGGCTCCTTTCGATGCAGACTCTACTCTGAGCTCCCGGCGAATGTCCGAGCTCCTCACCCTATCTCTAAGGCTGAGCCCAGCCACTCGTCAAAGGAAGCTCGTTTCCGCCACTTGAATCCGCGACCTCATTCTTTCAGACGCTACCCAAAGCTCACGACCATGGGTAAGTGTTGGCATTTAGATTGGCCGGTAAATTGATTGCTGTGGCTCAGGTGTCAGAGCGGGTTGTCCACTAATCGTAGGGTTAGCGGTGCGATTCCCGGCCCACGTGACTCCACGTACACGGAGTAATTTAGAGCCAACGCAAATAGTTTTTTTGGAAGAGAACCTGGAGGAAACCCCACGTGGACAGAGGAAAAACATGCGGACAGTATCCTGAGCTCTAAATGGAACCAGCGACCCTGGAGCTGTGAGTCGGCTATGCTCCGCAACACCGTAATAACAATAGTAAAATAGCAGGGCTAGTCCATGTTTACAACTTCAACATTAAAATGGAACTATATTACAATCCGGCTATCAGCTTCCTGACACCTTCAGACTTCACGAGGCAGCACCTAGGAGACAGAATCATACCAAACAGGAATATTTGATATCTAGACCAATCACAGACAGGGTAGGAACAAAATATGTATTTTTTTGTGTCAAAACTTTTTTTTTTTTTTTTTGTTCGTGCCACCAAACATGTTTTGGCTGGGGGTTTTTTGGGGGGGTTTTTTTTTGGCTGACTACATTTGGGGTAAATAGTATTAATCACTCGCACTCAGCACTCTCAGTCAAGTTCCTCAAATGCTGAATGAAGAGGGAGTCGGAACAAGTGTGAGAAAAAAGGAAAGAGAAAGAACCCTTTCTTCCTCTCTCTGCAGCTGTTGTTGTAATGTGGTGCGACAGAGCCAAATCCAGGAGGAAGGGCTTCATGCTTTCTTCCCCTGGCCGACCTTGCCGGAGGTCACAGTCCTCTTAAACAGAGATAACGAGGCGTCGCCGCCTCCTTCCTCGCCTCTCTACAGGCCTTGTGTGTGAGCGATTGCCCAAAACACACCGCATAACTCGTAGCCATTGAAAAAAAAACACCACGAGACCCTCAGCGGTGGATCTTTTAAGCAGAATCAATTGACCTGGTCTCTTTTGGATCTCTTTCTTTCATGAATATGTTTTTGAGAGTCAATAATTGGCTAGCGGTGGTTTTTAAACGGTTGGAAACGTCCTGCTTACAGATGCGCTTGAAGATGCGGTGGCCTGGAAAAAAAAAAAAACCCCACCACCTTCGACAGACACCTTCTTTACAAAGCGCGAATGTGATTAGACACGATCAGTTATATAATATTCCACACTGTTTAACAGTATCGTTTGTAGACGCTTCCAAAAAAAAAAAGAAAAAAAAATCAAGCGGTGTAATCGAGAACGCAGCAGAAGGGCCGCTTCTTCCAGAGTGTGTTATTTGGGTGCGTATGAAAGAATTTAACGTTCTCGGAGAAGTCAATCCCATAATTCTGTTCACATGGAGAATTTCCATTACGTTTAGAGTTACAGGATTTTTATTTATTTATTTATTTCACGCACTTATCCAGAGTGAAGTGCTTTGTAGTCTCCGTCAAAAACAAATCCTCATGTTAAGTGAGAATCCAAGAATACCATCAAGCTCAAACCCTGTTTGTACAGGAAGAAATGAAAACACACAAGTCCAGGGATTTGTGCGCGTGCGTGCGTGTGTTTTTAAATAAATTAAATAAGTGCTCGGTGATGAGACGGGTCTATAGAAGACAGCCAGTGACTCAGCTGTTCAGACAGCCAGGGGAAGTTAATAAAAACCTGCTGAACATAGCCACAGGACGCATTTGTGCCAACATCTACAGTTTAGCTACAGCGATACCGGAGCGTCTGAAAGCTACGCTTTTCCTGCTTTGGTATTCGTCAGACCAAGCGGGAATCAAATTCGTCCAGGAATGGACGAGGGAAGTAAAAGACGCTCATTTGTTTCAGGGAGCGTTTTTGTTTTTGATTTTTCTCTCCCCTCCATCCCTGCTTTTATGACGGCTTATCTAGGCGAACTTTGACCCGTGAATTACCTGCGCTTGGTCTTGTGAGTCAGCAGAAACCAAGAGGGCAGGACTGTGGTCTGTTTGGCCACCTGAACTTAGAGGAGCTGCTTTTTTTTATTATTATTATTGAAGAGTGCTCACGTCTGACTTTTGCGTTGCTGTTCTCTCACGTCTGTTTGAGAGGAAGCAGACTCGGAAGGGAACCCGTCCTCATCTGGGTAACAGCGGACAGCGTGAAACTAAAGGAAAGTTCATTACGGTTTCATATGAAGTCTGTTTTGTTGAACTCGTCCGCTGTTCACTAAAGGAGACTTGAGTGCAGAACTGCATGTGGCTATTCCGGTCCTAAGGCGGCCATCGCAGCAACCGTAGTTCCAGCACCATAGCGTGACTGTCCGTGTGAAATTGAGATCCAAAACCATTTCCATGGTACTTCAAGCGGCACCATTTTTTTTCACTTTTATTTATTTATTTTCCCCAAGAAAGCTACTTGAATTGCACGGAATAGTGGTTTTTCACAGTGATGTTTATTGGTAAATCGAAGAGGGCTTTGATTGAATGCGTGTCGTGATGATGTCACATGACACGTCTTGGCCCAAATCTACGGTAATTTAGAAAAATCGCAAGCTCCTCCAAATGTAGCGTTTGCTTGATTTTGCGTTAATTATAAGACGGTTTAACGGTCTTTTATAATTTGTCAGTATGGATGAGTATTTTGTCACGTTAAACAGTACTAGTTTAGGTTTTATAGTGTGTTTATTATGTGGTGTATGACCATAGAGAAGGTCAAGCTGCAAAAACTGTGTGTGTGTGTGTGTGTGTGTGTGAGATATTGAAGTGATGTATTTGTAACTGAGAGGACTGAAATCGATCCGTCACCAGATCCTTCTAACCTGCTTCTGAAGCTCCTGGTATGTTTTCAAAGTGCGGTTGCTTTTCTGTCTTTACCTCCTCATCAGCAAGCCAAAGGCCCATGCTGAGAGCTTCTCAAATAGACGAACGGCAACATAGATGAAGCGAGAAAGGGATGAAGCGAGGAAAAGAAAACAGAACGAGGTTAAGTAGAAGGAACAGGCGATGCTGAGCGAGCTTTTTATAGCAGCAGCGTTGTGCTGAAGCCTGATCCCGTCTGACTTCAATATTAAAGCCCGTCACTGTGACTCAGATTCTCTCTCCTTCCCTCGCTCCGTCACTCGCTCGCTCGCTCGCCCGGGCTATTAACTCCTGCAGAACAACTCTCTGGATTCTCTCTCTCTCTGCCCTTTTCTCGGTTCTGCTCCATCACATCTCGTGTGTCTATTTATACACCTAAGGAACCCCTCGTACCTTAGAAATCATTGCAGGAGCTCATGTCCAGAGCGACTCTTGAATCGTGCCCGAGGGGACGTGGAAAAATGCGGGCCAAGGACACACCGCAGCACACGTTTACCGCTGTAGCGGCGTTTTTTCCTGTTATTCCTGGTCTGTCTGCTAATCTAGCGTTTAGATGAAGTTTAGTAACCACCAGGTGCTCGGGCATGCTGACCAGCTCCCGTCATGTCGCCGCGGTTACATGAGCTACGTGCTATTTCACACGGTGCTAAATCTGTCAGCACCTTTGCATACCTCACCAGCCCGACAAGACCAACGCACATTCTTTCGGCTTTAGAAAGCAGCTGGCCGAGGAAAAGCCCCCACTGAGCCACTACACTACACCACTCAACACTCCACTTTAAAGATTTCTGGCACCCGTGTGACCGACGCGGCAAAGCCAAAACATGGCCACCACCACACCAGTTTTTTTTTCTCTCCCGTGAGGCAAGGACGCTGCAGGTTTCTGCCCGAGTCTAGAGGGAGCGAGATAGACTGAAGACCTTGCCGTGTGGCTTTTTTATGTCATTTTTTTTATTTTTAAATTGCCGTTACTGATAACCAACGATACGTGTGCCAGGACAGAGGGAAAAAGGGAGATTAGCCTAAATGTTCGAGAGAAGATCTGCCTTCGAAGTCCTTTCGCGTCATTCACTTCCTCACTTCGAGCAGGGGTTTTAAGCGTTCTCGTCCCATTTTTAGCTTCAGTGTGTTTTTCTGTTAAACACAAGATCTTTCTAATTCCGTTACAGCAGGATCATTCAGCCGGTTTTGAAAAGGAAGGGATAAGTAAAGTAAATGAATCCTTGAATCCTTAGCATGGCAATGTGAAAATTGGTAACGTTATGAGCATAGTGAGAAAGTGGTTTAAATTGCCCACTTAAGTCTAGATTTAACGTCATTCGTTCTTACAGTTGTTTCCTGAAACAGTCAAGGTTTTTTTTTTTTTCTTCGTTTGTCCTGTGTCACTAGCTACGGAAACCAACGTGTTCTCGACTGTGTAGGGACGTTTGGCTGAATTCTGTGTTGTTTTTTTTTATTTTGCAGGTTTGTGCCAGGAGTGACGTCCGCGCCTTTGCCACTTCACTGTGACTCGCCGAGGTCTATCCGGGGAGGCGTGGTCCTGCCCCACTGAAACAACATGTGCATTGGAAGCAGAGGACAAAGCCAGCGTGTGGAGCCCCTGCTCGCTCCTCTGAGCTCGGGATGCGCTCTTCCCTACAGCCTTTCCCGTTCTCCCCTTTGCCCCGTTTTACGGCCCTGATACCGCACCGGGTGCCATGAGCATGTACAGAGACCCTGGCCCTCTCTCTCAGCCCCTTCCCCCGGTTCACCTGCGCCTGCCGCTCCACAATGGCCACTCGTCCCCGGCCGAGGCCAACCTATCTCGCGTCTCCGTGCCCAAGATGGGCGTACGAGCTCGCATCGCCGATTGGCCCCCAAGGAGGGAGCCGTCCCGAGAGTCGCTGCTAGAAAACGGGCAGGGTGTGACACCAGAGAGCGGAATTGGCGAGGAGGGGTTTAACCGAGGGATGGCAATGGCAAGGGTGCCACAGCTCCGATGCAGCAAAGATGCAGAGTTTCGAGAGGGACGGACTCCGAGGAATGTCCCGGGTTCTCCTGCACGTCTCCGGATCCCGGGTTTCGCCCCTCTGCGGCAGCGTTCTAGCAGCGAAATCACGCTGAGCGAACAGGATGAAACAGAAGTGGATGGTCGTCTGTTCCGGGTGTACGGCAGCACGTCGTCCATCAACGTCCAGGCCGTGCCCGAGGAGAGCTTCTTCGACATGCTCAGTCAGTTCCAGCAGGAGATGCCGGACCAACGCAGTGCTGCCCCCGCCAGGCTGGGAGAACTACTGCGAGCTGAATCCTCACACCACCCATCCCCTTCTCCCGTCCCCTCCCTCCCTCACTCTGAAGACCGCCCCGAGAGCCGTGTGCGCAAGAAGAGCGGCGGCACAGAATCGTCTCTCGGGACCTCGTCCCTGTTTCGGAAGCTTCGCAACGCCAACAGGGGGGATCCCGAAGCATCGCGCGGTGACTCCGAGGAGACACGACAGTCGGAGGCGTCACTCAAACTATGGATGTGTGTACGTAGCTTTGCACACTACGACGCCCAGAGCTGCTTGTTTGACCTACACGAGGCAGCCGCCCAACGCAGCTACGCGGCCCAAAGACGTAACACAGCCACAGGAGCATCCTCGGCGTCTGCCGCATCCTCGGCAGCCGTCTCCTTGGCTGTGAGTCGCGCTCTGGCTCTGGGCGGAGCCGAACCCACTTTCTCTAGTACGGACGACCTAAGTTTGCTTATGGAGGGATCTACCTTGAGCGTGGAAGCCTCGGACTCAGCAGGACAGGACAGCTCGAACTCGGGTCCTCAGCATCAGCTCCTGCTTACCTGCCCCAACTTCCTGAACGAGACCGGGAGTTACGGGGAGCGCAATGTGAGCTTCCTGAGCTCGTGGGCAGAGCGCGGGGAGGCCAGGCTGCGTATGCGCTGTACTAACGCCAGCGTGGCTGTGTTGGAGGTGGGGCCAGAAGAGCAGGCCACACGCATGGACAGACTGCAGCATCACTGCATAGAGCATGTGGACCTGGGAGCCCGATACTTCCGTGAATACTTCCATGGGAAAGGTATATAATGTACATCCTGTTTCCGCACGCACACACACACAGACATGCATTCTATAGCAAGGTTTATTTAAAAAAAAAAAAACGCTAGGTTATTTATCCCACACACATTGGAATCATGTACAGTTAATGCCATCAGAGTTTGGCTCACACTTTCGAGCCAAGTCAGAGTGCAGTGTGATTCTGGATTCAAGATGGCTGCCAGAACAGTTTTCTCTATGTGTGTGATTTATTTAGGTACACAGTTTGCATAATGCTAAACCGGTAGGTCTAAGCTTCCCTTCGTGACATTTTAGCTCCTGTGCAAAACCTAATAAGGGGAAATTGGGTGATTTTTGGAAATATTAAAATTACGTACAATTTTCTGAGCAGTTCTCATCTTGTTATTTGAACAACTCTTTATTTATTTATTTGTTTGTTTGTTTGTTTGTTTATTTATTTATTTTTAAATTTACGTCCGCCGTTCGTTCTAGCATCCCGCTGCCACACACAGTAGCGGCTTTTTAATCTGTTCTCCCAAACTAGACGTGCATCTGCCTTCCAAATGTTAATCCATCTGGTGACTTAAATGCCAGTGTTGTAAACTTCTCCAACCGCACGCTCCAAAAATAACTTAATTGTCACTGTTGAACTAAATTATGTGAAACCTTGCTGATAAGCTGAAAGTCATGCTTCTAAAGGAGAGCCGGTGAGATCACGGACCTGGCACCGGAAATCAGCGGCGTCTCTGCTTTTACGACATTCCGCCTGTTCGCTTGGGCCGCGCTCTACGAAGACGTGGACGTGTACGTCGGTCTGTCACTCTTGTTAAAGCCTCTTGTTAATGCGGTATTTTGTTCGTTATTGATCCACGGGAAGAACAGCACGGGATGCGTCACTGCCTATACAGACATCAGGTGTCCAGCTGATTCTGTGCTCATTCACTCATATTTGTGAGGGGGAAGAAAAAAAAAGGCCTCGATATCAACACGAGGTACCACATGATACGGTGTGATGTAGGCGTACCACGCTAATGAACAGATGACGTGAAATGATGGCAATCTGGATGTATTTTGCGATTAAGGATGGCAAGGCAAAGCAGACTACAAACTGTGGGAGATCAGGTACTACAGTATCATGGCCGTTAAAAATTAACACGGTGCTGTGAATCGCACGCACGCAAAAGTACTCGAGCGTGGAGTAGTGAAGCGGGCATGCAGAGAAACGCCAACGCTTCAACGTCGATGGCACGTAACGCTTCTCCTCAGTCACCATCAGACGGAGGCGGAATGGTGTCTGCAGGCGAATTTTGCTTTCACGATTCAAAAATCAACGTAGAACGTTGTGGTTATGTCTGCTGGCTAACATTTAAGGAACATAAAGCCCCACAGAGGCAAAACGTCATCATTTCCACCTTGATTTAGTGTATATTTCCGTATATACTGAAGTTTTCACGCTCCCTTTTTTAAACATTTTTTTTTAATTCTGAGCAAATTCGTCTACACGAATTCGAGTAGCCCCTCCCCTCTTTTCCGTCACGTAAGCAAAGCCGCATCCGTCGAGCGCGTGAAGTGTCCCGACGTTCCACACTTCGTGCATTACCCGGCTACGTGAAGCGCACTCGTTCTTGTCGAACACGCTACTCGACGCTATTTATGCTGTAAACGGCGTAGAATAGTGCACGAGTATGCGATTTGGGACGCAGCCTAAAGAGAGCACTTCGGCTCTGCAAGCACCGAGCACTCCTGCACACTTCATTGCGAATGCAACCGCCAGCACCTCGCGCCCGTTTTTAATGCTCACGCTATCCGATACCGTTCTGCACACTCGCGTCAGCCTTGCTTGCGCTCTGTATTAAAGACGCCGTGTAAACACCAGATCTTACGCGGAAAACTCGGCACAACCAGCAGAAACGGAGCTGAATAAAAGATTCCACCATGCCGCTGATTGATTCATTCCAAGTCGATGACTCATTTTATTATCGTTAACGACGAGTACCAAAAAACATGTAGTAGTAGTCAATATGAACAAATCGTCAACGCGGTCCCACTATACAACAGACAGCTAATAACCTGCTTGCTAATCACTGTTCACGCAGGACTGACGGAGAGCACGATGGCGTTGCACTTGACCCCAGTTATGTGTGAAAAATGACATTGTATGTTGATAGGCAATGGTTTGTTTTGTTTTTTTTTAAATGGAGCTTTTGGCCTTTTTTTTTGTCGAGCGTTATAGAAATAAGTGACTCAGAGTTTGCTGAAAATAAAAACTGGAGAGATGCTGGGCATTGTAGTTGAAAAGCGTGGATTCTATTGAGCCATAAATCCACAGTGAAATGAAGTTGTTAATTATCTTTCACATAGTTAGCTTTCATAGTGTTTATTTAATGACGCCAGATAGCCACACCTGGTAAGCAACATTTCACTGTGTTAATGATTGTACAGTTGAGGGTGTGTGTGTTTGGCTTGTGACTGCATGCGTGTGCCAGGCACACAGCGGAACTGCCCTGTCTAGACAATCCCAGACCGAGGAGAACTGCGACCTTCATGTCCTCGGTTTAATGAAGTATTTCATATCCGTTCACTCATCTCCGATTTCCTGCCGTTTCTTACAAAACTCCAGAACCGGTATCCTGAACTAGAACCACGGGATGAAAGATGTCTCAACGCTGACATTTAAGACGCTAGGGATTAAATCCCATAGCGCCACAGCGGTTGGTGGCAAATCACACACTTGGAGGAGAAAGATGTTGAGTGAATGTGCTTTCTATAGCGCTGTCACTTTATACTTGTGTGTGAGATTGTTTAAGGTCACTATATCCGTGTGCTCTTGTGTTGAGTGCTTTGTCAACAGTGCTGCATTGCTCAGGAATGCGCTTAAGATCTGCACAAAAAAAAAAAGACCTTTGGCCATTTTAATCAGGCAGGATATTAATGCCACTCAACCGAACATGACCTTCTCAAGTTGAGTCATTCTGGCCTAATCTCTCTCCTTTACCCTCTCTGTCCTTTCCTCCATCTGACTCTCTTATGCATTGTTTTCCTGGACTGTAAGTCGCTATAGGAAAGAGGTCGACCGATAGTAGATCTTACAGAAACCTATAACTCAACCGATCGGTTTTAATATCGATACTGAATGAAAACAGAACACTCAAAGTAAAATATTGCTGAACTTTATTACAAACATAGACAGTACTGACTGCATCATGAAAATGTACTGTACTTTTTTTTTTTAATGAAATAAATATGAATATATTAATGATTAATAAATATTAAAGTCAATAAAAGATAGATGTCCAAACTGAACCAAAAAGTAACACTACAAATAAAAAGAGGCATCCAGAACGAAAGCAAAAAACACTTCAAACAACGACGAAATTAGTCAGCGATCGTTTTTATTTCGCCTCTAGAGGTCGCTCTCGTACCATATAATGACGGCGAACCCTTCTGAGTTGCTACGGAATGGATGCAACCGGGAAAAACGATCAGTTTGTGGATTTTTGTCGATAACTGATATTTAAAGCGATCCGTTATCCGTGCCGATTAATCGTCTAGTCCGTGCCGATTAATCGTCTAGTCCGTGCCGATTAATCGTCTTTTAGTATAAGAAGCACCTCCTTTTAAGTTCTGTCAGCCTGGAGTAAAAATAGCTTTTTTATATATATATATACACACACACACACACACACACACACACACACACAAATATATATATATATATATATATATATATATATATATATATATATATATATACACATACATACATATATATATATATATATATATATACACACATACATATATACACACATACATACATACATATATATATATGTGTGTGTGTGTATATATATATATATATATATATATATATATATGTATATATGTATATGTACACACACACACAAACATATATATAATGTCAGGAATAAAATACAACAGAGCATGCAGTTATAGGAATATAATCAACGGCGAGGTGGTGTGGTGCAGCCCAACATGAAGTGGAGTCACAGTTACCACCCCAAAGTCGATTATTTCCCTATAACAGCACATCCCGAAACGTTTATTCCTCTTTTTACAATTTTTCATCAATTAATGAGTGACGCATCCTGCTTTTTATATCTGTTTATAGTTATGTTTAATATTGTGGAACATCCCCTAGACAAGTTTCGTTCCTGTTATCACTTCCTGTTATCACATTCCGTCCCCAGCCTCTGCTATTCTCTTTTCTTGAAGTTAAGAAGACTCGGCAAGAAACCGGAAAGCTCAAACTCCTCTGTCCTGAAAACATGGTGGAAAATGTTCTGACACTGGAGACTCCTTCCATCAATGTTAAATAAACGTGTTCTTACAGAAAGCTTCAACGCATCAACAATGATGTATTTTGTTTTCTTCATTTAATTTAAAAACCCATTTAGTAAATCCTTTTATTTTTAGGCTTAGATTATGTGGAGCCGTTCATACACAAGTCCCTGCGTAAGTTGTTGCTATAGAAACACTAACGTATTAGAACAAGCCCATTAATACAATCCTAAGATTTAAATTACAGCTTGCACTTCTCTAGAAAATGAGTCAGCAATATCTGACCAATCAGATTTGAGAATTCAACAAACAATATTGTGGTATAAAAAGATTTGCATGACTTTATGGTTAACTACATCTGTTAGATATTGTTTAGAAATGATTCATTTTCTCGTTCTTTTGTCGTTTCTTTTGTTCTCTCTGTCTTATCTGTCTCTCTCTAGAGCACTGGAACTATTTTGGAACAGATGACAAGTTGGGGCCCGTGGCTCTGAGCATCCGCAGAGAGAAACTGGACGACACCAAAGATCTGAAGGACCAATACCAATACCGCATCATCTTCCGTACCAATGAGGTGTGTGTTATCCTCAGTAACCTAACAGCAGGCAGGTTGTGTTTCGGCCGAGTCTAACCTCAGTCGTTTACACGCGCACACTTACACAGGCACTGTGAGCGAGTCCCCTCAGTGCTGCACATGCCACGTTAACACCCGTAACGTCACTCCGTCTCGTGATTGCACACAATCCTTTCCAAAATCTTTTCCTGCCGGAGGTCATGCTGTGAAGGTCAGGCCAGGCATCTCTGTCCCCAGCTCACAGATTCCATCCAAGTGTTGTTAAAACGTTATATCTATATTTAACATTTTCTTCTCCTTATTTCAGCCGCTGCTGCTCCTGGAATGAGAGGAAAAATAAAAATTCTATATACACTACCGGTCAAAAGTTCGGAGACACTCAACTGAAATGTTTCTCATGATCTTAAAAACCTTTTGATCTGAAGGCGTATGTGCCAACATATTCATTTCTTTCATTAGAAAACGAACATTTTATTTACAAAAAAATATATTTTTTAAACGGATGACTCGGAGTGCAATATTCCGAAAAGCAGCCAATAAGAGTCCAGCATAGGTGGGAACTCCTTTAATACTGTTTAAAAAGCATCTCGGGGAAATTCCTCAAGAAATCGGTTGAGAAAATGACAAGGATACATTTCTGGAAATTCTAGGCAAAAATGGGGTCTACTTAAAAAAAAAAAAAAAAAAAAAAAAAAAGAAAAGAAAGAATGAGTATGTCTAAACTTGTGTATACACACATTGATATATGTATATATGTGTGTGTATTATTGTTTAATGGACCTTTAACACTTTGAGATCACTTTTCATGACGTCTAGAGATGTCCGACTCCTGAAGGAATTCTTCTCGCGGTTATTTCTGTTGCCCTTCAAACCCCATTCTCGTTGTATGAACGGACGTTTTCAGAGCTGCGGGTTGCACATCACTATCCGATCCCATTCAGCTTGTTTAAAGTCCGATCAGCAGCGCACACCAGCTCAAAGAGGCCCTGCATCCCTTTGGAATGCTACCGAGGAGTTGAGAACGGCAGAAAAACCTCCTAGACCACAGTATGTCGCATCCTCCATCCATCATTAAACTACACGGAGCTTCAGTTTCAGAATCGACGATTTCAGCCGAGCCGAGCGCGTCGTATGGATTCTTTAATGGATGTAAAATCTGATACACAGATATTTTTTTGCATATTTATCGCACAAATTTATTTCCTTTTGTTGTTAAATGCCTAAAAAAAAAAAAAAAAGCATTGAGCTGGAAATGTTTTATTTGGATTTATTAACGTTGTAAGACTATTTATTTATTTATTTATTTATTTATTTATTTATTTAAATTATCGATCAACTAATAAAAATGAAAACCCCTAGCACACACGCACACAGCCGAACCCCCTGGGCTCATCTGTCAGTTTTGTGTGCGTTTAATCCTCCTGTGTGCTGCTGAAACTGAATCGTATTGTTGTTTCTGCTCACTGGAACTCAAAAAAAAAAAGCCTTCATCTAAAACAGACCTCAGGACTTCCCTAACGCACCCTCACGGCTTTCACGTAAATCCCGAGACTGAGTAGCGTTACATAA